>NW_008795138.1:2392902-2399749 GCF_000699145.1 Aptenodytes forsteri | reverse complement strand
TGGACACACTCTAATAGTTTGATGTCATTCTTATATCGAGGTGCCCAAAACTGCACACAGTACTCGAGGTGGGGCTGCACCAGTGCAGTGTAGAGTGGGACAATCACCTCCCTCAACCAGCTAGCTGTGCTGTGTTTGATGAACCCCAGGACACTGTTGGCCCTTTTGGCTGCCAAGGCACACTGTTGACTCATATTCAACTTGCCAACAACCCAAACTCCCAGAGGTCTTTCCGTGGGGCTGCTCTCCAGCCTCTCATCCCCCAATTTGTACGTACAGCCAGGATTACCCTGTCCCAGGTGGAGAATCCAGCACTTGCTTTTGTTAAATTTTATATGGTTGGTGATTGCCCAACTCTCTAGTCTATCCAGATCTCTCTGTAAGGCCTCTCCTCCCTCGAGGGAGTCCACAGCTCCTCCTAGTTTAGTATCGTCAGCAAACTTAATGTACATTCGATTTCTGTGTCCAGATCATTTATAAAGGAAAGGGAAATAAAAGGGGAATAAAAGGAAGGGAAATAAAACTTATGCTTGATAAATATTAGTTTTAAATGCCATGAAAAGTGAAATTTTTGGTCCTTTGGTTATAGAAAACAAAGGAATGCAGTTAATTTATAAATTTAATTACTGGTGATGTTAATTGCATTTAAAATAACACTGACCATAATTCATTTCTTCAGTTATTTCAGTATACCTTTGCATGTACATACTATTTCAAATCAAAAGTAAGTCTTTACTATGACATTTTTTTACTACTATGAAGGATGGGACAATCAATGCCAAAACTGTATCGAACTAAGGTTACCTTAGTATATTTACATGTTTACTCCTGAAATGTGAGAACCAAATACCATATAGAGTAGGCAAGCCAATCCTCCAGGGAATTCAGGTCAACATGAGTATTCAGTTCCCGAGAAAAAAATCTCAAAAATTGACTTGAACCAGACAGTAAAACTTCTTTCTTCTACTCTCTTAAATCAGTTTTTCAATTGGAAGCTTTTAGGTAACCAAAAAACATTCCAGGAATAACAACTTTCCAAGCTTAATAACTTACTCATACACCCACTAAAAGAGTTAACTATAATAGTGTTAAATGATGACACCTGTTAGAATTATGCATTCTGACTACAGCTTGTCAAAGAACACTTCAAATAGTGTTAAACTGCAATATCCTTTGTCTGATGCATAAAAAGGGTTGTCTAGTCACAAAAATGGAGTAGTACATGTACATGCTATGGTGTTCCATGGATGTGCATTAAAGTGTCAATCCATCTCCATTATAAAAAACAGGTAGAAATATGTCCTAAATTTCATATGGAGATACAAACACTATAATCACGAACAAAGTTACATTTTCTTTTTATATCTCCCCTCAGAATTACAAACTATGTTTTTGTCCTTCCACATTGATCAATTATTAGAACATACTACATTGAGTACAAATGGAAAATTCTTACAATTAGATCTATTTGATTTTTTACAAAATTTTAAGTTCCCTTTCACCCCTGAATATTTCAAAGTATGAAGCCCAGAAAATCAGATAAGAAGTCTACACCATTTTGAAGTTTGTATAATGTAGATCTGTCAACTTTACTTTGCTCTAACACTCTGATATCCACTGCAACTATGGAATCTGAAATCCACAAACTACACAAATTTACTCTGTAATTTTGTAACACCCTGTAATTACTTCAGACTATGTCATCAGTGACTGCAGATCAGCTTTCCAAAATATTTCTTTTTTAAATCCTGGCAGGCACATGGAAGTTTGTTTGCAGCATAGCAGCTTAGGCTTTAGACAGAGTTTTCCAAAATCTGCATATTCAATCACTAGTTCTTCACTCTCTGATATAGTGCCAAAATTTCTCTAAGTCATCACTAAAGAATTCTAATGACACTGTCAACCTGTTGCACATAACTGACAGTTTTAACCTTTATGTTTTGAGAAACGTTCAATAGTTTTTCTTATACCACTTCCCAAAAATATCTATTTTTGTGTTTCTGGATGATGTATTTCAGACAGCCTCTCACATGCCAGGTTATTCAAAGCTGCCATATAACCCATAGTTGAATAGAGAATTATATGACATAGATTTCACCATCTGGCATAGGAGCTTGATCTGCTTTAGATGTTCTAAAATTATTTGTCAACCAAGAATATTTCATTAGATAGCTGTTATGCAGTCATGATACTCATTATATGAAAGTATAAAAAAATAGCTCTAAAGTTCAGGCTATACACACTTTAGGCACATCCGTACAATTGGGTACAAAGACATTTGCAATGATTCCAAAATACCTAATGTATGTGGCAACTTAGTCCAAATGATGTTATGGCTACATTTGAATTGCAATATGCTAAAGTCTGTAAGTCCAATCTAGAAGAAAAACCTACAAGAGTACAGCACAATTTCATATTCATAATAATGAATTGTGTATATTGATTTCAGGTAGGAGTTGATCCAGACATTATTGTACAATGTCATTAACACATACCAACTCTTCATTAACTCAGAAATTTTTCTACCATACTTCACTGTGTAGACATATCTTCTACATCATTCTGAGTTGACAAGAGGAATTAAAAAGATAATATGGTCTGAAATGCTTGTTAAGGTGAGGTCCTTGGGTCACATAAATAAAATAACCCCTTGGATTTCAACAGAGCTGTATCAATTGAGTTCTGTCATTCACTGACTGAAAGAGCATGTCTATTTGAGGGTTCATTTTAATTTGCATTATCATAAACAAGGGATGTTTTGCTTAGGAATCCAAAATTAGAAACAGGTCATCAATGTTTTTTACTAGTATTACGTGCTTTACTACAGTACATTTTGGGGAATCACAGACTGAAAGTGGAATATGATAAATTGCTGAAAAGTTTTTTTGTGTGTTTTTAGTAATGTAAAATAGATTGATATACAAGAAAAACAATGGCCTCTGGTAGCAAAGAATCCAGGGCCAGTTTTCCAAAAAATACAAATGCCTAAAGTCACAGAGAGATACCTGTTAGAATTGTTCAAGATAAACCTTGTAAATCCCAGGGACTCTACCGAAAACCTCAGTGAGTGCTCATCTGCTCTTATAGGTACCTTAATTTCTTTAAATCTGGCTGACAGTTCTTAAAAACTCCTATGATCATGCCTATGCACATCATTCACAGACAAACCGTGACAAGCTTTTTTATAAATAGATTTTTTAAAAAGTCTACCTAGATCTATTCTTTTAATTCATGAGAACTTATTTAAGCTCCACAATAAAGAAAGTCAACAGATCAGTCAGGTACCCTGCTGCTCCAGTGTCCTGACACTGCCAGACTGGTAGTTCTTCCCAGTAACTATACAACAGTGGCTCCTAGTTCTGAGTAATCAGAGAGGAGGCTGAAACAAAATAATTAAAAAAATGAACTGTATAATGGAGGAAGAAGGGTAAGCTTCAGGCAAAAAGACTTGAGTGGGAAGTTGCTGTTGTTCGAGGAACCTGGCATTCTGATGAGCCACTGGTGCTTGAACAGCTCATGACTGATTGTGCACAGAAGAAGCCAAGTCGTTTGAACTATGAGTTGGCCATCTAGGAAGAAAATCTGAACACAGATATGCTCAGCTGCTTGACCGCAGTGCAAGGGCTCCTTCAGCTCACCAAGTACGTACACTGTAAACAAATGGTACTGAATGCAAACAAACACGTGATGGATTCTTATTACCACCTCTAACCTAGGCAATTTCTTCAGCTGGCAGATGGATTAATCCAATCAGTATATTTTACCTCAGCCTCAGATTGTGGAGACAAGAGCACAGTAACTGAATACACAAAATCAATCCTCACTGCAATTGTTAAATTATCAGGACAATTACCTACACTGTCATCTCTGTGTCAAATTACGTGATAAGTAAGTAGCCAGGAAAAGGGAAGGCAGGCATCCTTCAATTTTATCCTTCTTCTACCAGCATGCATATCTTATTTCTACTAAATCATTTATACAATATTTTCTGGTTGTCTACAGAAAGCTCAAGATATTTTTCTGTGTCATTAAAGAATCTGATGACCTATATCCACATGTGATGGGGAAGTCCCATGGGCTCATTTAAAACTCATATCATTACCTACTTTAACTCTACAAGGTACTTGAACTGAATCTGTTATGCTATTGCTTTTTTATCATCAGCTAAATGCTGCTTATTTTTTGACAGTCGTTCTTTGATGAACTGAATCTGTTATGCTATTGCTTTTTTATCATCAGCTAAATGCTGCTTATTTTTTGGTCGTTCTCTGACAGGACATGAATAGTATTTGAACGATATGAACCAAAGAAACTACATTTACAAGTCATAGACTGTGCTTTAAAAACAGAGTAAGTATGGTTTCAGCTACACCATTTTAGTGTAGACTAATTGTCTTTCTATAATCTGGAACCTTTAAAAAGAAAGTTCTGCATGTCCATGCTGAGGTAATCAACATGAGTAAGAATTTCAGTATTTGGTCCTTAATCCAGATTATATTTCAAACTGCAATTTTTTGCTAATGGACTTCAAAATCCATTTGATGCAGAAAAAAAGAAAACATCGTGCAGGAGCCTGGGCTCCTTCTTCTGGCAAAATGCCTTATGAACCTAATGAAAATATCTGAGGAAAAAATGCAGTGATGGACATTTTTAGCTACATACATCAGAAAACAAAAATAATCCCTTTGAAGAATCTTAGTGATATGGAAAAAATAATTCACAAAGCTGGTATTCATAGCATGTCTACTTTCTATTGATAGAATTAATCTAATTTGGGCAGGAGAGCAGGGTGTGGGGCAGGGATGAGTAATGCCTAACTTTATTTTTGTAAACAAGCCTCACTTTGTTCAGAGCTTATTTTCCTTGGCTGAAACATGGCTTTGCCTAGTAACTAGTGTTATTAGACTATATTTCTTTTCTCACTTTCAAATATTTTATCCAGCTCACCACAAACTTTAAGACCCCAGAGGGACCTAAAACTTCTAAGAGCTTTTGCAAAAGTAGATGCCTCAAACCAAACAGCACCTCAACAGGTAAGTTATTTGAAGTTGGTTTCTCTCAAAAAGAAGTTCATCTTTCAGGGTGAGCCAACGTTTTAGAAATATGTTATGAGTTCATCGTCAAACTCAAATTCGTAAATCCTCTAACATCTCTGTAAAACTGGGATAAATTCACTCTTGTTTTTGATCTGAGAGACTTGCAAATATTTTTCTTGATATTTATTTCATCTTTTTCCATTTTGCAAAAATATATTCTTTTTTCTGCTTGCCTAATATACCTAAAATGGATACAATTGTTTTCATTGCATAAGTTTCAGAAGCACTTCCCTATAACTAGTGCTTTCCCTTAGCAGCATTGAAAATGTCAGAATTTATCTGCGATAATATTAGTCAACTAATGGTTCAAAAGCATAAAAGGGAAAACAGATTACTTTTTGTTGATGGGTTTTCTTCCTCCTGAGGAAGAAATTAAGTTGAAACATTTAGGGAGGAAATTTATTCTGTCTTTTTCCAGGTGATATAAGGGTACAAAGTAATGTGACTAAAAATGTGATCTATTCTTCCCTAAATACAAGCACAGGAGAATCTGGACTAGAAGGCATTGAAGAACATTTTTTTTCTGCACAAGAGGTCAAAGAGACAAAGAGACTGCATGCTTAAAACAGATGCATGCAAGAAAAACCCTCAGCTGATCATCCTGTGACAAAGTCATCATCTTCAGTGTATATACAGGCAATCAGATGAAATACAGGAAGTGGCTGGCTTTTTTCCTCTGGAAAAGCAACTGTGTCATACAAGAGCAATGGTTTCATTCCTCTGAAATAAAAGATGAGTCAGTCTTGCTCAAGTAATCATGAAATGCTTTATTTAACCCACTCTATTTATTTTGGTGAAAGCTGTTAGCATTTTCCAAACGTGGAATTCTTCATAATAGGTCAAAGAAGGTCCATACATCTAAGATAACATGTTTGCAAAGATCAGAGTAACCTCGTCCATCTGTTTAAAAAAAACCTGTGAAATGGATGTCTTCATACATATCAGATTTAATATGTATTAGTTAACAGCATTTCATTTTTTAAATCCTTTTGTGGCAAACTGAATTTAGGAAAAATTATTTATTTTGAACAAAAGAAATATATGATAAGTCATATTTCTATCCTTCAGAGTAGAATAACCTCCCCCTCAATCAGCATTATAGATTTTTCAAAAATGTCCTGAATAATTCCAAGAAAAACCATGTTTTGCAAGATATCAGTAATGTACAAGAAAATGCAGAAAAGTAAAGCAAGGGAGACCCCCTGTGGCCTGATTCTCATCTAATAAAAACGCCATTCAGAGGTTCTAATATTGATAATAATATACCATAGAAACAATTATATTTTCTATAAGAAGGTATGATAAATAGTACTCAAACAATCCTAAATGTTTCATAAAATCAATTTATAGATTTTTTACATAAATCAGCATATCTTGGTTTTTCTCATGGAGTATATAGAAATAGGTACTTCTTTTCAGTCTTTAGAAATGAGAGTGCTATCTCAGATAATTCATGGTTTAAAAATTCTCATTGATGTTGTTAACTGAAAATTAAACATATCATTCCATTTCCAGGTTATTTTGATGACAAAAATAGTCATTTTTAGGTGGATTTTTAAATCAAACTGTGTTCTTGAGGCTGTAAGTTAAAACATTGCTCGTTAAAAATATCCAAATAAAACTTTCTGCCTTTTCTAGACAAAATTGTGTGTGAAATTTTGTTCAGATACCATAATAAGCATGGTCATTGACAAAACTTCTCTTCACGAAATACTTATTAATTGGGAAAAAAAAAAAAGAAAATCATTTGC
>NW_008795138.1:2381718-2392342 GCF_000699145.1 Aptenodytes forsteri | reverse complement strand
ATATATAATATATAAAAATAATCCCAACAAATAATCTTATTCCTCTGGTGGCACCAGAGGAATAAGCCACTCTGCCCATAGCTAAAACGGTCAGTCTCCGCATGTCTTTCCTCTGTGATTTTGTTGTAGTTAATTCAATAGAAACACAGAACAGGAAGTCATAGGTGAGAGAGACCTTTTGCAAAACACAGATCTCTTCTGGTCAAGGTGCAATTCACTGCATTAATATTCCCCTCAACCCATCTTGAAGAATTTGGGGTATTTGCAAAAGTAAAACACTTTAATAATTCATGGGGCACTAGTAAAACAAACAAACACCCCATGGCTTGGTTCCTAAGGCAATTGTGCTAACTCTTTGATTCTTTCTCTGCTTTATATAAGTATTCTGATGAGAAATTTGGCTGTTGTTGCCACATAGGCCTGCAAAAGAAACACATATAACTTAAACAGGCAGATCCCCTGCTGTATTATGTCATCACCAAAGTACTTGCATTGTACCCACACTCCTGTTATGACTGAGCTGCAAGGGGAATAGACTGGCTTGGAAGTATAAGGCTATAGGGAAATGGAAAGATTGGCTGCTGGATTAATACATAAACTTAAGTTACTACGCTATGAGAACCAGGGCTTTTCTTCAAGACTGTCTCTGTGAGACTTCTCTTCCTTCATTATTAATCCCAGGGAGCTACTCCGGTATGATGCTCCAGCCCCCGTAAGCACCCGGGCTGAGCCCAGCCATGGGCCCTGTGACACCAGGCCTGGGGCAGATCCACAGCTCTTGCAATGCTCAGAGCCTTGTTATGGGCAGCCGGGAACATGCTACATATATGGGCCGGGAATTTATCCCTAGCCCAATTAATGTTTTAACAGTCTAACAGTCCACATTATCTAATTATTACGGAAAGGACCATTAATCATCCCCTTAAATCTGTTAAAGGGAAAATCCTTCTTAGAGTCTACTCTTTTTTTTTCTGGTGTTATGCTAGTCTGTCCAGTGTTTCTCTGGGGCATTTTCTGTTGACCATTTCAGCCTTCCTCAGGAAAGCCATGGCCTGGGGACCTGGTCATGTCGCTGATGCCCTGTGGTCCGCGCTGGGATGAGTGGGGCACCCGCAGCAGTTATGGCCCCCTTGACCAGGGCCCTAGCTGGGTCTCTGGGGCTACGTTTCTTCTCCCTCCCTGCTGTTTCCTTCTGGGGGCCCCTTGGGGGAGGGCGGCAAGTGCCCCTCCACCCCATGACACAAAGGGCAGTTGCTCCCCCTCCCCATTTGTCTGTTGGCAAGAGATAATTAGTCTGTCCTCCTTAAACTTCAGACTTTTTTATGGACGAGTATACATGCCTTTCTCCATAAGAGTCATGCCTTTCTTGTTTTCATGTAACTCGTGGTTAGGACTATAATTCCATTCATATATGCATGTCTGTACTGGATCAGCCCAATAACCTTTCTCCAGAAGTGACCCATTATGGACTCCTATGAAGAGTAACAACTAGATAGACATGTGATACAGTTCCCAGTACTCTCCCAGTCTCAGACTGCTGTCAGCTCTCAAACACCATCGATGCCCCGAGGGTTGTCTTAGGCCTGTTAAAGCTTCTTTACAGTAACCCACGTTTGATCAGTCCTTGAATACTTGTCCAGGCTTCTTGAATCTTGCAAACTTGAATCTGTAATACCCCTTGGCAGAGTTCCACAGGCTACTGGCAGGCACTATCCTTCAATACCTCTGTAGTTCTTGTTCTGGAAAAGACAAATTATCTTTTATCCACCCTCTTCATGCTACTAATTTTGTAGCTTTTTGTCATATGCTTCCAAAACTGGGCCAGGTTTTAAAATACTAAGTAGATGACAGAAATTTTCTAGGTATTTAGAAACTGTTGTGCGTGTAAGTCATGCTACAGGAATCCCACTAAGATGACTTGCTGTACCTTGATATGTCTAAACACTTACAAAAATCTGCTCAAAATGCGTAGAATGATGAAAAGCAAAAACATATGTCACTGCTATTAGCAGTTCAGACTACTTTAAGCTATTATATTGAAAAGGGTTTACATCAGCCTGACTGAATTTACAATGTGGCCGAATGATTGCTAGGATCAGAAAGACAATTCTTTTCAGGAGAATACTGATAGATACTATTTCTGAGCTTCCTTTCACTGTGGAAACATGTTGGCTCCATATACTATTTATAAATTACATTGATTTGAAAATGAAACAGAATCGTGATCACTAGGTTCTGCCATGTCTTGGTTCTCAGGGTTCCCTGCCTTTCCAATTTACCATGTTGTCTTTCAGAATTTATGAAGTGGACAAAAAGCACTAATGTTATGAGCATAAATAATCTTATGGGATAGAACTAATGCAAGCCACTGCTGAGACATAGACATGTCCAAGCATAGACATAATCTAAAGTTTTACAAGCAAAATAAAAAATGCATATGTATTCCTGTATTTTCTAGTCAATGTTTCTTCATCTTAGCTATGCTTTTCTTTAATATGAGATCAACTCAATAAGTTATGGAAAAGCAACTTTTTACTTTCTGCATTTTCAGATTGTCTATGAAAAGAAGATATCATCTTAAAATTTTAAGAAATGGCAAGGCAGAAACCCTATGTTTGTGCACAAAACATAATTCCAAAAAGAGCAAAGCACAATTTTATTTCATAATGTAGCATACTGAGAAAGCTGAAAAATTGTGCTGTAGGAGAACAATGTTACAGACCAACAAAACTAGTTATTGTAAGCAGCCTAGGAATTCTGATGACTGTGGTGCCATTATAAAACAGAACTGATACTATTGTTTTGGGGTGTAAGTGTTGTTTCCTTTTTTTGAATTTAGTTTGAACAGATATTTAGATCTACACATTGCCAGTGCTGAGCCAAGGCTCTAAATTTAATATAACTTTCTTTTCAAGAGTTTTAATGGCTCTGTAGGCAGCATGTAACTCTCCCTGGGGCATCGCATATCTAGAATCTGTCTTTTGTGTTTGTATAGCCCTTTGTATGGCCTTTTTATGGCCCTAAATTAAGAGTGACCTCATATGACCATTCCTTGTTTTCTTGAGAGTATAATGTCCCAAGTACTACATTTTAAAGCTCTATGCACATTACTTGTGTAAGTCTCATTAACCTTTTTTTCCCAATAAGTTTTTTTTTTTGTTCACTGCTTTTAAGCCTTTAATACTATGCCAAAATACTAACATCATTCGCAGTAACAGACTTTAGTAATTGCCACAAAATTGCCACATTACTTAGCTAATTACACACTGTGGTAGCCCATCTAAAAACCATCATTTTCTGTATCACATATGTAGCTAAATCAAATTTTTTAAATCTCTTTTGAGGAAACAGTCTTTTGAGGAAACAGTATACAGAAAATGCCACTTTTTCTTTTCCTTAATTCATTTTATAAGCTTAATTGCACTAAAATTTGAAAAAAACAAACTGTTAAAACACATCAATCAAATAGAATGTTTATAACTAAGCATATAGAACAACTCCAATGATATTTTCTTTTATCAGAAAGTACATAGACTTTTTTTTTAAAGAAATCATTAATTAAGCATTGATAATATTTTCACTTCCCTCTTTTTTGTTATCCTCATAAGGAAAGCAGTGTTTACTGCCCAAGACATTTGAACTTTATACACTATGTCCTATCCTATACAAAACAACAGAAAATAGAACAGAAGCTGAATAAATCTGCAATGGCTGAATGAATTTATGGATGGTTAGGTATGCAGAAAACCTGTGGGACCCCCATGTGCAAAGAATGTGATCAGTAGTGTAATGTCCAGATGACAGCCTGTGACAAGCAAAGTATCCAGGGGTCAATACTGGGGCCCATTTTGTTCAACATTGTTATCAGTGGTCTGGACAATGATATGGAGTGTAACATCAGGAAAGCTTTTAATGGCACTAAACTTGGCGGAATGGCTAACACAAGTGGCAAACTGTCAATTCAGAGGGACCTCAGAAAGTAGACGACTGGGCCAACAGAAACCTCATGAGGTTCAAGAATCATGAAATCACAGAATCATTTAGGTTGGAAGAGACCTCTTGAAATTAGTCCAACTCCCCCGTTCAGGCAGAGTCAGCTAGAGTACATTGTCTGCTGAGAAAAGTCTGGCTCCATCATCTTCATTCCTTTCTGTCAGGTATTTATACACATTGATAAGATCTCTCCCTGAGCCTTCCCTTCCCCATGCTGAACAATCCCAGCTTTCAGGCTCTCCTGATATGAAAGATGCTCCAGTCCCTTACGCATCTTTGTGGCTCTGTGCTGGACTTGATTCAGTAAGTCCATATCTTTCTTGTACTAAGGAGTCCAGAACTGGACACAAGTACTCCAGATGCAGTCTCACCAGTGCTACGTAGAAAAGAAGGACTGTCTCCCCTGAACTGCTGGCAACACTCTTCCCAATGCAGTCCAGGACACCGTTGACCTTATTTGTTAGAAGAAAGGATTGCTGGCTCATGTTCAGCTGCTGTCCACCAGAACCCCAAAGTTCTCTGCAGAGCTGCTTTCCAGACAGTCAACACTCAGTGTGTCCTGGTGCCTGGGGTTATTCACCCCAGGTACAGAACTTTGCATTTCCCTTTGTTGAACTTCATGAGATTCCTCTCAGCCCATTTCTCCAGCCTGTCTAGGTCCCTATGAATGGCAGCATGACCATCTATCAGTGACTCCTCACAGTTTTGTATCATCTGTGAGAACTTGCTGAGGATGCACTCTGTCCCAGCATCCTCATTGTTAATGAAGATATTAAAGAGTATTGGCCCCTGTATCAGCCCCTGGGGTACACCACTAGTGGCTTGCCTCCATCTGGACTTTATGCCGTTGATCAAAATCCAGTGGGTCGGGTCTTTCAGCCAGTTTTCAATCCACCTCACTGTGCACTTATGTAACTCATAGTTTGTCAGCTTATAGTTGAGGATGTTGTGGGAGATAGTGCCAAATGCTTTACCAAAGTCAAGGTAAACATCACCCACTGATGAATTTGATCTATGTTCAAGAGGCATTTCTTCTTTTCAGAAGAAACATGTTCAGTACTCTTTAGAATTCTGGTTCTTTTATTGCCTTATATTTGCCAAACAAAAACTAAGGAACCCCAATCAGCAGGCGATTGAGAAACCTTGGCATAAGGTTTTCTTTTATCAGTAAAAGTCTATCACAATTTGAATGTTAATATTATAATAATAGAAAAGTATAAGCAACACACTTTAAGAAAAAAATGGACTGTTACAGTTCTGTATATATGTGAATTTATCATCAATTCAGGGTGTTTACAATCTCATCTATATTCAGAAGGAGTACAAGTATATTTCTTTCTCTTCTTGCATATTGATTGTCCAAGTATAATTACTTGTCAAAGGTCCAGCTCACTAAATGTCAGCAAAGACCACCAAATTCTGTCTCTAATTCAGTAAGATACATGTGATGAGATTTCTGTGAAGACAGAAGAAGCTAAACACTGATTCCCACTGAAGCTGCACACAGTGTGCAATCTATGTAGAATTCACAGTTGCAGGATGTTGTGAACTCTAAAAGTATATATGAGTTCAAGTAAGGAATAAGTAGACAAATTCATGAAAGAAAAATGCAAGTGGCTATTAAAAACAATGGCCAAAATGCAACATCTTGCTCAGGAAAACAAGAAACCTCCGATTTCCACAAGCTGGAAAGATATATGATGTGCAGAATCAGCCTGTACATCTTCTGTTGGTTACAATATTTTTCTAATCATCTGTCACCATCTCCAGTAACATAAATAATAGGTTGAATTTTAATCTTACCAGCATCCTGATTTTATGTTCTTAAGCTTAATAGAAGAAAAAACAGCTTTGAGCAACAAGAACATGAATAGTCCTGGTGAATTCAGTAGGACTAATCAAATATTAAAGAATGTGCGTAAATACTGTATTGGGTATGAGCTTTTTCTCATGTTTGAAGTACAAGTATTTGTTCAAAAGCTAGTTCAAGGCAACATTTTTATAACATCAAAACTCTATATCATAGATAGACAGTGCTTCCCCTTATTTTTTTCATAGGGAAATATTTTATTTGATTTTAAATGAACATGGTTGTAACTGCAGCTGAAATCACAAATTGATTACATCATGTCTCTAGACAGTAAAAGAGTTTTTCAAGGACTAGTGCCACAGATGGCTGAACTCTGAGTGGTTTGTACTGCTGTATTGTAGGAATTTTGGAAACAGTCATTACTTGCTGTTAACATTCTGTGACAACATTTTAAGCTGCCTTCAAGGTAAAGACTTCAGTTCTCAGGAGGTGATTTGATTTCATTTACCAATTTATCTCCACATAATATTCCACCAGAAGAGCCTGTTCTGAAAAAAAGTTTCCATTTTATTACTGTAATGTGCAAGATTATATGCTAGATAAGGTCATATATTCTGTTGTTTAAAGAGAAAATTAAGAATGGTCGATGTCTTTTGTTCTATCAGCCACTAATAAATACCTGAAATGACCATAGAGCTATATGGATTGAAAACATAAGTGAAATCATTAAGTTGCAAGATTGTTTATAGTCAGATTGAGAAATCAATGAAAAATAAAACTTTAGTGTGAAAATATAAGGCAAAAATACTACAATTCTTTCCTATCTTATTAGTGAAAGTGTTAGTAAACAAAATGAATATGTACGCTATTTACATTTAAGCCTACATATATCATTTGAACTTGTTAAAATACTGGCATTTTTTATATTCCTTACTGGTGGTAGTACTTAGGCAGAAGGAATAGTAAGTGTCTATTCAAACTTCAAGTCACAGAATAGCTGGTGTGAATAATTAGTGACAAATAATTAGGCAGGTAGAGCCCTTTTTGTCTCAATGAATTCCTTATGCTTTGATGTAACAGTTACTTTCATCATCATTAATACTATTGCAAACTTTCATTATTCATAAATGATGAAATAATAAGAAGGCTTCATTACACAGGCAATTCCAAATTATTCACTTCAGTTACTAATACATGAATGAATGATTCTTGGAGATTTTTAACTTCATGATGGATTTTTATAAACAGAAAATCAAAATCAAAGGAGCATCAGTAGTGTCTTCTTTCTGTTGTTTATATTCTGTTCAAAAAACAACAAACTGCAGGAATATATTTGAAAAATTAAATGGATTGATATTTAAATGTAATTCAGTGGGCTTTGCCATGTTCAGTTTCAGCAAGAAATGTAGTTCAGCATATAGAATAAGTAAAGACAGTTTAAGAAATACCTTTTCTGCCAATCAATGTGGTCACCAGAAGCTGACGGTTCAACTAAGGAAAAAAGAAAAAAGAAAAAAGTAAATATTACAAATACTCCAGAAATTGTTAAGCTTTTTAACCCACTATGAAGATCTCCCTATATAAACATGCATATTGATGAACAGGACATAAGTAAGACTTACCTTGCATATGAAACATAAATGGTCCAAGCTAGTGTCTGGGCCATACTAGGCCATTTTCTTCCTGAAATCAGGTGCAGTTTGGATTTTTTTTTGTGATGCATCTGAACAGGTACTAATCTCTCATTTTCTACAGTTCCAGAATATCTGGAACAGTACATAAAGGAATGTTTTAAGATTTGGCAGAAATATAATAGTTTATAAATCCTAAAAAAAAAATGTAGTTTTGCAACTGTTTATGGAGTAAGGAACATTCCTCACTGTAGTTACTTTTTGTCCTAACATGGGGGAAAAATCAAATCATAGATGAGAAAATCTACCCTTCACAGGTATCTCATATATATATGTCTTTATTGACTCTTAAAAACAGATTTGTTCTTATTTTTTCCTATCTGCAATGCTCAGGTGTATTCCAGTTGTATTATTTTTCAGAATTATGATAATATCTTCCAAGCAGTTCTGAGTTACAGGAAGCTTTTGCAAGATTTGGCACACAGCTTACTAGCCTGGGAAGGACTGAGTGTTTTTTCTCAGTACAACCTTACAAAATAAAATTCTGTGAGAGATATGCAAGAAATATGCAAGTATTTTTTTACATCTTTAAATGGCTTTGCACTTTAATTGCCTTCTGCATACCTGCTTGTGCCTCTAACACATAGCTGTAAATATTTGCCTATTGCTTTTGAACAGAATTAATTATTAACAGAAAATCACATTGTTTCTTTGCATTCTTCATGACAGGCATTGATGGTACACAGTCCACTTGGCCCTATGTTGTTTACAATTCTTTCTCTCTCTAACCTCTCCAGGTTTAAATTAAGTTTTTGCTTGAAAATGAATGTATTTGGGCTCCTCTCTCCTAGATTTATTTTTTATTGTAGCACTTCAAAAATAAAAAATCCCAAGACAAAGAGAGCCAGAACTTTTAAGTCACTTCTCTAGCCGATAATTGTATGCTAAGATGCTGTTTTCTGTCATACAAGTGTAACTTTTATGGTTTTCCTTGACCTAGTCAGTCACTTTTATTTTTCCAGAAGAGTCAAACATGACAAAAAGTTCTCAAAGGCATTATGAAATTGAATGCTACATGGGATTTTCATCGTAACTATTTTTGGTTTGATCTCAATGAGAGACACAAACTGCATTTCTTATTATACAGATACTAAATTAAAAATAAAAAAGAAAACTCCTTGGAGCAAATATAAGAACAGCTGTTTCTCGGGTGAGTTCCTTACTTACTAGGTGATGCACAGGATTTTTCTTGTGTTCTCTCTTTATGGTCCCATCAACTTTGTATGCTCCTCTACAACAGGAGAAGTATAGACAATCCTCAGTCTGTTCTTGATGATCTTCTCAGCCTAAACAGGGAAGCTGTAGGCATAACCTTGAATTCTCCTTTTTCCAATACACAAGAGGAAGGAGCAATTTAACCAGACCTTGCACTTCATGCTCACATCGATACTAGGGAATGAAAAGGATAGAGGTATGCACTGCCTTTTTTGAAAGCAGAGAGAAAACTGTTCCTTTCTCTGCAAGAACGGTTATAAGTGTTCATCATTGTAAAAAGATTCAAGGTAGATTATTCCAAATAATTTAAATGCCTAACCTTTCAGGAGAGGTAGGATTTCAAACAAACTTGCATGCTTAGCATTTGTTCTTGGCTACCTCTAATCCATCTAATGTCTACTATGTCATTTGGATGAGTCTGAGACATAAAACCATTTTCATGCACTGAATAAGGCACCTAGGCAACAGCATTGTAAAAAGATTCAAGGTAGATTATTCCAAATAATTTAAATGCCTAACCTTTCAGGAGAGGTAGGATTTCAAACAAACTTGCATGCTTAGCATTTGTTCTTGGCTACCTCTAATCCATCTAATGTCTACTATGTCATTTGGATGAGTCTGAGACATAAAACCATTTTCATGCACTGAATAAGGCACCTAGGCAACAGCATTTAGATTCTGGATTATATTTCTGACGTATAGAAAGTGAAGCACTGACTTGGTGGCGTCAACTTTCTGTTTTTAATAGAACCTATGGTCTGTTATAACATTTTAGCTAAATTTAATTGAATATGTTAAAGAAAACAAAGACTACAATAGCAGTTTGCATTTTGATCAAATCATTGAATGAGATTGGGAAGAAAAAAACAAAATGACATTTTAAGTTAATTTTCATGATTTTTCACTTCCAGCTATATAACCATTTAGTAGCAGTGAATTATGTAAATAATTTCCTCTGAAACAGAAATGCTGGTTTTCAGTTTAAATGACATAGAGCAAATCAGGATTAGATTATTCCAAATCCTGCTTTTACTTTTTTCTTATTTATTTGCAATAAGTCATATTAGCTAAAAAATTACAGTGGTCTCTGTCTCACC
Source organism: Aptenodytes forsteri (assembly GCF_000699145.1). Lineage (NCBI taxonomy): Eukaryota > Metazoa > Chordata > Aves > Sphenisciformes > Spheniscidae > Aptenodytes > Aptenodytes forsteri. The sequence goes on along the minus strand of NW_008795138.1, from coordinate 2,382,536 downwards.
ATTTTTTATTTTGCTTTTGAGCATTTCTAGTTGCTTGCAGTTAATTAAACAAAGCCAGAATTATTTATGGTTGTGAGTCTCATGTAGTTAGTCTATAATCATTAGTAAACTGTTTTACAAACATTTTACAAACAAATGTCTGCACTACTAAATAATATGGGTCAGGGAGCAAGTTTGATCACTAGATCGCTTGTCATGCACATAGCTGTTAGTCCTTGGCTGTTTTAGGTCAGCTCTTTTGCCCCACGCAATAACTGAACATGCCTTGTGGAATTGTTCGCCACAGGAGCTGCTCCCAACAAGCAATAGGAATAAGACTCCACCAGGGCTGCTCCTAAACTGTCCTCTCACACTGACTCAGTGGGCTTTCCACTCTCAAGCACTCTTACATGCTTTTATGTGCCACCCTCCCCCCAGGATACATAGCACATATTCTTTGTTTCACATTGCAGTGGGTTACAGTAAAGTCCACACATTTTTTTTTTTCAATACTTGTAACTGAATGTCCTGGTTTCAGCAGGGATAGAGTTAATTTCCTTCCTAGTAGCTGGTACAGTGCTGTGTTTTGGATTTAGGATGAGAACAATGTTGATAACACACCCATGTTTTAGCTGTTGTTAGGTAATGCTTACACTAGCCAAGGACTTTTCAGCTTCCCATGTTCTACCGACTGAGCAGGCTGGAGGTGCACAAGAAGCTGGGAGGGGGCACAGCCAAACTGGCCAAAGGGACATTCCATACCATGTGACGTCATGCTCAGTACATAAACTGGGGGAAAGCTGGCCGGGGGGGCCGCTGCTTGGGGACTGGCTGGGCAT
>NW_008795138.1:2376063-2381550 GCF_000699145.1 Aptenodytes forsteri | reverse complement strand
GTGAGCGAGCGGCTGCGTGGTGCTCAGTTGCCAACTGAGGTTAAACCATGACACTGAAAAAATACTGATAAATAATAATTATGCCTTTGGGTTATTTGACACCTAGAAAAGACCTAGGGCTAACTGCTATGAAGTGTGAATGAAACTCATCTGCTGCATAGGGACCTAGTATTCAGTCCGGACCTTTTTGGCTTTGAGGTCAGTAATTTATCCCTCTTCTATTTACCAGCACAGATGTAGCCTTCTGTGTAATATGGTACATTGAGGTTAGAACAAAGTTTTCAAGCTGAATACCAACATATTTTTTGTGTTTGGGAGCAAACATGAAAACATCATCTTCCTGACAGTTCTGTTGAGTAATTATTTGGATTACCTGCTCATTTTAATCAAATACAATAGCATAGAAGAAATCTTAAAGGAATTGATGGTTACACACATGCACACACACAGAAGCAACAGAACATCCAGTAGCTCAGGACCAACAGCAAGTAGAGTTTCAAATCTTCTTCTGAATTTGGCATTAGCCACTTGGGAATCAATAACATTTTCAGTTAAAATGAAACCAACATGATCCAGTGAAATTCAGTATGAAAGCTGAAGCCTAAATCTTACAAGTTATGTAGGCAGTTTCAAAAAGAATTTTAAGATATCCTATTCTTCCTCTGGAAGTTCCCCAAGTCTAACCAACTATGTCTGATTGATTTGTTCTTACATTTTCCTTTTCCCTCTGACAACTTATGGCAGCCACTAGCCATGGCATTCTCACCAGGGCCCAGTGATTATTTTTTTTCCCCACCCTAACCTTCTAGATAACTTTATTATGATTCATGAAAAGTACTCATATGTACAACAAGAGCTCCACCAGTTTTCCAGTTGTCCTGGTTAAATAGAGTTAATTTTCTATTAACTCTACTCTATCTTCTGGGATAGAGTTAATTTTCTTCCTAGTAGCTGGTACAGTGCTGTGTTTTGGATTTAGGATGAGAACAATGTTGATAACACACCGATGTTTTAGTTGTTGCTAAGTAGTACCTACACTAGTCAAGGACTTTTCAGCTTCCCACGCTGTAGTTGCACAATTCGAATTATATATTTGTATTTCTAAAATAAAAAAAAAATACACACCTTCACTCCAAATTGACCTAGTTCTTGAGGGGAAGAAGGTGAGAGGAAGAAAAACCAAACCAAATGAAAACAAACAAACAAAAACCTTTCTGCTGGGTTATTTCCATAGAGTAACTCAAAGGTATTTACCTTTTTTTTAGTTGGCTTTATTATGTTTGTTCTGTATGTCTCCTTTTCAAAAAAGAAAATATTTTCTTCCCCATCTTCTTAGTTCGTTGGGTGAATAGCAAAAGCTTTTTTTCAAGTTCAACAGTGTAACTTAGACAGTCTTGTAATAAGGCTTTGATTTTTTGTTTGACTGTCAGTGTTTTTCTGCATTGTTTAATGCCACTAGGAAAAAGAAAGGAAACAAATCAACTGAGAGAGGTTTCTATCCAGCTGGATCTCAGACTGACCGGGAACACTGCCTATCAAAGACGAGACACAAAAATTTGTCCTGGAACTGTCAAAAATCTTCACATTTACAATCAGTCCTTGAGGGAGAAGCCTTTTTTCTCTCTCTTTTTAAAATGTTTTCCTCTGGCCTTTCTTGTTAATATATGTTCTCTGATCATAGCTGACTTTGGAAACCAATTTGTAAAAAAAGGAAAACATTCCTTTTTGAGTAGGCTAGGAACAGTTTGCTATAATCCAGTTAACACTTCTAGCATTGAAGAAATGACTAAAAAAAAAAAAGTAAGTCACCAGCTGACAGAGAACAAATAGAAAATTCTTGTTGGGCAGATACTATATGACGTGATGGAGACACAAAAATAAAATAGACTACAGCACTGACTTGACTCAGCACTGGTGAGGCCACACCTGAAGTACTGTGTCCTGTTCTGGGCTCCCAGTGCAAGAGAAGTATGGAGCTACTGGAGACAGTCCAGTGAAGGGCCACAAAGATGATTAAGGGACTGGAGAATCTTTCAATGAGAAAAGGGTAAGAGAGCTGGGACTGTTCAGCCTGGAGAAGAGAAGGATCAGGGCAAATCTCATTAATCTGTACAAATATCTGAAGACAGAGCCAGTCTCTTTCCAGTGGTGCCCAGTGACAAGACCAGAGGCAATGGGCACAAACTGAAACACAAGAGCTTCCCTCTGAACATCAGAAAACACATTTTCACTGTGAGGGTGACCGAGCACTGCCACAGGCTGCCCAGAGAGGTTCTGGAGTCTCCATCCTTGGAGATATTCCAAAGTTGTCTGGACATGGTCCTCGGCAACCAGCTCTAGGTGACCCTGCTTGAGGAGAGAGGTTGGACCAGATGACCTCCAGAGGTCTCTTCCAACCTCAACCATCCTATGATCCTGTGATTCTGTTTACTTTTGATTTTTGCTATATTTGTAGCATTTTTTTTACCTTTCCAGCAGTTCAGACATATGGACTGAGCTGCAATGCTCTTTAAACCAGAGCTGACCAATTGTAGTAGTTCAGAGGTTAGATATAGCTGTGGAAGAAAATTTATCTGGTCTCAAGGAATGTGTGTTTCTCAGTTAGTGGATGTACTGCGTGCAATTATAGCTCCCAAAAATGGGACTATAGAATTTCATTGTAATATTAGCTATACCTTTTATTTAAAATTATTATGCCAAGAGATGCCAAAGAACTTACAATCTCCAAAGCTAGGAGTTATATAAAATATTTTCTTGCAATAAATATATATAAAATTATGTATATATGATATAAAATAATTCTTCTGTTATTGAACATAAGTTGGAACAAAGTGCTGCAGCTGAATATACGTGTATATATACATACACCAGCTAAGGAGTTGGAGATCATTGTCATGGGAGTGTTTTGAAGACAATGAATCAAGGAAGTTTTAAACTTCAAAACAAATCTTGACTAAATTCACTCATTAACAACAAACCTCATGATATTGGTTTGTTCGTACACATTATTAATCATCATCTCTACATGTACAAAACTGTTAGATTTAACAATCATAACCCAAATTACCTGTGAGTATGCAATACCATGGAGCTGATGTCATATAGTTAGCATCGATGGTTATGGTCCATGGTGCATCTTAGTAGCAGGAGTCAAGGTGATCAGACCTGAGAACTCTTTAATGAGATAATTTCAAACTGTAACGGGCTTGTCTTTTTTAATTTCCATCTTCCCTGGGTCATCCTTAGTGTTTTACGCTTCTCACCCTCTGTCCCTCAAAGGAGCACCTCAACTGCTTATTGTACTGCTTGTCTTGCTTTTAGTTTTGCTGCTCATCCTTCTTGTGTTTTCAGCACGATGTCCTGAGTATTTACAGTCACCAGTGTTTATGCCATCTTCTGTCTTGTAACATTTGTTACTTGGAGATGTCCCACATGCGACTACAGACTTCATTGTTTGCCTCTTTTGTGGTCACATTGCTCACATACTTATGTAAAATGCTTATGGATTTTGTCTGGGTATGGCAACATAGTGTTACAAAATACATAGCGTTGGTGGCTGCACTATTTTAGTTTGCATATATTTGTATTCAACACAAGCTAAATTATATACTGAATAGTGCATTTTTAATTTATAGTTGTCAGATGTACCTGTTTTGGCTACAAAGGAACTCATTAAAATTAAGACAACTCATCTTCTAGATGAGACAAAACAATAGGTTGGACAACAACAAAGTGATTCCTCCTGCCCACTATGTCTTCTTAGGATGGGTTCTTCTCATCAATACTCTCCTCAGTCCAGCAGTTTTCATGGTTTCTTTAAGGCTGCCTAAACTCCACATATTCTTTTCCAGGTCACTGGATCTTTTTTATTGTTGTGTTCAAGACACATTTCCTAGGTCTGGGTTTACTTCCTAATGCAAGCAGGCAAGTGGGCACTTTCAAGAGTTGGCTGATCACTGCTTCTGTTGTAGTCTTCTTCCCTGCTATCTTATTCATTACCTTTCAGCCTGACCTGAACCCCCGGAGGTTCCCCAAGCCTAACACACACAATTGCTTTCAGGTGAACTAGAAGGGGCTTCAGTTAGCCAAAAATGCAGCTTCGTAATCAAGCCAAGCAAAGCCTGTGCTTCTGTACTTTGCTATCTATCTCCCTTACATTGTCACCAGCACTTATACAGTCATGAAATCCAGGAACTGACCCAGCTGAAACTCAGTCCTCCAAAAAGGAAAAAAAAAAAAAAAAAGAAAAAGTAAAAAAGAGATTTCTTTTCAGCCATATCTGATTCAGCTACCTTGCAGCCACAGAAACATTAGTGCCCAAAGAAAAAGATCAGGGGCTAAAGAACAAAAAGAGGAAAGAACCACTTCTTAACAACACAGGTGCTAACCAAGCGTGAAACAACACAGCTAGTGTTATTGTAGCCACAGTGGGACAAAACAGGCAGCCCTATTCTCTACCATCGAGCTATTCCTGTTGTAAGAAAATGTGCTGTACAATGAGCATGTAATAAGCCACGAGCAGAGAATAAAACCATCCATCACCAAACAAAGGACAATTTTATTACGTTCCCAGACCCAAAGGAACTGTAGAGTCAGGTGTAGAGACATCCCAATACATACAGTCAGCTTCATTTTAGCAAAGCTTATTAGTTCTGCCTCAGTCCCAGCTTTGCAGGGCTCAGACAGCTTCTTGCAGAGCAGCTCAACTGTTTCTCCTAAGCTCCACAGAGTCAGAAGGGCTCATTACCTGGGACGCTGGAAAAATACACGGAGCCAGCTCTTGCCTAGTACTGTGACTGACCTAATAAGCTTGCTCAGAACTTGGTGCTCTGGAGACCATGGACAAGCACAGCTAACATTGAACCAGAGCTAATAAGCTGTGCAACTTTGAAACTGATGGTGTGTTTGGATCTGTTTCTGTCATTCTCCTTCATGCTCCTCATTCTAGGAACACAAAGGAGTGGTATCAGTGGCTTTTAGACCTGAGCTATCTCTGGAAGTAATAAACTAATAAGGCATAATAAATGCATAATGTGTTGCAGCTCCTTTATTAAACAGGGTAAGCACTCATTCCTGCCATTCCCAAAGGTATACGCATGTAGTCAAAAATGCTACGAGCTTGTTTGGTTTCTACTCTTACTGCTTCTGTACCCCTCCATCATAGTCAGCAGCGCTTACAGCTGCAATGGCACAGTGCAGGGATACTTGAGCTGATTCTTCATTGTGAAGGTTAGGTAAGGGAGAAATTATGGGCTTAGTGCCGTGGTATATACAATTCCCAGTAAGTATCATTGCTACTGTCTTCCTTTCCCTTTTTCTTACCTACAAGAGAGTGTTTCTTGCCATGTTTCCTCCCACATTACCATTAGCTCTCTCACAGAAGAGCACAGAGATGCAGATGGATTAACTGTCAAAGAAGAAACATAATGTCACAGTTTAACCCCAGCCAGCAACTAAGCACCACACAGCCACTCGCTCACTCCCCCC
>NW_008795138.1:2360256-2375745 GCF_000699145.1 Aptenodytes forsteri | reverse complement strand
CTGGTGGGGTGGTGTGAGAAGCAGAAAAGGCCTTGACTCTGTGTAAGCACTGCTCAGCAGTAACTAAAACATCCCTGTGTTACCAACACTGCTTCCAGCACAAATCCAAAACATAGCCCCACACTAGCTACTATGAAGAAAATTAACTCTATCCCAGCCAAAACCAGCACACATAAGAAGTTTCAAGAGATGGAAAGGGGAAAAAAAAAGTAACAAAAGAAGAAGCTGAGCTGCCAAATAATTGTATGCACTGTGAGAAACCCTGGAATTGGCATTTGACACAAGCATGAATATGCTAAAGACAGTATTGGATGAATGTAAGAAAGAAGTTAATCCCATGTAGTACCAATATTTCAACTAATTCAAAAAGTCCTCATTAAGGCGATAATGCAATTAACAGCTATTATTAATTGCATGGCTTATTTTTATTTTGTCTAAATAAATTTTTTTGGAAGTTGCACTTACTTGTTGCACATTATCCTCTTTTCTCAGTTCTCAGAGATTTTTTTTACTTTGGTTTTCCCTAATCTTTCTTATTTCTTTTTAGCCATCCTTGTTTTTATTTTAGAAATGCTCAGCTGTGGCCATTTTAACTTTGTCTTTTTTAATTTATATTCCATGTTTTCCTATACCAATTTCTTTTTTCCCTTCTTTCTCTCCAGTCACTTCTTCTGTTCATCTGCCACATCCTTTGTCCTAGTCTTCCTTCAATCTGTTGCTTAGAACGTCTTTTCCCCTACTCCTTTTCAAATTGAAAAATGTTCGGGAATGAACTAGAATGCCTGGAGAAAAGGACTTAGCATTACAGATTAAAGAACAGGGTGTTGAAATTGACACACACATCTAAAGTTACAGACAGTTTGCCCTAAAACCAGGAGCCAAAAATATAGTATCTCAGCATTCAGTATGCTACATGAAAAAAAGTCCTACGTGTCGATCCTTAGGAACTGAGAGCAGCAACCTCCCTAAACTAGCCAGTAGGGGAGTTTAAATGAAAAGAAGTTATGTGAAAATGGCTGTATCTCTGTTGTCTTTGTTACTACTCCTGAGCCAGGGGAACACCCAGACTCCTTACAGTATGTGAATATTCTATCTGAGGATGTATCATCTCTTCTGCACTCATGGTTTGTCACCACAGAAGCCAGCTGATGTGCACTAGCATGTAGCCAGTGTAACTAACCAGTTTATTAAGTTTCAAGGGTGAAATTCAGAAATCTGTGACATACATACCCCAAATTAGCTAGAAAGTCTGTGCATATGAACTAAGGTCAATGGGAGTGAACTTTACATTCAAATATGTCAGGGGCATTTTTGGGGACCTAGCAGCCCTGTCAAAAACCTTCCCACTGCTCTCTATGGGTTTTAAGTCAGGCCTCATAAGAGTCAGCCTACCAAATGTATAGAAAAAGGCTAGAATGAAAATGGTTGTTCTCTATAAATGAATGTGTAGGAAAAAGAAATCTGGTATTTGAGAGTTCTTTGATCTAGAAGACAAAAGCAGAGCCAAATACTGTGGCCAGCTGTCACTACTGAACTTGTTTGTCCTTGACATGAGTTATTTCCATCTTAATCAAACTTTGGAGTTGGTTTCATCAGCAGGGTGGAAGTTGTTGGCAGGGGATGTACTCACAGAACCACTTACTGAGAAAGGATATGAAGAGTTAATGTAACAGGAAGACTAAGTACGTGACCATGCACTAGATAACACTATGTGAGCTCTGACTTCTGGGGTGACAGAAAATATCACTGAATGGGAACACACCTGGGTCCAGAACTCAATAGACCCCTGGTGAATCATTAAATTCCAGGAAGATGCTTTTCTTTTGGAAATAACTCACAGATAGCATCAAATAATGCCCTGCAGTGTTCCCAGTAGGATATATTGTCTCCCTTTAGGTTATTGTATACTTCTGGTTACAAATATCAAATAAAGAAGCAAGCCTAACTGAAAATTGTTAAATAGAAAAATCCATGCCACTTATAAACACCTGAATATGCTGAATTTAAGTTATATAATTTTCCATTTTCAAAGACAGTACAGTAAAACAATTAAGTTTAAGACGGATCAACACTAAGTTCATAAAACAAGTGTTTCTCATTTAGCATAGTATTAACCATAACAAAAATATGAGGAAGTAGGAATATACAGGTAACAAAAATTATAGTGCACAGTCTAGATTCCTGAAGCAATCGAAAAGCAGCTCGGGGGGGGGAAGATACCTATAGTAATTAATTTACACTGTTATGGTCAAGTTAGATAAAGATATCAGCCAGGCTAAAACAGTGCCAGTGAGACTTACAAGGTGCTTAAGATGATGTAAAATGATGCCAGGGACAATGGTACCTGGAGAAGATGTTAAATTGAGTAAAATGAGCCATGAAAGGACATTGTTAACAGCCTGAAGATGAAGGACACTGCAAATGTTTTCAAGGGCAATGTTAGCAGAGCACTCCCATATTAAATTAGTGCTATTATCAGGAGATAGTAGCTATGGAAGTGAATCCCTAACTGTGTTGTAAAAACTTTTTTTCAGCACCTCTGTAGGAAAATTAATCAGTTCTGCTTACTGATAAGTCTTGAAATTATTAAATAGATTATAACAGCTAAATTTCAAAGGTTAATGTAACTTTAACTATAAATCTATAAGGTATTACCCCCACTAACAGGAAAACAAAAATTGACACATTACAAAGTAAAGATAAGACAAAATAAGACAAAATAGAGAGAAAATGATATTACATAGTAGAAATACAGGACAAACTTTCTCTATCCATAAAATGGCTTAAAATAAACATTATAGAGTGCTGTTGCAAGGAAAAAAAGTAGATTTACATTAAAAATGTAAAAAATGTCATAGTAAATGAATGTTTAACATTGCTAACAGCTTTTTGTGGATGATAAAAAATTTATGTGGGATACAATCTATTCTCTAATAGTGAATGAAATAACAAAATCTGGTTTTAAAATAGTAAAATCTGGTTTAGCTGTCACTATGTTGTCCTGGTTTCGGCAGGGATAGAGTTAATTTCCTTCCTAGTAGCTGGTACAGTGTTTTGGATTTAGGATGAGAACAAAGTTGATAACGCACCAATGTTTTAGTTGTTGCTAGGTAATGCTTACACTAGCCAAGGACTTTTCAGCTTCCCATGTTCTACCGACTGAGAAGGCTGGAGGTGCACAAGAAGCTGGGAGGGGGCACAGCCAGGACAGCTGACCCAAACTGGCCAAAGGAATATTCCATACCATGTGACGTCATGCTCAGCATATAAAGCTGGGGGAAGAAGAAGGAAGGGGGGGACGTTTGGAGTGATGGTGTTTGTCTTCCCAAGTAATTTGCTTGCGTGCGTGGCTTTTGCTTTGCCTATTAAACTGTCTTTATCTCAACCCACGAGTTTTGTCACTTTTACCCTTCCGATTCTCTCCCCCATCCCAGTGGGGGGGAGTGAGCAAGCGGCTGCGTGGTGCTCAGTTGCCGACTGAGGTTAAACCACGACATATGTACAGCAACATAAATGATGTTTCCACAAAAGCCACAATAACTACTGATATTCTTGCACAGTACTTTAAAAGAAGATCAAGTACCTCCATACTAAGGACATAATCTTAAACATATCTTGATTTAAATGGGTTAAATTCTACCTGTGTTGTCTCTGTGAGTGTTTACAACTAGGAGCTTCCATTGGCCTAGAGCTCTCCCAGCGGAAAGATGAGGAACCAGGGATTTTATCAGAATTTAAGCCATCTGAACTGACTACACAGGGAACATTGTACTTGTACACAATCTAGGTACTTTAGTCAGGTGCTAGCATCTGATGTCATGAGCCTTATCGCAACTGTTCAGGACAGTATTACAATCTGAAAACAGTATTTTTTACAGTGAGAACAAGCATTAACTGGAACAACCTCCCCAGGGACATGGTAGAGTCCTCATCACTGGAGGTTTTCAAGATATGTTTGGACAGGGGGCTAGATAATCTCATCTAGGCTCTCTTTCCCGCAAAAGGTTGTACCAGATAATCTTTTGAGGTCCCTTCCAACAAGGTACTCAATCTGAATTTTTTTAAAAAACTTTAAGGAAAGTTGATAACTGGCTTTCAGAAATCAGTTCCCCCAGTGTTAATTGATTCAGACATAAAAATCACTAGTGATTTTGAAAAACTTATTATGTTTATTTAGAAAACAATTGAACATAAATGTCTAGGAAAAAAGTCATCCGGAACTTAATCTACACACATAAGTCTGAAAAAAACTCAGTCTTTTCTTAGTTACATATCCTTACCTACAGTGTTTTGAAGAAAATATGGGGTTTGATTTTTTTTTTCCTGAAACAAGACAAATTACAGTTCCTAGAAAGAATTATTTAATATCAGTGTTATAGTGGCCAAATCATACTCAAAACTCTAGAAAAGTTAGAAAATGTCATATGAGACAATCAATACTAGTAGAGCAAAAGTTAATATTCTAAGCATTCATAAACAGTAATCTGAAAAGAATATTAAATATAGTGTGTTGTTGTGGGTTGATCTTGGCTGGCTGCCACATCCCCACCCAGCCGCTCTCTCACTCCTCCTCCTCAACAGGACAGGGGAAGAAAATAAGATGGAAAAGCTTAAGCATCGAAATTAAGACAGGGGATCACTTACCGATTACCATCATGGGCAAAACAGGAAAAAATTAATCTAATTTATTGCTAATTGAAATAGATTTGGATAATGAGAAACAAATTAAAACACCACCTCTGCCCCTCCACCCCCTTCTTCCCAGGCTCAACTTCATTTTTTCATTCCTGACTGCTCTACCTCCTCTCCACAAACTGCGCAGGGGGTTGGGGAGTTATGTTAAGTTCATAACAGTTTTTCTCTACCCCTCCTTCCTCCTCATGCTTTTCTCCTACTCCAGCATGGACTCTCCACAGGCCACAGTTCCTTCAGGGCACATCCACCTGCTCCAGCCTGGGGTCCTCCACAGGCTGCAGTGTGAATATCTGCTCCACTGTGTTCCTCTCCATGGGCTGCAGAGGCATACCTGCTCCACTGGAGTCTCACCGTAGGCTACAACGAAGTACCAGCTTCACCATGGTCTTCTCCACCAGCTGCAGGGGAATCTCTGCTCTGGCACCTGGACCACCTCCTCCCCCTCCTTCTTCAGTGACCTTGGTGTTCACAGGGTTGTTTCTCTCACATTTTTTCCTCAATCCTCACTGCCTGTGCAGAATTTTGCCCTTTGTCAAGGGCATTTTCCCACAGGTGCCATCAGTTTGGCTGATGGGCTCAGCTGTATCCCATGGTAGGTCTGTTTTGGAGCCAGCCGGAACCATCTGTGTCCAGTAGAGGGCAGGCCCTGGCCTCTTCTCACAGAGGCCACCCCTGCAGCCCCCTGTGACCAGCCCTTTGCCACCTACACCCAATACAAGTGTCCAAATTGAATTAAGCATATGATGCTTTGCTGCTTTTTTTGTGTGGTACATTTGCATATGGGTATGGATATGATCATAGTATTTGTATTCCTTTTTTACATTCTTATTTCACACCCATATGTGACTATGAGGCTTTTTTTTATAGTCCAATTATTGGGTATAAAGACCCCATGCACATAAGCCCAAGTAAGCAAGAAGCATTGGCATTCAAGTTAAAATAATAAAATCTTCTGTTTATAACTGCTTTAATAGATATGAGGGGAAGACCCTAAGGAAGTGATGATCTCCAGTTCCTGCTCCTGCCATTTCTACAGACAATGGGAATAAAAACAGTAATCTTGGAAATTTTGTGTAAATAAATATTTACCATAATAATACTTTTATATTATGTTTTCACATATAGATGCTTTATATAACTCATCCCTTGGGACATGATAAACCTGCTTTTACCAGATAAACATCAGCAGTGTTGGCTTTTCTTAATGATGACTGGGTTTACATGACATTCATGCTTTGTTTAGACAGTAACAGCATTTTATATAGCTTTCTGTCACTGAATTCTCAGTCTTGCAAACTTTTATTCAGGTACCTAATTTTACTAGTGAAAAGAATGTTGTTATGTTGTTAGAAAATAAAAATAAGAACATGTTAAAATGACTGCAAGACCAGGCCTGCCATACAGATTTAACTTACAGTAGGTAGAAGTCAATAGAGAATACATATGGTAAGTTTCTGGGTTTTCTCTGAGTCCATAATGGTTTACTTATGCTAGTTATAATAACAAGTAACTGTGAGATCAGAACAAGTGTATGTTTCATCGCCACTGGCATTGTTCTTTGTGAGAAAACTTAATAGTATTTTTGGTGTTTAAAGATTTAGTAATAATAATTTTATAATTGTGTTATCTCTGACAACTTAATGTCAGAATCAATTTACCAATTATCATGCTTTTTGTTCTGTCTTAATAAGCTACATCTCAGCTGATATCCTCAGTTCATTGTGTCAAGCCAACAGAATAAGAAAAGCATCAAATACAGGGTTTATAACAGAAATGCTGACAAACCGTTAAATGTAGTGGTGCTGTTGGGCATCTCTCTTTTTCTTTTAGAGTTTCTCAGTAATAATTTGTCCTGTGCCAAAGAGTATTATAACAGAAAATAAATCTATTCAATCTGAAATGTGTCCATTTTGATTTCAAAGGAGAATTTGATATCAAGACTGCAAAGGAAGCAAATTAAACCAAAAGATAAAATCACATCAAGGCAACTGGTTTGCTGTCCTTTCTACTTTTATACTATTTGATGTTATAGATAAACCCAAAGCAATAGTATAAATTGAAACAAAGAAATTTGTGGGTCTTTAGACTCTGGAATAAGTACATCTCAACAGTCTCCAGTTATTTTGTTTCACATTTTGAGATCTGAAAGACCTTTGGAGGCAGAAATTCATTATCCAAACCATCCTTGAATCAAGCAGAGCCAGTAAAGATCTGGTACTAGAACAGAATGAATAGAAGTCAGAAGGGTCTGAACAATTTTGTTATTTCCTACTAGTCATAGTTTCTTCAGCTGTCACTTCTTAACTGATAGACTTTTTGTATAATTTTGAAATCCTCTTCATAAAATAATGATGTGCTGCAATTTGTGCTGTGGTTCCACTTACGCTATGCCAGCCCCATTAATCTGTCATTACTCCAGGTCTTCCTTGTCCTTTCTTACTCACTACTGTTGTTTCCAGATACAGCTCAAGATAGTGTTCCTCCAGTCTGTTCATGCTAAGTGCATAAAGCACAAAATTTTCCTGGGCACCCGTACAGAAACACCAGGAGACTGAAATACAAAGACACAAATAATAAACTTTTTTTTTTTTTTCTCTCGTGGAGTGATATAAAGAGTTAGCGTCAGGTTTTCCAACTTCTTAGACATGAAACACTAGTGACAGAAACACCTAAAACAGTATGTAAGCATTGTACCAAGAGTTTAATTAATTCTACTGCATGTATAAAAAAAACCTTGAAAACCATGTTAGTGTGCAATTTGAAGGCATTATTCCTATTAGTGGAAAGCAGTTTATTATCATTTTTTTACTAAGCCAGTAGAATTGCACTGACCGGAGGGACCTTCATTTCATTCATCTGAAGAATGGTTTGAAAGAACAATTTATTTACCAAATTAATTTTTCTTCCTTCATAATGATGACAAAAATAATAATTTTACACACACAGGAGCAGTATTATGCCTTATACCTTTCTTGTGAAGGTGGGGGGGGGGGGGAGAGCTCTCAAGCATCTCAAATATTAGCAATTGGAAAAAAAAAAGAAATCTCAGAAATTGGACACTTCTTAATATTCTTACTATTTGGTATTTTCAATTATATAGTTAAATATGTCTCAACTACAAAATTAAAACTTGGAAATATGTCTGGAAAACAATTATTATGGGCATAGGTTATCAAAATATTTAAATTTTTTTTTAATTATATTTACTTACTATGTAAATTAGTTCTAAATTACTCAGTTTATTAATAACGTATCTGTTATTATGCCATTTTTAAATTTCATTAAACATGCTTACAGTTTTGAGCTCTTACAGAATATGCATACTTAATTATGTCACAAGTTAACAGATTGTTTTACTGATTAAAACAATGTTTCTTGTTAGCTGATTTCAAGATTTGCAAATGTGGTACAGATGTAGACACTTTTCTCTCAAAGCTAATAGGAAAAAAAATCTATAAAGTCCATTTTCATTACTTAAATTATATTAAACATGCTTACAGTTTTGAGCTCTTACAGAATATGCATACTTAATTATGTCACAAGTTAACAGATTGTTTTACTGATTAAAACAATGTTTCTTGTTAGCTGATTTCAAGATTTGCAAATGTGGTACAGATGTAGACACTTTTCTCTCAAAGCTAATAGGAAAAAAAATCTATAAAGTCCATTTTCATTACAAAATGCAAATTAGGCTACACTAATTTCTCCCTTGTATTTGAATCTGTAATCATATGAAATTAAAACTCTGTTCCTTCAAGATTTTCTGAACTACATTTTCCGATGCAAACACTTGTTTCTAGTGTGTGAATCAACGGTTTCTAACACTGTCGCATATTATTTTGACTTTTAAGCATCAAATATTTAGGATTGAATTTTTTCAGACCTTCAGAATGTTTGAGTTGCATTTCAGGATTTGAAAATGAGGACAAATTATGTGTCAATGATGTATTACATACAATTCAAAATGAAAAGTTAATTCCATTTACTTATTGTAATCATGGAAAGAGGTGATAACAGTAATTCTTCTGCTACCAAAACCTTGCCACCATTGTAGTTTATTTTTTAAAATTTGAACGTACTTGACAAATATTAAGTAAACCTTTTGATTATATTCCTATTTTCAAAAGCCAGAAAAGATGCTGAGAGAGGTTACAAAATTTATTTAATGCTTCACAGCCAGCTAGTAGCAGAACTGGTCATAAAATGTGCAAGCTCTTTAATCATTAGGTCATACAAATGTTCCCCCCATAACAGTACAACTTACCTCTGGTGTATGCAGACAAGGCTGCACTTTACATATTTGAATCTGTTCCAGCAATAAATTTAAATATTTTGTATATTTTCCCTTAACCCTTATTCTGTCTGTAATGTGGAAGGTCTTAATCCTGCAAAGATTTCCACAAGGTTCTACACAGAATGAACTACTGCAGAGAAGTTACTGGAACAGCTCACAAAGAATAAAGCTCAGCATATGCAAATCTTTTATAAACAAAGCCATAGTTTCGGTATGCATCTTCTTCTATGTGCTGCAGATAACTTCTTTGCTGCTTTTTATGAACAGGTTTTCAGAAAGTAGCTATATTATATTGAAATGGTATTTAATATTTAATTAATTTAATTTAATTAGGAATTAAAGTTAAAAGTCTATCATACGTATCTGCATTAAATCAAATGAGTTTGTCATGATAAGTACTATTACAACACATGACTAATGAAAGCAGAATTAGAAGACAGAATGAAATTCTGGTGAAATTTTATTTCCACTTGGAAATGGAAGAGGCCTTAGGAAGTTTTTTTATCTCGATTACTAATATTAGTGCAGAACTGATAAGAAGTATTCAACTATTATTCTGGAGCAGGAAGGTGACAGAGTAGAGCAGCTTTTCTCCTATCTCACAAAACATGTCCCAGTCCCCAGATCCTCCCGTTTCTAAAAACTCTCCAGTCCCCTGTTGCATATGTGATTCTGTATAGATAAAGGAAAGTTCAGTCAGGGCATGTCTGCCTAAAGTTCACTTAGTGTCAAAGAGCTATTCAGTCTGCCTGCTTTTCCAGGTTAGCTAACCCTGCTAATTTCCCCTTTTTAGTAAAAGCTAATTGTGCCACCCAGGCATGATCAAGACCTGCTTGTTCTGAGGACATGGATGCCTGCCTCTTGAAGACAACAGCACTGAAATTCAGGTTTAGGAAAGCAGACACCTATTTTGTGGACTGTGTTTTGGAAAAATAGTCTCATGGTATAAATGTTAATCCACAATGTGGGAAAACCTGAGTTTTCCCCCTGAGTTTGAAAGTGTTTGAAGATTCATTACAGAATAGTGACCTGGAGTTCCCAACAGCACTCCCCTGAATGCATTTTACATTAGATGAATACTGAATAAAGAACATTCTCAGGAGTGAAACAGAGACTTAGACCTCTTTGACCACCCAAACGACTGACCTATGTACTACATAATAACCACGCTCTTCCTTACTAGTTTTGCCTTTTTTTTTTTTTTTTTTTTTTTTAACTCTATGATACCTGGTTACAGCAAAGGCTTTGATTCAGTGCCAGGTTAAAAACAGCACAGAACTGAATTTTTCCACTTTCAGGAGGAATGCTTCAATGAACTAGATTATTATGTGAAAGTTGGGCAGTGCTGCTGCCACTATGCTGCTTTATTATATTGCTCTATTTGACGTCCCTCTTCAGAAGAGGACTCATCCTGTACATACCTACAGGACCATTCTGACATATCTGTGTTCCCAGTAGTCAATGGAGAATGGATGCCTAAGGAACAATTACTCTCTGCTTTTAGAGGTACCTTCTTCCTTCCTTGGACATTACAGGGAATTTAAGTGGTTATTTTAGGTAGAATGGATCACCCCCATCTGGGAACACATCTAACATTTTAGTTAGGCAATGAGCAATGATTACTTAAACTAGTCACCTAAAACTGGATTCCAAGATTTCTTCAAGATACAGCAATATAGATCTTATTCTCTGTTTACACCAAGAGATGTTCAGGTTTAACTAAAAATGCATTTTAACTAAAATCTCATTTTAATTATAGCTGCAAAATTACTACAAGATTTCAATGAGAATAAAGAGAAAGCACTTAAGCAAGCTAAGTAGTAATTGGGAGATCTATATACAGACAGAATAGAATCAGTAGAAGAACTATAGAGCTAATTTTGGAAAATCTTTGGTTTTCATATTATTTAATGAAGTAAAACTAAACTTCAAAATGTTGCCCAATTAATTCATGTTTAAAATGAGTGTCATTTTAGATTTTTTTTTTATATTTAATTTCACCTCTTCCTCAATAGCTTTGACTATTGCTTTAGCTATTGATTACAGAATATTGACACCACACTAAAAATTCGTGGTGTGAAACTCCTATATGAAACTAACCTAAATGTCAATAACCTGGATTTCTATCTGTGTATCTGTTTTGTGTGGTTGATATTGTTATGCATATTTTAGCTGCCAGGTAAGAACATGCTCAGAAATGGCTGCTGTACTTTTCAAAATGGAGGTTTATATTAATATGTCTTTGCTGAACGTCTTTCTCTTTCAACTTTGTTCTTGTCAGTTCCATTTTTGTGAAGCCAAGGTCAGATTAAAAAAAAAAGTATCTGTCTTAACAGTGGTGAAATTCCTTCATTAAAAGATTCTGGAAAAGGTTTGGAAAGGAAATCAGGGTTTTCTATTTAGATTTAACAGATTTAATTACTTCAGATTTAACAATCAAACTAGTCAAACCATTTAAGAAATTAAAGGAGCCATGACTGTTAATATTAGTACAGCTTTAGGTTCTACACCTAAAAGTACTTTTCAATCCACCAATAGGAAAAAGTGTTGTGGCACAGCACATTATTAAGCAGTCTTTCAGTTCCTAATACTGCTAGCTTGCTACAGATGCTACTTTTGAAATAAGTAGTGTTAGAGCTGTTTTATTATTATTATTATTTAAAAAAATGTGCAGCTATTGTTCCTGTGAATTTTACAGCATCAGTAACTTTCTGTTTGTAGTTTGTGTACGGTATGCTCTTTTACTTATTCTTTAAAGGTGAAAAGAAAACAGAAGTATTTTATAGCATTATGGGTTAATGAATCTAATTGTGTACATGCAAATAACAACAAAAACTATTTGCAACCAAACAGTTCCTTGTCAAACTACTGTTCAGCAGTCATCATAAATGGACTTTCAAATTTATATAATTACATGTATATCATTAGAATACTATATTCAACAAGTGCCAGGCCACAGAATTTTATGTGCCTTAGACTGCATTTCTTGGACAGGTTATGAAAATAATTATACTCCATTGGGACCTGATGATCAGAATCAACACAAGTAAAATGCCCTCTATAGAGTCAAAGAGAGTTGCAGTTTTCACTTCTGAAATTAATCTTGCTCAGCGTTAGACTGCTTATGGCATATGCCCTTAATCACTGACACAGAACCTCTGCGCAGACTTATCACTTGAAAGTGTTAGATGGCAAGTAGGATGAGAATATATTTCCTTGAAAGGATGGCATAGCAGTGTCTTCTGAATATAAGCATATCAATTTTGAAAGAACAAAGCTGTGATCTAAAAATAACATTAGAATCAAGGAAGAAAACTCACTTCTTGTATCTTTCTCAAAATGGGCAACCCCAAAGGGAAGGCTATGGAATGTGGATCTTCTTTGGCTTTTGTTACTTCATTCATTCAAAATAACCATAAAGATCACACAATAAGGCACAAGAGAAATCCCTGTGCCTGTAAATTTGCAGATGATGTAGCTGCTCTTATACTAGTCCCAAAAATTATGGCATAAGGGACAAAGTCAGAGACTGGGCCAGGAGTTGAATGCAGTTGACTCCAACTGGTCTACAATGAGTGGGATATAAAATGATCCTTAGCTGAACGCTGAAAAGCATAAATATAATATAAAATGTATATTTAAGGTTTTTTTGGTTTTTGTTTGCTTGCTTGTTTGTTTGTTTTTAAATCCAATTCTGTCCTAGTTACTGTATGGACTCCAGCACTTTGAATACATGTGTTGTAACTAGTTTGGTACAAAGTTTAAGATGTTATTTTTCATTTACACACGTAGCTTCACAGCTTATTGGAACTAGTCACTCATTACTTCTCCAGCACAGATGCATGTTTTACAGTCTCACCTGGGATACTATTCTCCAATATTACAGGGTATCCAAGATATGCCCTTCATATCCTTTTAAAGATTTCTTTCCACTCCTTTGTTTCCTCTTTTCATTCTAACACAAACACTCAGTTAGCTCAAGGGACTGGTCCTGGAATATAGAATCATTTGTTTTTAAATGGCCTTCTTGCTGTTCAGTGATCTGTGTGAAACAAACCAGTGGCTGAAATTCAATTCCTGTAGCACAATTGCTCCACAAAAAGTAAAACTGTCATCAATTTCATCAGAGGGATTAGGCATACCCTTACAGCCAGTGTGTGCACTGAGATATCTTTCTGTTAAGCAACTCGCAATACTATTTCCTCTTTGTATTACTCTGTAAATACAGGGAGCACTACAGCCCTGAATATTGCCAACCTGTCAACCTACAAAAGCACTACATTAACTTTTTAATTATTATATGTCTGATGTTAATTATCAGACAGCCCCTGATCAACATTTATATGCATGAAACTGAGAGAGAACGTAAAGAATGCCACCAGGCTCCTTATGTTTTTATAACCAAAATTACTTCTAGCATTATCCCTTGGGACACCAACTGTACCAAAGACAGAACCCAGGTCCCTCCTTCAGAGCCAGTTATAAGTCTTCAAGAGCAGTGTAACTGCTGCACCCCTTGTTGGAGTTTCAATAGGCACTTTGCTTCTCTGAGAACTCTGCCTTGCAGAGGTTCCTCTGGCACAGCCAAGGTTCACAGTATCCATCACAACACTGGGCCCTAAGGACACTACTGGAGTAGTTCAGTCATCTAACCAGAACTTTTTGACATAGCTGTCCAAAAGACTTCACGCATTTGCCTGCCTAGCTAGCTGTTACTCTGGAAGGGTGTGGGGTTTCCTGTAGGTCCATGCTATCTCTATCAGCTCCATGTGGATCCCTCAGATACCTTAGACATCTAGAATAGCATTCAAAAGAACCGTTTTTAAGTAGCATCTCATCTGGCTCTACTTTTTCATCTGAAATTTTTGAAAACGTTATTTTTATCTTGTGCTTTCTTTGCTATCTTTCTGCTTTTATGTTAACCTTGAAATGAGTTTTTTGCTGTGGAGCTCAGCTTTTTTTGGTTTCTAAACAGCAAAGAAAACCTCTTGAAAGTTAGGATAAAAAGGAATGGATACTGTGCTGGGAAGGCACTGTGCATTAAAATGTCAAAATTCCAGGCATAATCATTGTCTTTAAATATTTCTTTCTGCTTAGTTTTAAGTTAGTTGGTCTGCACATTTCCTGAAGGCTTGTATTACTTAATCTAGAAATGTATTAACAGTTCAAAGTTTATTTGGCTTCAGTGGTGAAGTATGTATCTTGAAGGCAATTTATCATATATGGGCTTAAAGATTTCTAGCTTTTTTTGTTGATAGGTTACAGAGCATAAAACATGCAATGAAAAATTACTTCAATGTGACTTTTGAACTATTCTGTCAAAACACTTTATCACTCAGCTATTGGGACTAGCTTTGCTGCTCTGAATTGGCCCCTCCTTTCTCTCTTCTTTGTCTTAAAGTCTCATGATGTGAAAGGGTAAATGTTGCCACATTAGTCATCATCAAAGAAAGGATCAAAAGCTTAATATAATATACAATGTGAGACACATCAGGGTGCAAAGTGATATCTTAGCAATGTTAAAAGGAAATAATTTTCAATCGCCTAACTACAGGATAGAAGCAATTCGGTAACAAGATAGCACTAGATAGCCTGAAAGCACATGTGTTTGACTTGTGTTCTTGCCAATTTCTGAACTTAGTGGTTGTGTTTGACAGACACAAAATCATTTATGTATCACTCATTAAGTACATATCTATGTAACATGAGTTGGTTTGGGTTTTTTTTCCTTTCTTTTTACTGATGATTCACAATGCAATTAATGTAACACAGGTACATTATTTTTCATACTTCTGAGAATATAACTAAAAGTCAGATATTGGAAGCTATATTATCCATGCCCCAAGCATGTGGAAGGTCTATGACTAAAATGCTCCATGAATTGAATAATATTACTTTCTATCACCCTATAAACTAAATTAGCTATAGTATCGGTTCCTTCCTTACTGTGGGATACTGTGCAACCTTCTTGTATTTAGCACTTGTCATCTTTTTCTCTCCCCCTTCTGAGAATAGGGATTTTTTTTTTTTACTGATTTTTTTTTGAAGCTTCTCAGGAAGGCTAAGTGTACACCAGTAAAATAAAAAGGACTCAGACATGGGTCAGACATAGAGCTCAATGATTGTGATGATGATACAGTCGAGTGTTTATGAGGAAGGATGAGGGGGAAGGCCAACGAGGCAGATATCCTGCTGGGAGTCTGTTATAGACCACCCAACCAGGATGAAGGGGCGGATGAAGCGTTCTACAAGCGGCTGGCACAAGTCTCTCAATCGCTAGCCCTTGTTCTCGTGGGGGACTTCAACTTCCCGGACGTCTGCTGGCAATACAACACGGCAGAGAGGAAGCAGTCTAGGAGGTTCCTGGAGTGTGTGGAAGACAACTTCCTGACGCAGCTGGTAAGTGAGCCTACCAGGGGAGGTGCCTCGCTCGACCTGCTGTTTACAAACAGAGAAGGACTGGTGGGAGATGTGGTGGTCGGAGGCCGTCTTGGGCTTAG
>NW_008795138.1:2346851-2358282 GCF_000699145.1 Aptenodytes forsteri | reverse complement strand
GTTGGGTTGACGGTTGGACTCGATGATCTTAGAGGTCTTTTCAAACCTTAATGATTCTATGATTCTATGGGCCTTAACAATTACATACAATTGTCCACTCTTTTGACTGTTAGCACAGGCCATGACATGTTTTTAGCCCATGTAGACTAGTATTTTCCAGATTAATACATGGGCAGGTTTGGGGTTATCTGTTAGAACTAATCCTAACAGGCAATTTGAATACCCTCCCCTATTTGGGGAGGAAAAGAAAATGTAAGCATGATGTATGTATGTGAGCTGAATGGGTATGGGCTGCACCATGCCAGTTGGCCTCAGAATCTAAGAACACTTCCTAGACCATATTAATAACTAGAATAAATTAAAATTTTGAGTACTGCATTACACATTATAAAATATTATTTATATTAACTTGAAAAGTAAAAGCAGTTGTTGCATATTCAATGATAAATTTCCATGTCAGCATTTTATCAATATTTGCATGATAATTCTTTAAACTATTTAAAATTAGTAATAATGAAAGATAATGAAAAAAAAAAAGAACTACAACTGCACCAGTGGTATTATTCCTGCAAATAAGCTATTCAATCATTTTGTCTCTTTGTTCTCTTAGGAATTTGTTTGCAAACAGGTGCTGATTTCTATGAATGTGTTCACGATACATTTACTGAAGAGCTGAAATACACAATACATTTAATGCACACAATACATTTACTGAACAGGTGAAACAAAGTACCATTTATGTCTTGACTAGTGTGGTGTGCATTAGCACATAAAAATATGACTAGTGGTTTGTATTAAAAATAATCAAGGATATATTACAACAAAAAGTATCTCTGCATTAAAGAGGAGTGTCATAGTAGCAATGGTTTACTGCCCTTATGTTGTTTAACAGTATGCTGATACAAATGCAAATGCACTGTGTGTTATGAAAGCCATGCCCTTCTGCCCTTCAGTTAAACCTGTGATCCTGTTTCCAGTTTGTAACAATGAATTTGAGGTATCACTAATTTAAGAGTCTATGGGTGGAATTTAAAATCTCATTTCAGAAGGGATAATCTGAAAGAGTTTTTCTGTATGCATCCTTCTGTGATAACCTCTTTATTCTCTAATTGTCATAAAGTTTAAACTTGAATTTAAAATGTGCAGGTTGAACTCGAAAGCAGGAGTTCATGAAAGGATGAAAGTTTCTCATTTTAACTTGATAGAAGTGATATTTGACCCCTCATTCTCTAAGGAGCTAATGTGATACTCTGCTTGTACATCTTCAGTTAAAGTATTGCTGACCATTTAAAAAGTTATTTTCTGATTCAGCTCCCCTAATTTCAATCCACTAATTGGAGTAAATCAATAGAGAGAGATGGGCTTTTTCACAGGACAGCTCAGCCAAAGGGCATTCTTAATAAACCTTTTTATGTTGGATTTCCCCATTATGAAAACGGTGCAGAAAATGGCATAGAAACCAATAGAATTCTGCATGATTTGGTAGTAAGAATATCCTTTCACAAATTCTGTGGATACATCCAGAAAGCAATGTAAAAGTAAAATGCCTATTATGTTCTGTAATAGAGGAATCCTTATTCCAGCAAGTTCTAAATAGCATGCTATTTCACAAACCATTGCTTGCATGGCAAATAAAATTACCCTTGTATTATTTTCTCAACATTTCAAATTATTCTCTAGGAGGGTTTTATTAAGTTGGAAAGTTTACAGTAAGGAGTTCCTCTAGTCAATATATCTAGCTAAAGAATCATTGTTCCCCGTGCCTGGATTTCCACAAATCATTTGCAGTTAAACTGATGAGCAACTTCAGTAGGGACTTAAGACCTAGGGGATTAACTGTGACTGGAAACATGCATCTTCCTGCTTAACTTTTTGTTTACTTTTCTACAAGGCTTGTTAAGTAGCCTGAGTCTGCACTAATCCTTCAGTATCTACTTTTGACAATTCTTGTCAGGGAAAGGTGTTCCCCCTGCCACTCCCCATGAATAAAAATCTGTTGCTCCTCTGCTACTTTGTAGGGGAAATTGTTGAAATACTTAACTGAGTCCATATTAAAGAAGTTAAATGCTTTATAACCTGCACCAGTTTTCCCATTTTAGGCATCAAGTGGTTCTTGTTATTTTTCTGGCTTGATAAGATTCATAAATTCACGTACTTTTAATGAGACTGCAAACAAATTTGAGAAAGATTGGGAATTTTCACTAAAAAAAATCATTTAACCAGTTTTTGCTAACCAGAAGTTATTATATAATCATGCATCTAGAAATAATTTTTACTTTCCTTGCATCTTATGTTTTCAAAGCAAATTCTACCTTTTGTTTTCCTACACAGCATTTTCTTCACACATAAAAATGTATGTGGAGAAGGGACATGCATCTTTTCTTTAATCTAAAAATATATATATTTTCAATGGTTGTGAGACTTTTTACCAAAAAAAAAAATTATGCAAATAAATATTACACAAAAGAAGTGAAGCAGCAGATAAAATGAGGACTTTTCAAAAAGAGATGATGGGACAGTATATGGTAAAGAAAGTTCATGTTCCACAGAAAACAGGAGTAGTAACAGTTTTGAGATCTATTCAATTTTACAATGAACTATGAAACCGAGAAACTATCACTCTGCTGAAGGAAAACCCACTGAGATCCAAGGAATTGCCGAAGCTGAATAAAGTGTGAAGCTAGAGTGAGGCTCAGCGCTGTAGTTCCATAAAACCTACATATTTTTCCCTAGGATAGGCAATCTGTCAAACAGACACTATCATTGAGACTGCATAAATATTAATGTTATATATAAAGGAAAATAAACTATGGATCCAGAATATTTGCACGAGTCTGCATGGGGAGGACATGAGAATCTCTAGAAGGAGTTGAATTCTTGATGAGGTATTTCTTGATAAGTCTTTATAAAACTACATCAAACAAGAGTATAGAATTAAAAGGAATTTACAAGATTCTTAATTCAGAGTTATTTTCCTGCAGACAGTATGTCATATGTCCAGTACCATAACATAACCTACTTCATATTTAAAGCTGTTAACTTTCCCAGTTTTTGTCCTTCCACCATTGTGTTTGGAAGGCTGTTTTAAAAACTTACTCTTCTTACTGTTACAGATCTCTTTTTTCCCTCACTCTTACTTTAACATTTGTCATGACGTTTAACTGACTGGGTTAATCCAATTCCAAATCCTTTGGAAACAAAACAGCGATAGAAAAATGTTACATAATTGTTACTGATTTCACACTTGATGTAACACATTTGAGGTAGGAGCCCAAGGTAGGTGACAGGAAGTCTGGTGACAACTGCTAATTGGCCTTACATGCGGAGAAAGCCCAAGAGCTTGGCCTGAGGCTACACGGTTAGTCATGCTATTGGTGGCTTAAGCTGAAAAGCTAATTTAGAAAAAAATAAATAGTTAAAACAAAAGGTACAGGGAGGAAGTGGCTCCAGACATGGACACCTGACACTGTGTCAATGGCTCAGTCTGAGGCAGATCCCTTACGCCTAGGGGACAAGCTATCAGGCAGGACTTGGACAGGCTCTTTGTTTCTCTGGTCTTCCTATTCCCTGTTTTACTTTCAATGACTTTGTTGTGAACCATGTGTGAGCAGACCTGCAATGAACCCATCTAAGGGACTGATGGTGGTTGTTAGACCAAGTGGTGCCGAGTGGCTTATGTCCACATTTCTCAGGCCTAACCCCTTTTCGAGATGATGTAAAGGTTCACACTGCATAGCTCTTGATTGCATACATCAAGTGTGTTTTCAAACCAGTGTTCAAATAATGTAAGGGCTATGGCACAGCCCATCAGAGTGATGATTTTACATCGCATCACCACACACAGGTTCTGTTTTAGAGGGAACTTGTTTTTTTTGCCAAGAACATGGCCAGAAGTGAGCTAAGATTTATGCAATGTGGACAGTAAGTGGAGTGGGGTCCAGGGAGAACTGGGAAGCTGTGCTTTGACTGTGAAGAGGTACGCTCAAATGGCTGAGGAGTTTGGACATCTTAGTGGTTCCTCTGCAACTTTCAGAAACATGACAAAGAAGGGAGAGATGATACTGAGATGGTGCCAGGTACACAGCAGTTTCACAATCACATAGAATGGAGGTTAAAAGTGTTATGGCCAAATTTTCTGGAAAGTAAGACATTATATTATGCATTTGCTATATTTTCATTACTTCATGACTACTCTCCTACTCTTCAGTAAAAATGTTTATGTTCATACCCAATTTCAATCTACTTCTATCTGGAAGAAGTTTAGTCTGATAAGGGTGCTTTGCCAGTTACATATAATTTTCTTCAGCTTCTAAATAGAGGTCAAGATAGTATAGCTATTTGTCAAGAGGACCATAGAGCACATTGAACCAGAGGAAGTTGTTAGTTGCCAACAAATGCATCTTTGTTTTTCAGTCTGATGGTAATCTTAGACATAGTTCAAACTGATACTTGTTTTTGTGGACACACAGAACCTGGCAACACACTGACAAACCACTTGGAATATTCTGAGGCAAAATGCTGTGGAACTACTTGACCTGGCATGATCAAACATGTGAGGACAGAAAAGGTCAGGTTCTCTTGTGACTAATTCATTTTGCGTGGGACTCACAGATAGCATCTGGCCAGTAGGAAAGACTGTTAAATGGTAAGAAAGGGACAAGCTACTACAGTTCTACTTTGAGAAAGGCAGTAACAAAGTGCAGCATAACATTGTCTGGACAGTTCTGGCTGAGCATGTAAAAAAATAAATTGAAAAGAACTGGAAATCTCAGCTGAGTGAAAACCTCAAATTGTGACATTTTTGTAGGGAGGAAGATCTAATTTGGGTCAAGTAACATGCAGGAACAGATAAATAATTCTGAAGGGTCAGGAGAACAGTGGCTTCCTCTTATCACAAGATGTTCCAAGGAATGGATACTGCATGGACCTAACTTGCAGACTGTTGGACTGCACAATATGGGCAATATAGAAGAAATAACTAATTCTCAAGTGGTTTAATTGGATAGTGGAAGATCTCTTATGTGATAATAACTGAATGAGAGATGCAGCTGAACTGTTCTTGTGATAAAAACTGAAAGATTCAATTGAACTGTTCTCATTTCCTTCAGCACTAAGAACTCTCCTGATTTGAGTAGACCTACTAACATTTTTGCTTCAAAAATTAAATTGAGTCTGAAAACTGGGTTTAAAAATCAAAATTCTGGACACTGTTTTGCCAGAAGAAAGAGCCATCAACTGGTAACAGCATGAAATAAATGAGTGAGAAGATCATAACAGAAAAAACAAAACATATCGCTTATTTTTAGAGCTGAGCAATTGTGGGCACATTCATGGGAAAAAATTCTGCTAGCTAGTTTTTTCCAGCCTAGTTATCTGGTAAAGACTTACTATGAAAAGATACATTGTCAATTAATCATAGAAAGTTATCTTTCAGAATCAAAAAGTATGTGCTTTCTTGTGCTATGTAGTGCACTATAGGAAAAGATTTAACAATATATACGTGACTTGAAGAAACTCATGTTTGTACAGAAACAGTTTTAGGGCCCTAGTAATCCAGAAACTGCACAAATCACATGATAGAACTACAGAGAAATTGCCTTTACATCTAGTGTTGTTTTGTTGAAACTATGGCTGCTACAGTTTCATTGAAAATGTAACAGCATATACAACAGCAATATGCCACACTTCAATAAGTACTCTCTGTATAAAATTGAGAAACAGAAGGTGTATGACCTATCAAGTAAATACAGAAAAAACACATACACTATGCAGGAGTTGCAAAGTACTTACAAAAATATGCACAGACCCTCACCTGTGCCTCACAAGTTACACAGCAACTCATAAGGCTGTTAGCAAATGTACTTAATCTAGCAGAGTATTGGAAAATGCAATATTCATCCATTTGCGGATCCCAAGAGTGTTTGAGTGACACTTCTGCTGCTCTCTCTAAGAGAACTGAAAGAATGTTCATGGCTAATCACATATTTTATCCATAGGTCTCTCTTCCAGAATAAATTTTTTGGTTGTTTAAGGGATTCACACAGGTGTGTCCATGATGCTGCTCATACCTATCTTTTTTTTCTAGTCCCAGTAAAATATTAAAGCAAATGATTCAATACTTACAATGACTTGAGGCCTTAGTAAGATACTATTAGGAATATTAAGATTATAGTGATGGGAGGTGAGAGTTGGTCCAAAGACCTGCAAACGGTATGTATTTGTGCTTTATAGCAAGGATGCATTTCCTTTTTTTCTGTGGATTTTTATATTTTATTCTTTAATTTCTGGGATCTGTACCTCCAACTGAATTTTATTGCTTTGGATAATTAACAGTAGAGTACATCTTTGGAAAGATAGCTAAAAGCTAACCAAACCTTACATCACTTTTACTTAGCTGCCTTGTACAAGTATTTCACCTTGTAGTGGAAGTTGACCTTCCCCAGCAAATAAAAGTACAACATACTTTCCCTATATTCTTTACTACCATTCCCACATTCTGCAATAAGCATGGAAAATGCATCATCAGTATTTGCTGTGTTCTCAGCAACTCAACAAATCTTTTTGCACAAGCCTCCCCATTATTTGTGCATTACAATTATGAAAAATGAACAGATAAACAGGTGTCTGCACTTTCAGAAAAAAAAAAAAACCACAACAGAAACAGTATTCTCTAATGAGGAATTAAGTTCTAATTTTTAGTAGGACAAATGATGCATACTAACCTGAAATATGTGATAACCAGGTAGCAACTAACCCTGTCAATCTGAGAGAAATACATGGTGCATTTTAAAACACAGCAAAAACTCTTATACGTCATCCATCAAAAGTTACTTTTAATTTATTCAGTAGGATGCCATGGCTAATAAAAACCAAATTATTTTTTAATATCCTACAGCTTTGAGATGTGCCTAAAGCCTCAGCAGAGATATTCGCCTGATAATATAAAGTTCATGGTTTATTCAACCACAGCAGCTGTTGTAAACCCTAGGTTGTCATTTATTTTCCAGCTCTTGAAAAAGATTTATAATCTGATTTTAAATGCAACACATATTTAGCCCTCAGATCTGTAGCAAAAACAGTCACACTGATGCTTTACTAGAGCCAGAAAAAGAAGGGGGAAAATATCTTCATCATAATAAAGAAACAAAGTGAAAATAACTGGACTTTACTTTTTTTTTTCTTTTTAAACACCTCTTCTAAAATCTTCAGTAAAAAGAGAAAAAATAAATCATCCTGTCTTCCTTTTTCCCTAGTTAGAACTACTTTTTTGGCAGTCAGGGGCAGGCAAATAAAGTCAGAAAGGCCTAGACCATGCACTGATGCAATTATACTTCTCATCATTCAATCGAATTGAATAAGGATGCCCTTTTCTCCAAATAACATAGTCCTAAATATTTAAATTTTAGAAATTGACACCAGATTGTGCCTTTTGTCTAAAAGATACACACCTCAATTACTTATACGTACCAAAATATCCCATGTTTCCTGAGAATTATATGCTATTTCCAGATGTTTTCCCAGCTGCGACCATTCCATAAATCTATTAGAGGCAAATCCACGTCCATACTGCATGGGCCTCTAACTCCATACCTAAGCCACTTTTGCCACTATTTCTAGAGGTTTTCTGCCACTGTAACAGTTTCCTTGCTGTTAATAAGCCAGGCTTATGTTAATATTTTTATATATCTGACTCCAAACTATATCCATCCTGTTCCTGCACATACATATATGGGTGGTGTAACACTGAAACAGGTTGCCCAGAGAGGTGGTAGATGACTTATCTCTGAAAACATTCAAGGTCAGGTAGGATGGGGCTCTGAGCAACCTGCTCTAGTTGAAGCTGTCCCTGCCCACGGCAGGGGGGTTGGACTAGATGACCTTTAGAGGTCCCTTCCAACCCAAACCATTCTATGATTCTATGATACATGAAAGTGAATTCTCCTTCTGCTACAGAATCAGTTTCATAGTGGCTTCTCCAGGATTTAAAGCATATTGAGATATTACCAGAATGGTTTATTTTACTGATTGCTGTAAAGTACTGAAGAATATGTTTAACAAGGATTTTCTCTGTCCCTCTAATTGCTGGAGAGAGGTGCTCAAAATCACAGTGACTTGGAATGCATATTGGCATTCATTAGAAAAATGGAGAAGGATTTCCATATTTCAAATAGATTTTTTTCTATTTTTAAGTAAGATTTAAACCTCCATCATCTTCTCTGATGCTTTTGGAGAATTTTAGAGGTATTTTAAAGAGCAAAGAAACATTCTCTAAGACTATTTTAAGAGGGCAGGCTTTCTTAAACCCAGAAGGAAAGATTTAGTTGGAGAAAAAAGATGCCTTGTCTGAAATAGTAAATGTTTGTGCATGACTACTGTTATAGGTCAAAATTTGGAATCACCAAAACAAGTAGCATACTATGAGCAGTCATCACAGTACTTATGCATATCCATCACTGTGTACTGCACGCTGCATAACTTATCATTCTTTGAAGTCTTGGCACTATGGTTTTAAAAGACCAGACACACCAATTTAAAAATAATAAACTTTTACATATTTATTGACCAATTTATTGCATTAAAACATTCTGTTGAGTCTCAGTACATGAAAATGATAACAGGCACAAATAAGCTCCTTTTTACAGGAGGCAGTATGTCCTCCTGAAACACTTGCCAACATGTGGAAACAGCAGTGCTTTTACACACTGCTCTTTGTGTGTCAGCCCCTGTCCCAGTGACACCGCAGCAGGGCCAGTCTCCAGCTCCCCAAAGCCCTGCCCTGCCCAGCCAGCCATGGCTCACGTCCCAGCCCAGCCTTAACCTGGCCCTGTCCCCAGGGAGGTGAGCAAAGCCTGGGGCTGGGGCTGTCCCGGTGTCCCCTGGCTGCCCTGTTCCTGGCTGGGGCAGGAACAGGCTGCCAGGCTCTTCCCTGACACCCCATGGGGACCACCCACTGCTCCCGGCACCCCAGCAAGCCGCCAGCACACAAGGTACCTGACAGAATAATAATTATCCTGACAGAGGGTAATCTGTATTTTAGACTACAGATTTTAATTACAGGATGCAGAAACCTACAAAACAGAGCTAAATACATGCAGAATTTTTATGTTTGTATTTAAAAAGGATAAACGCCTGGAAAGTCATCATATCAAAACTTCCTCAAAACATGCTTTCTGCTAATATGCCTAGATATTCTACTATAGAAAAGCTGCATGAATACTGACAGTAACTGTCAAATTTAGTTTGGGTTCAGTAGGAAAAGACATGCATAAAATAAAAGTATTTTCATGTGAAGAATAAAAACATGCTTAAAAATTCTTTCCATGTCTACCACAAGCTACAAATGTATAATTTTCATCTATATCCCTAATCACTCACTCTAAGCCAAACCTCAGATCCATCCATGCGAGTGACTCACCTCCTTCCTCAGGCCAACAGAAAGTTGATACACACCAACTTTCTCTTTGGATATGCACAGTCACGCTTCTGCATCTTCCTGTGCATCCCTAGAAGTGCTGTGGTTTAATTAATAGTCATTATTTGAACATGTTTGGCTTCTGTGGAGCAGTAGCTCAATAAACAAATAAGTTACTGGGTTTTGTATTCGTTTTCGAGAGGTAGAGGTTCAATAGGTTGAAAGAGTAATACACAGCATACATAATTTCTCACTATGATTCTAAATTGGATGCTTGCATTTAAGCTTTTAAAAAGTTATTTAAGGCCTCTAGGTAAACTTCCCACTTTCCAAAGTCACTAGAGATTCTAGTTATGTTGCAGTACTATGAAAATCAGATCACTAACTTAGGAGCTCAGATACGGATATACAAGCTAAAATCATAGAATGCACTCATGAAAAACTAGACTGTCAACTTCCATTACCAGTTTAAAATAAGAAATATTTTCAGAAAGTTATCAAACTATTTTATCAATCATGAGTGGATTAGAAAATCTGGTGCTGGCTCCCCAGGTCATCCAATGAAGGAAGTTATGACCATTTTAGTTACAGTATTTTCTTCAGCCTGTTAACAAATGTATATCAAAGTTGCTGATTAAAATAAATATGTTACACCATAGATTGTCTTTCACTTACTGGTTTCAGCTACTTCACAAGTATTTGTCATCAAATTACTTTTTTATCCTCATTTGGATAAATTAAACAGATTGTTTTACTGTCTGTCTATATGAAGCAGGTTTTCTTGTGTCTAGAACTTCTTACAGTTCTTTTCTGAATCCACATGTATTTCCAGTATTTTTCACATGTGCAGCCAGAATACATTCACCAGGACTAGAGTCAGAGATAATAACATGTTCCTACTGTTTTTTCTCCAATATTATCTGTTTGCACATTTATTTTACTTAGAGCACCTGAATAAGAACTCTTTTTGAAGTGTTTATTGACAATGTTCGCAATCCAACAGTTTTCCATTTTGCAAATGTGATCATCATCATTCTTAGTTGACCTTGTAGGTCAATTTCTATGTTAAATCTCATCTTTAGAGGTTAGATTAGGTAAACATAATGCTTCCAGCTTTCCTTTAAACCTCTAAATGAAGACAATAGAGGAGTCACAGGGAATTAGGATATGCTTTGATGGAAGCACAGTATCCAAATACATAGCAAGAAGTAGTACACTTCTTGCTGTATGAAATAGTGCAAATATGATATAGGGCTTCTACAGGAGATATTAATAAATCCTGTTCCAAATATCACTTTGGCAAAGATGTCAGTATTGGGGTTATAACATTGGGATTATAATCTGTGTATAACACAGGATTAAAATTCTGATAACCTCAGTCCTTCATGTGTGGAAGCCTACTACCTTCAGTAGATTTCAGTATATGTACAGTATCAGGACCTAAAATGTTAAAGTCAGCAGAGGCCATAATCAGTTGATGCTTTATAGATGCAGCTACTCCCTAGGTCCCTAAGGTGTCAAAGAAGTCTGTGTTTCATGTTTCCTATTCTTTTTCCTTCTGTACAGAATAATGAGGGAAGCAACAATCAAATCAGCCACACACTTCAATAAAAAGTACTTTCTCATTGATGCTACTCTTATCGTCCTCCCAAAACAATTGTGGCCTTAGATGTTCTGCAAGTTTGAAATCAATATTGAAGCTTAGTGCACGTAAGTATTAGTTCTTATCTTTTGCTTTTCCAGGTTTGATTATATGACAGTATTGTACAAGACATCCTTTCTAGTGTCTTAATCAGTACATACATCTAGCTGATTTTAGTGCTATCTTTTGCTTTTTTTTCTCAGGTGGGCTATTCTGCTCTTTTCACATTCTTTTCTAAGGCATTCTAGATTATCATCCTATTGTACACATTATCTCCCTCATTTTCTGATTAGTATTTTTTATATACATTTTATCTCACTTTTCTTCCTGCAGGAAGAAACTGCAGGAACTGCAGGAACTTTTTTTTTTTTTTTTAA
>NW_008795138.1:2345657-2346800 GCF_000699145.1 Aptenodytes forsteri | reverse complement strand
GAGCTACAGATTAATTATATTGTTGGAAAAAAAAAATAATTTTTTTCAGAATTAACATTTCCTGGCCGGAAGTGATTAGTAAATGCAAAAGAAAAAATCAAAACTTAAGTTAGCCTTTACTTATCCACTATATTTTTCCCCTGATACACAGATGTATTTTTGCTGTATTTCTTTAAAATGAATGAGTCTCCATGTCATGGTCCATGTTAATCAGTATATAATTCCATTCTTTGTCTTCACTAAATCCTCACTGTCTTTTTTTCAGGATTGCTCTGCTTCATGAATACCAAAAGATCATTTTTCCTATTTTTAAATTCTTTATTGTTATCAGTAGGCTTTCTTATTATTCAGCTTTTGATCTGCATGAATACCACAAAACTTTAGGGACCTAGGGGGGTCCCTAGATTAAGGCTATAAAGTTACTGAGCTTAGGCCCACCTTTATAGCCAGTGGAGGGGGAGACAGGGAGGGAGAACTAATATCAGTCCTGCTCATTTAAATCTGAATAGCCTATGTGTGTCTGGGCCTTTTTCTGCTGACTACGTGTGGTGGGTTGACCTTGGCTGGATGCCAGGTACGCACTAAGCCACTCTGTCACTCCCCCTCTTCAAGTGGACAGGGGAGAGAAAAATATGACAAAAGGCTCGTGGGTGGAGACAAGTACAGGGAGATCACTCAGCAATTACCAACACGGGCAAAACAGACTCGACTTGGGGAAATTAATTTAATTCATTGCCAATCAAATCAGAGTAGGGCAATGAGAAATAAAAATTAAATCCTAAAATACCACCCCCCCCCCCCCTCCCTTCTTCCCAGGCTCAACTTCACTCCTGATTTCTCTACCTCCTCCCCCGTAGCGGTGCAGGAGGATGGGGGTTGTGGTCAGTTCATCACACATTGTCTCTGCCACTCCCTCCTCACACTCTTTCCCTGCTACAGCATGGGGTACCTCCCACAGGAGACAGTCCTCCACAAACTTTTCCAATGTGGGTCCTTCCTACGGGCTGTAGTTCTTCACGAACTGCTCCAGCATGGGTCCCTTCCACAGGGTGCAGTCCTTCAGGAACAGACTGCTCCAGCGTGGGTCCCCCACGGGGTCACAAGTCCTGCCAGCAAACCTGCTCCAGCGTGGGCTCCTCTCTC
>NW_008795138.1:2338630-2345595 GCF_000699145.1 Aptenodytes forsteri | reverse complement strand
CCATGGGGACAACCTGCCTCACCATGGTCTTCACCACAGGCTGCAGGGGAATCTCTGCTCTGGCACCTGGAGCACCTCCTCCCCCTCCTTCTTCAGTGACCTTGGTGTCTGCAGGGCTGTTTCTCTCACATATTCCCACTCCTCTCTCTCTCTTCCAGCTGCTGTTGTGCAGCAGTTTTTTCCCCTTCTTAAATATATTATCACAGACGCGCTACCACAGTTGCTGATGGTCTCAGCTTTGGCCAGCGGTGGGTCCATTTTGGAGCCAGCTGGCATTGGCTGTATCAGACATGGGGGCAGCTTCTGGCATCTTTTCACAGAAGCCACTCCTGCAGCGCCCCCGCTGCCAAAACCTTGCCACGCAAACCCAATACACTATGTAGGAAAAACATACAGCTTAACTAGAATGTTAACTTATGTACATCATTTAAATGCCCGAATTGAGGTGGGCTAAAGGTTGGTCAGCACAATTACTTTTACATGAAAATTGCACTAATAGAATTGTTAGTGGTAAAACCAAAGAGTTTTGATATTTACTTCTAAATTGCATGAAAGAAAAAAGTTATTGTCCTTGCGTAGAATTTCACTTTTCAATCATGTTTTTCAAAACATACTATTAGAATCACGATTCTCATAACCTGAAAGAAGTGATACTTAACATTCATATAACATCATTAAAACCTTCTTTGATCTTCTGGAATAAAAATTTCTTAAATGCCATTAGGTGTAGTATTTATAGTGATATGTACACATACTACGTTACTATGCCTGGGTATTGTTCCAGACATTATAGACCATGTAGAGAGGATCTATCCACAGTTATAATTGTAAATATAAGAGCAAGCACCAGTAAGCTTTATTGCCACAGGCAAGATGTCTTTTTTCCTATCTTTGTAATCAGTGCAAAGCAGCCGACTTTCTTTCTTTCTTTTTAGATTGGCTACTGTCTTACTGTAGCTGGTAGCTTGTATCTTTATGCTATACAAACTTCCTTAACGTCGGTGAGGTTAAAGCTGGTTAACACCTGTAGAAATGAGAATAGAAACAAGACACGAAGACATAAAAGCCTTTCTAATTCATAGGATATTAAGGGTGAGGGAGATATGTCTTTTTTTTTTTTTTTAATCATTGAGTCCTTAAAGCCAATGGTGATTTAAATATTTAATTATTCATTTTATTGCACAAATAGACAAACACTGATCTCAGCAAGAAAGAAGAGAAGTTCCCCTGAGGCTTTTCCAATTATTTGATATAACAATCTTACCATGCCCCTAATGGTTCCCATCTCTAGCTTTTTAAATCATCTACCTAATAAACTCTATGAGATGTGGTGGCCCAGAAAGAACAAGGAGAAACACATTCCTCTCTGTTGCCAAAGATAACTGTACAAGTGAAAGTTTTTTTCATTCTCCAAAGAAAAATGTACAGTGAAAATTTCAATTTTCATTCTAATCTTTTTAAACTAGAACTGAAAAAACTATCATCTTTCATGTGGGGTAGTATTAATTCAATTAATAAATTAATTGAAAATAAATGTGTATTATTTTAACATTACCCCCAATTCTTCAGTCCATTACCTTTTCATCCCAACCTTTTTCTTTTTTTTAAATCACTCTTATGCATTAAACAAAGATTGTCTTCAGTCATGTCTAGGCTGTCAAATAACTTCACTTTCTGGTTAATTCAAAATTCTGATTCCTTGGGTCCTCCTCCCACAATTCTCTATGCTAAGGATTGACTCACTGCCACCCTCTCTTCCAGAATGACCTAAATAGTTCCTTCTAGGGTGAAAACAAAGCACAGTTCAAAGGAGAATGCACTCCAGAGACGATTCTCAAGAATAGGAATGGGTGTGGACAAAAACTATGGCAGATCTGCATCCCTTCATCTCACAGCATCCTACAACAGTGCAGAAGATTTTGTATCCTGAAATCCCTCATGCCACACTTCTGCAAATGCAATGCATACCTTCAGTTTTATATTATAAAAACAGAATTCTGCTAGACCAAAAGATAATTTTACATTATTTCAAGCACTTTTAATGGAGAAAAATCATGAACACACACATTAATAACTATGACCTAAGGCCAGAAGGGCACAACACAGGGCCCAAACAAGACCCAGGACCAAACGCTGTGTAACACAGATATGATGAATCTCTTCTAGACTGTGTTAGCCCTGTACAGCGAGTGGGTGGGCCACACTGAACTGGTCAGTTTCTGGTAGTTAAAGTCAGAGTTGCCTCAAGTCATATCCAAGTTCCTTTTTCTCTTAGGAAATCAAATTAATTTAACACTAAATGGCTAACAAACAAGCTGACAAAGTATTCCCTTCTGTTATTATTACATTGAATTGGGCAACAATGACTTTCACAAAGTTAAAAAATACAATGAGTAATGAGTGGGAGAGAGGATATGCACTCTTCCAGATGAGATGCAAAAGCAAAATTCTTGATATTAGTAAATTCAATTCCTTTAGACTTTGTGGATACAACTCAGTTCCAGATTATAGACATCTAAAATTGGGTACATCTAAAATAAAATACATCTTTAGATTTCATTCACTAGGTTGGCTAGGGACTTGATTTACTTCCATTCACATGAGCATTTAGTGCCTATTCATATACTCTGGGGAATGAAAGACATATACATATGGCTGACAGATGTAACACAGGACCAACAGAAGACCTGTGTTGTTCTGAAGATACGGTTAGAGAACAGTTAGGAGAATATCCTGGGGCATGTCAAAGGGTATTGGATGTTTATGTTTGGGCAAGTGAATTAAGTCCTTGACTTCCAATGACTATAAGACCTCAGACATGTAATCGGATATAAATGCTTGTGTACAGTCCTCTTAATTTGGTGTCCTAATTTGGAGCTGAATCCTACTCTAAGCATCTACAATCTGAAGTTGATCTGAAACCCTTAGTGCTTGTTCCACCTGCATAAACGTAAGCATCTAGATTAATCTCAGACGTCTAAGGTATCCAAGATATCCACATAACACTGGCAGGTATATTGCCTGACCTAAGGGAGTGTAAAGCCTTTCTGGGCAAGCAGATAAGCAAGGATGAGTGAAATGGCTCCAGACACAGGATTACATCCATTGGCAGAATGAGATCTTATAAAAAGTTCCATACGAACATTGCTAATAACAGCTGGCAGGATTCATCCAAGTTTTGGGCAGCTTAAGTTCAGTCAATGAGTATTATACCAGGTGACTGTCATAGATTCTGTAACATTTTTTATAGTAATGGCAATGTGTTAATTGAATTCTAATTCACTAAATTGCAACCTATACGCCTAAAAACCCTCTGGGCGTTCTATTCAATATAACTGTGTTTCAGTTCCTTCCCTGAATTGTTAAATAATTATCTTGCATACCTTATTTAGTCAGCTGCAGATATCACACTGAATTTCAGTAATCGACTACATTATTTCTACGTAGTCTTTATGTATCTCAAAGGGATGCTGTGAAACATAATTAATGTGTTTGAAATATTTGGAAAAATTCAAATAGAAACCAATGGAGAAAACTAGAAAAATTTAAAAGGCAGTTGAGAAAAATAGGTGGATATCAGATGTAAGACTGGCATAAGTACAGGGGAATAAATAGTTTTAAAATCATCTACAAGAAACCAGTGTAAATTCCACGTGCAACAAAGGTCCATGGTATACCAATTCTGAGTTAAAATGTTATGCTCTTTCCCAGCTTCTCCTATAACTTCCAATAATAACAATAACAAAACTTTTCAATAATAGCAAAGAATCATGTTTAAAATTCAAATTAAATTTAAGTTAAATTTGAAGTTCAGCAGTATTTAATACAAGTGGAAGAGTGGTGATGACATTACCTAGGGAAAAATAAGATGTCAAAATCAATAGAAAATAATGAGTCGTGAGGAAAATATGTGCATAATTAGAAATTCTCACCTCCTTGTGAGCTTTCAGAATATGTAAGGCTGTAAGAAACTATTGTCATCCAGAACAAATGGAAATAATAGGAAGACACAATAGGAAATTTCACAGAAAAAAATGAAGCTGTTTCATGTAACTTTATCTAGCCCTCCTCTCTGTGGCCTCAGTCTATACAGAAAGAATTAAAAAATCTCACTGCTGCAGAATGTCTGAGGGAAAATTAAGCACAATTAATACTTGATTATGTAATGCCTTTCATTAAGAATCTCATGTACATTATGTATTCCAATTTAAGTGTATATATTTGCAAATAAATTAATCAATATAGAAGAAAATTTTAAGGAATAAAAAATAAAACTTGCACTACCATGGAGCCATGAATAACACCAAGTATTTCCAAAATACTTTATATCTCTACATTTAAAACATACTGACAAGTTTTAGGCTCATTTATTATTAAAACAAAACAAAACAAACCAAAACAAAACAAACCCCTCATTGATTTGAATTGACTGATGCTCTCAAAAGGAAATTTACTTTTCAGTAATCATCTTGGAAGTATTTCATTGTAACTGACAAAGTTATTGCTAGAATGTTGTACCTTCCTTTAAGACAACTTCTTTAACAGTCATCTTAAAAACATGACTTAAAAGCTTTAAAAGGCTTCCATTTCCCCAAAATAAAAGCAGCTAGTCAAATAGCATTCAAAGAGCACTCTCTTTCAAAAATAATTGCTAACATGGAAAATTGCTTTGAATAGTTCTAAGCTTCATACTGTCAATAAATTCACAAGTTTTCTCACTTTGAGTTTATATTTATTGCTTTTTTTAGTAGGCTTACACAAAATATCAAGAAAAATCGATGCGACAAAATCAACTTGAAGATGCAGACTAACAATTTCCATTGCAGTAAAAAGAAGTCGCATATGCATACCTGAAAGCAGAATTTGGTTCACTGAAAAAAACCCACCAACATTATGAATTTGCATGGACTATAGAAAGTAAAGCAGAAGCTCTCACTCCTTTTCCATATTCCACTCATTAAGGTAATATTCTAAATAAGAGTGCAGAATTATGATGAAATTAGCATTTAACAGTAAATACTGTATTGTTATATGCTTCCCTATGCATCTGTTGCTGGTCCATGCTGGAGATCTAGACAACCTAAACATTTGGTCTGAAAGAGTAAAGTAATTCCATTATTCTTATGGCTAAGCACCCAGAAGTCAAGAAGTGCAGTCTGTTTATTGTGCCACCGACTTCATATGAGAATGGTTGAAATGGAAGAGTGCATTGGCAGATGTTGTACAGGATTGATGAGGGAATTCAGGAGGAAAGTAAGGACCATTCAGTTGCATTTAGAAGGCAAAGAGCATAGAACATTGCCTATGAAGCTGACCAGAATGGCTCAGATGAAAAAGTTGTCTGCTATGTATTACTTCTGTTGAAAATAGATGAATTCTGCTATGGCATGGAATTTTATTACTCTCAGACACAGACTATACAAAGCAAATAGGATTATTTTAAAATGTGCTTTAATTTCTGTATGACTCTCTGACATTTAATATACGTGTTCCTTACGTTTTGCAATATTTAAGTACAGATCTGTTTACAAAGCTTTGGTGTACTTTTCCACAACATTATTCTCCTGCTCTATAATTAACCTTTTGTTTAGCAATAGCAATTATAATTAAATTAGCATGCTGAACTATATAATATTTCATGCTAAGCCTGCAGTTGTTGACTTCATTTGAGTTTGAATATAGCTAAGATACTGAAATAGATTTTCCCCCGTATCATCTTATTAAAATAATTATAGGCGTCTTTTTAAAAGTACAATCTTAATGAATTTAAATTAACTTTTAATTTGAACAACTGATTTTGTTATTAATATATTACAGATGTTGTGGCTCACCATGAAACATCAAACATTTAAGGAATTAAACAGAACACAATTTTAATTAATTCCTACATACCGAGATGATATTCAATTGATTCTGCTTTAAAACATCTGTTAAATACACTGTTTGTTTTTTGTCTAATCTCCTTTAATTTCTTGTTGTTCTTTCTTTTTCCCTTGTAGCCTTCTTGACATTCACCTTTTTCACAGAATTGTTCAAATGTCTGTTATTGAGAGTGTGTCCCGTAACTGTCCAGCAAGTTTATCTGCTGAATATTCTGTTCTGCTGCATTAGATAACATTTTTTACTTCTTACCAGAGCCTTTAGTTCAAATCTGTTTTATTTTATATCACCTCAGCTGTCATTCACAGCTTCTGTCCTCCAGAGTCATCTGCTTCTACGAACATGCTTTTTCCCATTCTAGTTTTGTGAATGCAATATCTGGTTAGAATGAGCCTATTAACTCATTCTCAACTTTTTTTAATATAATGTGCTGGTTTTGGCTGGGGTAGACTTAATTTTCTTTATAGTAGCTAGTATGGGGCTATGTTTTGGATTTGTGCTGAAAACAGTGTTGATAACACGCTGATGTTTTAGTCATTGCTGAGCAGTGCTTACACAGAGTCAAGGCTTTTTCTGCTTCTCACACCACCCCACCAGTGACTAGGCTGGGGGTGCACAAGAAGTTGGGAGGGAACACGGCTGGGACAGCTGACCCCAACTGACCAAAGGGATATTCCATACTATATGACATCATGCTCAGCAATAAAAGCTGGGGGAAGAAGAAGGAAGTGGGGGGACGTTTGATTAAATATATAATCTACCATAAAAACAAGGACTTGAACCTGGAAATCACACTCTAATTGTTTCATGAAAATGCTTCATGAAAAGTAAAATAACCTTGCCAAGATGAATCACAATAAATTTATAACAGAATATATTATGACGTAACAGGGTGCTCTACTGGACAAAGTAGGTTCAACCAACCATAGCCCAAACAGGAAACTGGACTCCAGGCTCTGCAATTTTAAGTCCAAGTATTCCTTTAGCTGTGGCACATTTTGTACCAAACAGCCCAGTGGCCCAGAACAAAGCACAAATCTGAATGTGAAAAAGACTGTGTTGGATGCTTCTGTAGTTGTTCCTAT
>NW_008795138.1:2320658-2336269 GCF_000699145.1 Aptenodytes forsteri | reverse complement strand
AACATTTTTTACTTCCTACCAGAGCCTTTAGTTCAAATCTGTTTTATTTTATATCACCTCAGCTGTCATTCACAGCTTCTGTCCTCCAGAGTCATCTGCTTCTACGAACATGCTTTTTCCCATTCTAGTTTTGTGAATGCAATATCTGGTTAGAATGAGCCTATTAACTCATTCTCAACTTTTTTTAATATAATGTGCTGGTTTTGGCTGGGGTAGACTTAATTTTCTTTATAGTAGCTAGTATGGGGCTATGTTTTGGATTTGTGCTGAAAACAGTGTTGATAACACGCTGATGTTTTAGTCATTGCTGAGCAGTGCTTACACAGAGTCAAGGCTTTTTCTGCTTCTCACACCACCCCACCAGTGACTAGGCTGGGGGTGCACAGGAAGTTGGGAGGGAACACGGCTGGGACAGCTGACCCCAACTGACCAAAGGGATATTCCATACTATATGACATCATGCTCAGCAATAAAAGCTGGGGGAAGAAGAAGGAAGTGGGGGGACGTTTGATTAAATATATAATCTACCATAAAAACAAGGACTTGAACCTGGAAATCACACTCTAATTGTTTCATGAAAATGCTTCATGAAAAGTAAAATAACCTTGCCAAGATGAATCACAATAAATTTATAACAGAATATATTATGACGTAACAGGGTGCTCTACTGGACAAAGTAGGTTCAACCAACCATAGCCCAAACAGGAAACTGGACTCCAGGCTCTGCAATTTTAAGTCCAAGTATTCCTTTAGCTGTGGCACATTTTGTACCAAACAGCCCAGTGGCCCAGAACAAAGCACAAATCTGAATGTGAAAAAGACTGTGTTGGATGCTTCTGTAGTTGTTCCTATCACTGGAGTCTCCACTTGGCTTTTTTCACTGTCTCTCTTTCATCAAAAGCCTGTTTTATTAGCATCTACGAACACAGGACAAATCTGACTTGGCAGATAAGATATGCAAAGGAGCAGGCTGTAGATATTACAGTAGAGGCAGACCTATTCTGCAGTACTAGAAGTAAAATGTTTCTGGCACACTGAGATTCTGATATTAAAGATTCTGTTCTGTAAAAATAAACATTTTCAGAGTCAGTCAGCAGCTAATAGGGGTTGGGATGCAGGAGTTAGCAGTTTGGGATTAAGAAAACATGTAGAGATAGTTAGATGCTCAAATTTCATGCAAGTCCCCATGTGGATGTAGCCAGTAGATGTTTTTTAATATTTAACACATAGAGGCAATTGGCTTTGGTCTGTATTGACTAACAGCTTATCCATTTCCATCTAAAATACTCCACAGAAGGACTAATTCCCTTTGAAGACAAGCACAAGTAACCGTTCTGCCAAATGTTGACTGACAGCCAAGCTGGCCAGGGTCAGTTTCTGAGCACTCCTTCTAAAAACATTTAAACAACTCAAGCTTCCACGTAGACACCCAGGAAATTACCAACATGAGTACAAAGTCATGTTAGCATAGAAAAATTTATTGGGAATTACAGCTTACATACCAAACACTTAAAGGAACTGGTTAAGTTCCTGGTTCAGTACCATATTCTGGTTCAGACCAAAAGTGGTTGCTGGAGCAGCACCACATTCTCCCTGCCTTGACTCTTTCCTTCCTCACTTAAGGGAGTCATTGCATCTGGAGTATAAGGAGGGACTGTTCATCTTTGCATTCAAAGACATCATTGGCAAGCCTCCCCTCCCCAAGCCAGGCCCATACTTTCTAGACATCACACTACAGGATTTACACATATTTCACTGAAAAATAGGAACATGCACTTTGAAATACTTCATGCTACCACTTTTGGTTAATCTATTCATTAATACATATTAAATGTCATCCTTAAGTCAAACAGATTTCT
Organism: Aptenodytes forsteri; assembly: GCF_000699145.1. Classification (NCBI taxonomy): domain Eukaryota; kingdom Metazoa; phylum Chordata; class Aves; order Sphenisciformes; family Spheniscidae; genus Aptenodytes; species Aptenodytes forsteri. Next base: position 2,334,410 of record NW_008795138.1, on the reverse strand, counting down.
CCAGATATACTATTAAATATTATATAGAATTGTACAGTGGTCCTGTAGCTCCAGTGACTTGATGCAATTATTCCTGATTTACATCAGAATGACTGAAATTAAAGTCAGTCTAGGATACCAAAAGTTTTAAAGGCCAGGAGGACAAAACCCTGTTGTTGGCAAGTTCTTCAAAAATCAAATGAGCAACACTGTTTAGAGGAAATTCCTTTACTAGCTACTTTTAAGAATAATTACATAATATAGATAATTAGGACTGGTGTTTGTATAAATACTTGAGTTCAAAATAGCATTTCATACTAATTATCTGTAGTTCAAGCTAAGAACCATTATGGAACAGAAATTTAGCTTTTTAGCCTGTATAAGTCATCACGGTCCATTAACATCAGTACAGATAACTCTGTATAGGTTGCTAGATTTATACCAGCTAAGAATTTTAATTTGTTTTTTCTCCCTTCCCTGGAATAGGTTGGTGGTTTGGATAGATTTGGGGTCACTACCTAACACTGCCTTGTGTTCTCTCTGAAGACGAGTTGCACTGTACAATGAAATCATGCTGATAAAAAAGTGATAACAGATAGCCCTTGGGGAAATTGCTTTGTCATATCACCCAGATTTAATTAGGCAAAACTAAAAGAGGAAAAAAAAAAAATCTTAGCTGATATTGAATGTCATTCATGTATTTCTAAGATTAGAATTCCCTGTGACTTGGTACTGAAAAAGTAGGAAGTCATCTTATACTTGATTATGATTCAATTCTAAGAAAACATTTTATTTTTTCAATGCAATTAACTGAATAATGAAAAAGATATGAATCAATACCTTGGTGAAAGTGTTTTTGCTGCTCTCTCAGACTCTTTTGGTTTTGTAGTATATGTTACCATTTCTGGGTTTTGGATGTTCCCCCCCCCCCCCCCCCCCCACCTTTTTTTCTTTTTTTCTTTTTTTTTTCTTTTTTTCTTTTTTTTTTTTTAAGGATTTAGATGGTACATACAGCATCTACAGAGAAAAGTGTTTAGTGTCCTTTTTTGCCCTTATGGAAAAAGGATGCCACTGAGAACTTTGTTCCAGTTCAGAACATTTGCATATGTGCTTAACTTTGGTTTCATGTAACAGCCTGATTGAATTCACATATTAACACTGAAATTCATCGTAGATATTTTTTTAGTGATGATAGCTATACACACACAAAAAAAATCCTTATACAATGATGGGCTCTGAGCTTACTACTGCTATTCAGGGACAAGATCCCAAAAGTACAACGTGATTCTCTGAAAAGATCGGCCTAGTGTTCAGTGAATCAAAAATTCAACTGAATTTTAGGAGTTTCTAGGAAAGACGACAGATAACAAAGAAAAAAAATGCCATTGCAAATTCATGCTGCATGTGGATCTTTAATACTTCGTAAAGCTCTTGTCCTTCCATTTCAAAAAGGATGTAATAAAATAGAGAAATGTTTAAATAGGAGCAAAAGGATGATCAAAGAAGAATTTGGAGGAATTTAGAACTAAGAATCTTTAGACTGGAAAAGTGAAAAGCAGAGAGAGAGAGAGACATGATGATGGTGGTGGTGGTGGTAATGAAATCTGTGAAGTCATGGATGGCACAAAGAAGGTGAACAGTGAGTGTCTGTTCATTGTCTTTACTTTTCAAGAACTAGAGGTACCTTTGACCTGGCTTTGCTATGTTATGGTCTTGTGCAGAATCTTGAGTCTTTCCACATAAGAAAAAAGAAGAAAAACACGGGGAAAAAAATTAAAAGAAAGTGGTCTTAATTTCTAATTTGTATACTCTAGGCAGAAGTAATTTCCCACAGTAGAGCTACTGGCCTAGTAAATACTAAAATTTTACTTATTTGAGAGCTATACTTCCTGAGTTATTTCAAACACCTGTGAAAGTCTGACCTTTTCGTAGGAGCCTACGGAATCCAGATCAGAGATTTCAGATACTGCAGGGAATATGAAGATCTAATACATTAGAATTAAATTTTGGTAGAAATTATTTGCAAGATCTTTCTTCTCTACAACCTGGTCCTCCATTTCTGAAGGAAATCACATTGTTCTCTTTCAGTCAAACATTGTGAACATAACAAATTTTCATATTACATGATTTGGCATAAGGTGCCAGAAGTTAGGACATACTAGAGGAATAGTAAGGGAAGGACACGCTGGAAGAGTAAATTCTGGAAAAGAAATAATAGGATTCTAAGTGGTTTGCCTACAAAAACTATTTTTCTTTTATTATTCCTTTACAAGCAGAACTTAGTGTCATGATTATGGTTCCCAGCTCAGTCTTCCATGCTACTAGGCCAGATGCCGAGAGAATTCAGGTTTACTTAAATCACAATAATGTAATAGTTTCATTTTCCAATACTAAAATAGTTTTTCAAGAATATAATGTTTTCGTGCTATATGACTACTATATGAGCTGTGAGGCTGTTTAAGAATTTTTTTTTTTCATTTAAGTATTTTCAACGTGGAAAAATTAATTAAATAAGCCTTACTAATCTAAGTCATTAAACTGAATGGTTTCTGCCATAAGCTATAGTAGTTGCTAGATGGATAATGAGGTAACAGCCGTTCTCTTGGCTTCAAAATTGTGAGCTAAATGTTTTGCAGAGGGGTTCTATTACAGGAACCCTCTCACCATATTCAAACACTTGTGGTTTTTTGTTTGTCAGAGTAAATTGTCTGTGCTGGGTACCCCATGGACTCCACATAAATAAAGTTCCTAAAAAGCCAAATGGACATTTAATATAATACCATTTAAGAACATACCCTTCTCATTTTTCAATATATTTTTTTTTAAATTCTTATGGGAATCAATTTTTGTAGCTAAGCTAAATATAACCATTTTACTTAGCTATTTCCTTCATTATCTTACAACTTTTTCTGGAGAAAAGACAATGAATTATTATGAATTGTATGTAAACAATGTGTATATATCCATTTATAAAATGTGGTGCATCAACTTTTTTAAAAATGGTACCCATATGCTTACAGGAGTTTACACCTTTTCTGTCACTACCAACATTATCTAGCAAATCGTTTCTGTTACTTTTAAAACGAGTGTGAATTTAGCAGCTTTGCAATCGGATAATACTGGCTTGAGACTTGCTAAAGTAGGTGGCTGTTTTGTAAGCTTTCCTTGCAAATTTTGCCGGTACTAGTCCATTGAGAGTGGCAACCCCAGAGACTAGTTTGTGTGCTCAGATTCCAGGCTGTCCTCTATTTAAAAATGAAACCAAATCAGAGACTTAAACATGTGCATAGCAAAGAATCCTGTTGACTTGATGTACTTTTTGAAGCTAAATGTATAATTGGGAGGAATGAGCCATGTGTCAGTTTAACTAAACTTTATTAATCAGCTTAGCCTGTTGTGTTACGCAGTTTTGAAGAAGATAAATTCTGCAAGTGTGTAAAGCTTCCTTGTGACTGAATGGAGGCATGCTGTTTTTTCGCTCTTCCCACATTCTTCGTAGGTTTAAATGGCTTAGACTGGTAACTTCAGTTTTAGGTAATCCAAGGGTCTGTCTCTTCTGCTAAATAAAACATGCTCAAGCCTGGAATGCTGATCAGATCCACATAGCATTTAAAAGCTGGATCAGTCCCTTGCTCTGTTCTGGGATGCTCCAATGACTCTCCTGTCTCCAGGTAGGGCACATTCTGGAGAAACTTCATCCCACACACTGCTTCGAAAAGGGCAGCTTGGAGAAGACTGGTCCAGTTTTGACTCCCTCTACCTTCAATAGCTCTCCAATGCTTCTCCAAAAAGCTTTGTGCCTGCAAACAGCCTGTGTGCCTTAATGCCATACCAGATAGCAATATTTAATAATTGAATCCAGCCCTTCTTAAGTTCAGGAGTGGATTTCAGCTCACTTAAATGTAGGTGACTATGTTTCTATTATACTCAGTGAAAATCTAATAAGTACAGTGGGCAGAATTCAGGCATATTTATCATACCCTATGATAGACTTTCATTATCTGAAATTTTTGTTATCTGAATTATCCTTCTGGACTCATGACTGTATTGATCAGGAGCTTATTTCCATTTCCTAAACATGGGAGTCTAACACCATATGAAATACTTTAAGATATTCAAAACATCTGCCTGGGGCTGACAAATGTAAGACGGGACCTATAGGAAACCTATGCCTGCGGGTGGGCTCAGCTCAGTGGGGCCTATGGTTGGGCAGGGTAGGGCTGTGTGGAGCTGGAGACTGGCCCTGCTAGGGCATCACTGGGACAGGGGCTGATGGCCCTAGCGGGGTGACATGGGGTCCTAGGCCATGGGCAGGTTGGGGGAGCCCCAGTGGAGGCTGGGCTGGGACAGTGAGGCCTGGTAGTGCCCTCAAAGTCCTGACAAACTGAATCTTAATCATCAAGTGATGGTAAATTGAATACCATGCTAGATGTTTCTTGTTAGGTAACAGTCATTGATGAGAACTTCCTAAGTGTACATTTTGGATGTAGTATTTACACACATTTGAATTTAATTATTCACATTTTGCGCAAATGTAAAAAAGAAAACAGTTTAAGAGCAGATCTAATGCAAAAAACTACAGAGTGAAAAGAGATAACAGCTCAAGGTTGTAACAGTATGAGATTCCCATCAAAAACAAGAGAATGGAATCAGAACATCTCATTCAAGAAAGACTGAGTTGGCTAGAGAAGAAGACACAATCAAATAACCCAGGGGAGCAAGACTTCAGACAGCTAATTCTGAACAAAAATGCCAAAGCACAAAAGCCCTGATATTTGACCACACATAAATAACTGAAGTCTATATCTCAGTCTAAATTAGCTGTAAGGTATATGCATTTCAGTCAGTAGAATTAAGGATATTAAAAAAAAAAAATAAAACCCCCTAGAAAACAGTTACATTATCCCCATATTAATAGACTAGATTCTTACATAGACTGTTCAATGGAAAGTCATAGAGATTTGCTAATGTAAGATTGCACATCCTAGACACAGATGATAAAATTTTAAGATGCATGTAGCCAAGATTTCCTACACATTTATTTTTCAAAAGCATTAAAATCACTAAAAATTTCAAAGGGACCAAAAAAGTAAATTTCAGACAAATCTACCTGGAAGCTCCCTTATATGAAGAAGTATCCTACTCAATGACAGACCCACATTGTTAATAGTTTTGCATTAGCACATTATTCAAATTCTAAACACATTCTTGAGGTGCTGAATGAGTTATTCTGTGACAGCCAAAAAAATAAACCTTGTTCAGGCACCCACAGACATGACAGAGTTAAGCAAGAAGCAATGAACTGCAAATTTTACAGAAATACCCACTGTGCATATCTGGAGATAATATATGGTTTAGAGAATAGATCAGATGAATTTGAAAGGATCTGGAAGCCATTTCTAAAACACATGTGAAGGGATTCACTTAATTCTAGATCCAACACTTAACTGCTAGCATATGGCTTAACAACTTGTGTAACGTATACAGGTGCTGACTGGCTGAGATAAAGCAATTTTTTTATTCTTCATTCATTTATGACTTCCCATTTCTTTTACCTTTCAATGTGTACATGGAGAAGTGTTTAGCACAATCCAAAAAAGATACCAGTATGGCTCTTATCATGCCAAGACTTACTCGTGGCAGTAGTGGGTTAGTTGCTAGCTAGACAAAAGGAATACTGAGAAATATTACTTTATAAATTGGAAGTCTAAAAATATTGACTTCAGTATTAACTATTATGGTAGCTGTGATTATTAAGATGTAGCTTATTTTCTAGCTACAACCATGACTTTTATAAGGACCCTTTGTCTCTGAAAATATTACTGTAAATTTTAAAATTGATCATTTTCTGTAATTCTTTCTGGTTGGGTTCATACAGTGTCTATTTAATTTATAATGCATTTTTTCCACCAATTCTGGTACTTTTGATCTGGATATAAGATTGTATGTGTTATACATACTTCATTTTCATTTAGTAATACTGAATGTTACCTGAAGTCATTCTGACCTCTCAAAAAACTCAGACAACAGACCTTGAAGAACTTATTTTCTTACTAAAAGTAATACTGTCGACTTGAAAAAAAAAATCATGTCATTTTCGCAGGATCATATTCAGGTACATTGTGTGCACAAAAGCACTGTGTATTTCTGTTTTTGTGTCACAGCAAGAGCAATGTGACACATTCTCTGTGCTTTTCTTTTAAAACTGCACAGGCTTTTAAACATGTAAGATTACTTATGGTTGCAGGAATGAACCTTTGTAAAATACAGCTATAATGCTTTCTTCAAGCCTTATTCAGTGAGCTGGAAGCTGTTCCAATGACTTATTCTAACTAAACTCCAGCTTTTGTCCAGGTGAGGACAAATAAAGTGTGGGAAGTCTCAACTACTTGGTTATTAGTCTCTGCCAGAACCTGCCCTTTCATATATCAACTCTTTTAATTTCAGTGACATCCATCAAACATAACCTATATTTCTCCTATAACTAATGTTAAACTATTAAATCTCACATTTGTTTTAAAAAAGCAAAATAAAAGAAGTAACAACTTCATTTTCCAGACCTTGGCTGTGTAATGGAGATTTCACATTGTCAATATTTTTATTTACCTTTCTCCTGTCTCTTTCATCAACCTGAGTATAGTGTCTTCTGTTTTTATCAGATTACCAAGTGATAGATTTTTATACCCCAGAAAATTTCTTCTCAGAAACAGCATGAAGTTTAGCTGGGAGCAGAAGTTCAGGGTCTGTTATCTCTTCGATAAAGCCTTCCTTGATCTGCTTAAAAGTCACTCCTTCGAGTCTCTGTCCTGAGGTTAAGATCTGCAAACAAAAAAAACCATTTCACTGAAATGATTTCTCTCTCACTTCTGACTGCCTATAAATCCTCTTGTGGCACTAGTATTGATTAGCATGTCAATTAAGTATTTTATCTGACTATTATTCGCAGTCTAATTGCCAATAATGGCATGTGAAAAGATATTACAGAACAGAATGGAATTGCTTTTATATTTAGACTTACTTAGAGTATGAGATTTCTCATCAACATGAACCCCAAAGATTTCATGGGAGAAACCTTACACCAAAATCATTCAGCTAGCCAGTACATGTCATTTTTAGTAGCATTTTCAGTCAGGACAGATGAATAACTGGGAGTGGAGTGGGTGGGATGTAGATACGGGATGCTAGCGCAGAAGCAAATAAATTTTAAGTTCTTCCACATAAAAAAAAGGTTTTAAATTATTTTACTTTTCCTATAGGAATATGAATAGATATTACCATGGTATCTCAAATCTGACCTCTGGAATTGATTTTTGAAATCTGAGTGGAGTTTAACATAGAACTTATAGAATCATAGAATCATAGAATCGTTTAGGTTGGAAAAGACCTTTAAGATCATTGAGTCCAACCGTTAACCTAGCACTGCCATCTCAAATCTGACCTCTGGAATTGATTTTCGAAATCTGAGTGGAGTTTAACATAGAACTTGCTATGACTTGGCTTCCCTTTAGTAAGCTAATAGGAATAATCATCAGTTTTTTTCCCAGATTTTACAGGATTTAAAGTATATTTCTTTCAGCACTTTTTCAAATTCCACATTTACTATGAATGAGATTTTTCTTCAGTGATGACATTTTAGGGATTTGAGGGTCTTTCAAAAGCCAGACTAGGGTTGTAGACCTGAAAATCACTGTCACAGAAATTGTTTGGCGATTGTCTCCAGTCTTGATCAACAGCTAATAAAGACATTTCAACTGATGTCTTTTACATCTTGTAACTATGTAGTACAATTCATATATAGATTTCAGTGTATAAAGTACACAAACATGTTAAACTGACAGCAGAGCCTTCTCTTCCCCACCTTGATAATACATAGTATTCACAATGTATTAGACATTTGTTGTAGCCCAGTCAATTACCGGGACTATTATCAACAATTCTTATCTGTAATCAGGATAGGAGATAGATCTACTTACTTATGCCTAACTGACATTTACAGTGGAGTGATAATGTCACTTTTGAAAGATAAGAAGTGATAGTGAATAATCTTTCAAGAAAGCTGCCAGAGCTAATATTCAGGTTTAGTTATGAGAATCTGTAGGAAGGAGTTTTTAATCTGTGCATACCATGAAACATGAATTTTCAAATCCAGATCTTATTTAGTGAAATAGTACATAAGACAAATACTACTTTTTTTTTTTTTTTTTTTTAAATACGGACGAGGTACCAGCCTCAAGAAGTCTCTCTCATCATTCTGACTACTTGCTAGTTGAATGAAACAAAAAAAGAAATTTGGAGCTGATGTAAGGTACAGCTAGGTATGAGCTTGATTCTAAACTGTTGGTGCATAAAATGTAGAAAAAAGTATTGCTTTATTTCTACTCAAGTTTGTCTGGTGCCAAAAGTAATTTCAGACTAAAATAGCAAAAAGTGGTACCTTCCATTCCTTAATGGAGGAAAAAAAATCTTAAAAACCAGGTTGCAAACCATCTTTTCAATGTACAGTACCCCACAGCAATCACTAAACGTCACTGTTTTCTTCTTCTCTTAATAATCACCATGGACCATTTTGTGAGGAAGCAATGTAGCACACTGCTCTTAAAGAGATGTTTCCCAGTGCCTGATCTTAAACATAGGTTTTTAAACATGTAGCAGGACACTGCAGAGTATGTCTAAACAGCAAGATTTCCCAGGGAATTTGTAACCCAAATGAAAAGCAGCCAGCTTTTTTACTGTTTTCTTAAAGAAAATTAATATTTCTGGGGATTTCCTTTTTCCTTTTAAACTGTCAGCTCTGGCAATTTATTCTAGTATATGAAGTTAAGATGGGTTAATTGTCTTATACAGAACACCGCCATTCTTTTTTACTTAATTTTTCTTCTTCTCATAGCAATAAACCTTTTTACCAAACTACATTCTAACGTAACTATGTTGGGTTTACCACCACAGAATTGTGGTGTATAGTGTTGACAAAATTGCTGAGAACAATAAACGTTTCAAATTTTGCCAGCACCTTCAACATTTCTCTTAAGTTTCTTTTTTGACTCAGAACCCAACTTCCCGGTCAGCAGCAAAAGCCTAGCTTAATACCAAATTACTTAGTTCAGTTGTGAATTAAATTATGCTAACAGGTTCCTTTTTATGCAACACAATAAATATGTCTAACAATATTTTCAGGTTCAGCGAGTTCTCCTTGAAGCTGCTCCATGGTCTTCTGCCTCCACTAGGTTTTAGTGTTTTCAGAAACATCATCACCACCGCAGAGTTACACGTGTTGTAGTCTGCCATTTGTCTTCATCCACAAAAATAATTTTCCCATCCATTTATGTTTACATGCCATAATACTCATTATATTTTGTGTAGCCTTGCAAGCAAAACTTCTTGAATAGCTCATGTAATCAGAATTTGAAATGCTGCCTCTGCAACTGAATTTATGCCATTGAGAGTACCATGGCTGTAAGTTTTTCAGCTTAGTAATATGTATGATGATAGAGATAGTGGCTTTGAAGTCCCCTCTTGGAACATTTGTGGATAGACGTGCCACAATATAAACATGTGCCTTAAAACATGAAAAAGGTCAAGTTCACAGAAACACGATAATTTTACAAAAATATATTTGTTAGAAGCTATGTGATTTTTTTTTTGTACATTATCATTACTAATGTGCTATTGCACATGTATGTACATTCATGACAGTCTGTAGGTTCTTTATTTAATTAAATTATTTTGGTGTACCTAATGGATCAGGTAAGCGATACTCTATGATTTTATAGATTGTAAGTATGAAATGCTCTCTTTGTGCAAAGGGAGCAAAACTTACCCATCTGACTAAAGAGATGCTGATAAGTCATCATGGTCAGTGAAATGGATTATTCAGCCATCTGTGGGAGGAAATCTTAGGGTATTGCTCTATGTTATAACAAACGTTTTTCAAATAGAAGGTTTTGCAAAGCCTTTAAAGACAGCAATACCCCATTAAAGTTCTCTATGTTAGGTAATTTTTTTGTCTTTAATGAAGACCATCCAATCAATTGGCACATTTTTAAAAGGTTTGAAGAAAAAGAAATTAAGGTTTCAAGGCAGACACACTAAGGAAGCAACTTTTACTGTCTATACTACAGTGCCACTAGCTTCACACTAGTCTTAAAAACAAATCTTTTAGATCTATCAGAAACTTATCTCTGAATTTCTTTTCTGTGCAACCTGAAGAAAACATGCTTTTCATGGCAAGTTCCAACTCCTTCTTTCATATATGCTAAAGCACAGATGATTTGCAAAAAGAATTCATACAGAATAGATTAACTGAATTACTTGTGTACAGGACAGAAAAAAATAGAGTTTAAAAAAAGCTCTCACAAATGCTCTATAACAATCAGAAAACAAGGAAAAAAGGAAAAACATGTTGATGATTTTTAATTTTACTCAAAGCAGATGATTAGTGGATACTTTTTAATAAAACAATAATTGAAAGATATTGTTACAGACAGCTAGAACACTGACAAATGGAAAAATCTAAATGAAAAAAGTTTCATCATAGATATCAAAGTCAGAATAGGAACACTAACATCGGTGCAAATTTTAGGTTTTTAAACTCTGTCAGAAACTACAGTCTAGGATGCAGTTCAGCTCCAGATTGAGACAGCCACAGTCAGGTTTTTAAAGGATGTAGCTGAACCCCATGCTTGGGGTCTTCACTGAAGCACAGCTTTTTGGGGAGTTTCTTTAGATTATAGGTGTAGAATTTTGATCTGCGCTCTTCTACATAGCTTTTCATAGGGTATGGCTGCAGATCTGATCGTGGTAATGTGGTTTAGTTTGCATCACAGAAACCCATACTACTGTCTCTGGAAGTCTCCAGCTTAAATTCCCAGTGTCTGCCAAGATGAGGTCTGATATGTATAAAATTGATCAATAAGCACATATATAAGCTTACATGTATGCCTTGGCTTTGCAATTTTATGTACATTTTTGTAAATATATTCTCTCAGCAAAGCTAAAGGTGAGACTGAAGGGAAACAACCTAATCTGGTTCCTGCAACATCTGGAAAAGCATTCAAAAGATTTTGCACCAACATACAGCATTTACTGCCACTTTACAACATAGTTTTAATCCAGCAAAATAATTTAAGGAGATAGTATTATTAGAGACAGAACCAGAATACTTACAGAAATGCTACTCATCCACACCTACAACTTCTTTGCACTACTGAAACAGAAGAATCCATCTAGCTTTAGTATATTCACATCAATATCCTACCTCACCTTCCTAAAACATTATTAAAAATGCCTGCCAGCAACTCTATCTCTTTCAGAATGTAGCATCCCCAGCTTGAACAAGCCCAGTGATTGATTATGGTAATCTGCCACAGGCTGAGAGCAGTTAGTACATATCACATCATTACATTTTAGTTACCATGTGGTTTGAATTTTATTTTTGCATTTCTTACTAGCCATAAATTAATTTTTCAGGTTCACCAGAAATAAAAAAATAGAGCATGTGTTAAAAAACATCTGTAGTTTATATATATGGAATACATGAAAGGAAACATACATAGTGTAATAGTAGTTGTAGTAATCTTGGCTAGGCATTCATCAAATTCAAGGAACATCAAGCTTTTAGCTACCCAAAAGATTACATAGAAAAAGTGGAACATACAAACTGCAAATTAATCACATAATTTATTAAACATACTGAAGTATAATGGTCCTATTACAAGACATACATCGAAAGCCAGATTTGGGCACCCTCATTTTCGTTACATAAATCTTGACTCCACAAGGGTCACTTAATAGTAGTGGTGTATTGACCTATCAGACAAAATTGTTCAGAATGTACCTACTCAGCTTTAGCAATCCCTTGATAGGCACAAATGTGCAGCAATGCAAAGTTTCATAGTTTTAGAAAACATGGAGTGGAGACACCATGCAAAAGTATCAAACTTAATTTGATCCCTTGTATCTGTGCTACCTGGGCAACAAAAGACTATCAGCATCACTCTGCAGTCTCTTCACTCCAGATTGCACTTGTAACACACAGCCTGAGTGTGTCCCAATATGTGAGGTTTGGTGTTTGCAGTTGCAATGCTGACAAAGCCTGATCACGAGACTTCACAGTATTAACAAGTAATAATAAAGAGAAACTCACAGTTCGCACAAGAGTTTGCCTTTTTTTCTCCCTACGTTTTATATAGTTTATATTGGATAAAATGTTTCATTTCAGCAATATTCCCTTAGCCTAGGATAGACTACCTTCTCCTTAATATGCCAACTATTTTAGGCTAATGTTTCTTCGTGTGTGTGTAGAACTCAGGTGGAATTTGCTTGCAGTTAAGACACCTAAATGTAGACACCTAGATAAGAATATCTACATATAGGCACTCACAGTAATCAGTGGTTCCATGGTTGAATCCATGGTTCAATTCAGTTGTTCAGATGTGGACACTTAGTCTCATCTGGGAAGCATTGGGGTGTCCAAGATGTCTGCATGAACCTGGCAGGTCGAGTAGAGAATTTACAGGAGTTTCCAGCCTTCTGGGTGGCAGCTGGAGGCCAGGTGGGCGACTTTATGCATCTCAAATGGCACTAAGTGCCATGTGTATGCAACTGAATTCCATCCCAAAAGCAGTAAAATGGAAACTGGTAGGGGTGACCATCTTGAGAGAAAGGGTCCAAGTGAGCTGCACAAGCACAGGCCATTAGCATCATTTGGTGTACTGTTGGGTACCCTTTCTGACTCCTGGCTACTGCTGCAGAAGAACAAAAGCCGCCCACAGAAACTTTGTCACACAAAATCCCGATGCATATGTCTCATGCATACACACCTTGCTTTCACAGGGAGGAAACCTATGCAGGCAGGTTAGAGAGGACCCCAGTAGAGTCCTAATGCTGGCATGCTGGGGACAGTGAGGGGTCTGGGAGCCTGTAACTCACTCCAGCTGGCACATGCAGCCTGGGTGCTAGTAAGGGAATGCACAGAACCTCCATGGTCATCATACACATCCTCTACAGCACTTGCTATAGTATGTACTGGTAAACATAATATGTATACACAGATTATGGATACAACTTTTAGGGACTATTGCTATGAGAACATTCACAATATAATTCTGAAGTGATCTCCACACATTTATTTGGGAGAAAAATTGCATATTTATAAGCAATCAGGATGACACCTAAAGGATGATGCTGATCTCCTCTGAACATTTATATAACGTATCTATTTTTTTTGTAAATTCACAGGGTGGACATTAAGGAATGACTGCAGTCCTCAACAATGCAGACAGCAGACTAAGCAATAATTTTAGATTCCAGCTATGAAATGAAAGCATGTGTAAGGAATCAAGCAGAATATAAGTAGCATACTGTTCAAAGTTGTTAAGATGTTGATACACATGCAGGAACATGATGAAAATTGTTCAGAAACAATGAATTTTCTGTCTGACAAAGATATTGTAAAAGGTATATGTAAAGGAAATATTGTTTAAAGAATTACTTAGGAGTCTAAACCTATAAACTGTGTAACAACAGAAGAGTGAAGACATCCAATAACAGATCCCAAAGGGATTCAATAGATTTTAGTAAATGTATTTTTGTATTTAAATCTTGTTTTGAGCCCTTTACGAATAATACAAGTATTAACTAAGAGTAACATAAACAACTCTAGTGGAACAATTGAAAAAATTGCAATTTTTCCTAAGTACCCCTCAGCAAAACAGAATTTTCTTCAGTATTTTTTTTTTCCTAGAATAGTGTACACAGATCATAACATTCTGTATT
>NW_008795138.1:2317199-2320592 GCF_000699145.1 Aptenodytes forsteri | reverse complement strand
CATCATATACTTTAAAAACAACGGAAAAATCTACCCTGTTCTTTCCATATAATCTAGATAGAAACTTTTTAGAGACACAATTACAAATCTGATTTATTCTGTTCAAAATTTTCTCTTTTTCTTTTTTGGTAATTTTTAATTTGGTCTTGTGAATAAGAAAAATTTTCAGACTTTTTTTCCTTGGTAGCTTTGAAAAATTGGTCAAAGAACATTTGTTCTGCCATGTAGCATTGGACCAAAGATCTTTTTTTCATAGCATTTGTCCAAATAGAGGTGATCCCATGAAACTGCATGAAGCTTTGCAATACTGTTTAAATTTCCAGTGATTTTCAAAGACCATCTAATATTCAAAACTTTGGAGGTCTACATTAAACTGTCTGCTGGGGAACTGACCTCAAAGGAACAATATAGAATTATGCAGTTCTAATTTTTGTCATTGGTTCACACACAATGTTACACTTTACAAACCCCAGTCAAACAGATCTGCAAGCAAGGAACTTGTAGCAAATTAAAATCACTGTGAATCTAACAGATTAAGTACTGACACAAGAGAAAGAGGAAAAAAAAATATATGCACGTTTTTGCATCCTTATTTTGGGATTTAATCCAGCTTTCACTGAAACCTGTGGGAATTTTTCCATAGTCTTCTGAGACTTTGGGAGAAAGTTTATTATGTCTGCCTTTGGTATTTCTAGTATTCATAGCATGCTGGTACCCAAGACTCGCATTTTCATAATCACATGAAATCTAATTTTCCTTACTCACTTTTGAAACCAGGGGAAATACCCACAAAATTAGATGCAGTTTCTTATGAGTAAGGATGTCAGAATCTTGTCCTTGGTATTTTCAAGTTAAAAGCTCTAATTTTTTTTTTTGTTTTTTTCTATTATTATTCTCTAAATAAAATGGAAGAGCATGTGATGGCCTTACTTGTAAGTAGACAGACAAGGATATATATCCTATTCAAAAGCTAAGAACAAGAAAATAAAGTGTAAAATTATAATCTATCTAAAGTAGCTATTACCTACAGCCAATATAACCTTGACAAGAACAAATGTCTGTTAGATGAGCAGAATCTTAAACAGTATTTAATTCAGACTTATGAATTAAAAGATAACAGTTATTAATTTTTTGTCTTCTGGTACATTTCCTATTACACTATAGAAATAACATTCTGCTAGAAATGCTATTTACCATTTTTTGCAATGTACTTTTGTATCTAACTTTAAAGATTTGGGTAACTCAAATAATGAATTCTCAGAAGAAAATTATATAGTCCTTTTATGTGTATTAACTTTCTAACATATGTTTAATCTCTCCTATTAGTACTACTTCTACCAAAGACACAAAATGATGATTACAAGAGGAGCATTTACCAATAATACAGACATGAGAAAGGAACTAAAACCAAAGAGGAAACCACTTTGTCATTTAAATTTCCCATTGTGACAGGATATCTGGCTCAGAAAAGCTAGGCCACTAATTTGTTCATCCCATACACTTTTATTTGCTTGTTAACTAATTGCCCTGAACAACTTTATTACTGGTAAATGTTAATTACATAGTGATTGCTCCATAACTAGCTTCTAGCAGTACACACAAATTTAAAACCCCTGCTCTCTCATGAATAGCTCCTAAATTCTTTTTTTTTTTTCAGGAAAATGCATTGCCAGTCCAGTTCATTCTTTTTAACCTATAAATAAGACTGCAGTCCTGGGAGTTCAGTGTGCATTACTGAATTTTAGCGTAAACCAAATGCTCCACAAATATTATCTGGTTAATTTTTATAGTCTTTGCATTCTTCATTGTGAAACAACAACACAGGCTGTCTTTGCCTTTCTCTTTCAATACCCTTTCAGCCTGTCATGTTATTGTCTATTCCCATAAAGGAACTTAGGTACCTAAATATTTTGTTAGGCTTAGCCACTTAACCAGAATTTAAGCAAGGTTATAATGTGATCATAGTGTGATTTAAACCCTCAGACCCCTAGCTAACCTTCAGGCATCTAATTCTATATTAAAGATGCTCAAAACCCACTCTTCTTTCTCTGCAAGCCCGCAGCCTTCACATATATTTCTTTTGTAAGATCTGTTGTTCTCTACAAATTGTGTCTACTTCTAAGTTTCCCCAAGAAGCTTAATCGGGAAGGTATTATATTATATCCAGCATACCATAAAATTGCTTTATCACTTCAAAGGATTGATGGTTCTGCCTCCCATTTCCTAGGAGCATGCCCCAGCTATCAGGCCTTAAGGCTTAGTGGGATAACTGATTCACTGGACTAATTTTTGGCTGGGATAGAGCTAATTTTATTCATAGTAGCTTGTGTGGTTCTATGTTTTGGACTTCTGGTAAAAACTGTGTTGAAACCACACCTATATTTCAGTTATTGATGAGCAATGCTTATACAGCATCAGGGCCTTTTCTGCTCCTCACACTGCCCATCTAGCAAGTAGGCTGGTGGTGCACAAGAAATTGGGAGGGGGCACAGGCAGGACAGCTGACCCCAACTGACCAAAGGGATATCCCATACCGTATGACATCATGCTCAGCAATAAAACCTGGGGGAAGAAGGAGAAAGGGCTTTTTGGCTTTATGACATCTGTACTCCCAGGCAATCATTATGTGTGATGGAGCACTGCTTTCCTGGAGGTGGCTGAACTCCTGCCTGACGATGGGAAGGAGTGAATGAATTCCTTGCTTTGCTTTGCTTGCGTGCGCAGCTTTTGCTTTGCCTATTAAACTGTCTTTATCTCAACCCACTAGAGTTCGCACTTTTACCCTCCTGATTCTCTCCTCCATCTGACTGGGGGGGAGGGAGTGAGCGGCTGTGTGGTGCTTAGTTGCCAGCTGGGGTTAAAACATGACATTCACTTTGTGTACAAGTGATGATTTATTAAGCTAAAAGGTGACTGAAAGGAAATACAAGACTGCTACTTTCACCAAGAGTATGGGCTATGCACCTGTGTGGAAAACTGCATCTAGATTTCTGTCTCTTCTCCCAAGGTTGTTGATGAAGTCTGAGATGTGTTTAGGAATGGAGAGTTCACTTCTGGTGCATCTTGCTAAATGGGTAGCAGAGTGGTAACAGAAGGCCCTAGAGCCTCCAGAATAGATGGAGCCCTCTGTGAGGACAGGTGACTGGATGCGTCAGACTACATACCTGCTCTGTTAAAGTTTAATATAAACATTTTTAAACTAAAAAGAGCAATTATTTATCATAGAATCATAGAATAGTTTGGGTTGGAAAGGACCTCTAAAGGTCATCTAGTCCAACCCCCCTGCCGTGGGCAGCAACATCTTCAACTAGAGCAGGTTGCTCAGAGCTCCGTCCAACCTCACCTTGAAGGTTTCCAGGGATGGGGCATCCACCACCTCTCTGGGTAACCTGT
>NW_008795138.1:2302419-2313239 GCF_000699145.1 Aptenodytes forsteri | reverse complement strand
CATGCAAACTGCCCCACCACACCCTAGCCGATGCGCCACGCTCTGTTTGCCCATCCTGGTGGCAGTGCTCCTGGTGGCGCTCCCTGGCTGATCGCCTCTGCGAGTGACAGTTGGTGATGGTTAAATGTTATGTTTGATAGTAAATGACATCAGGAGGGAAGGTAAGGTGTTTGACAGGAAAGATTACCCTACACAGTGCCAGAACCTGCAGTGATGTCTTATAGGTACCAGAAAGGAAAAACGGAAAGAGACAACACAAAATGCCTCTGTTTTGCCGTAAGGAGTGATCCGGGATCTTGCTGAACATTTATTCCAATTCAAACAGCTGGCACACAGCAACTGTTCTTTTAGGTGGACAGCCGACCAGCAGACACTGGCACATAGATATTAGTAAACTAAGCAGAACAAAGAACCATTGTCTGGCCCTGAGGCCAAGTGGCATGGCACAGCCACCTCTGCACAGCATAGCACTTGGCTACAGATCTTTTCTAGGCTTTATGTGGTGCATTGCTAGCAAGGAGACCTGGTTGTTACTTTTTATCTGTTTTTATCAGTTCAAAGTCTCTGGAAAAAATTGTACAGCTGACACTGAGATTACACGATACATACACTGAAGATCTGCAGCACAGCATAAAAATATGTCGGGGAGTTTGAGGATTCAAAGCCTGCTGAGATAGTGCTAGGGAACAAAACAGAGCAGAGGGACCCAAACACGGAGCACTGTTGTCCATTATGCCTTTTGGGAGTGTTCCTTGGCATCTACTATCTTCAATTTGTGCTCACACAAAATTTGAGAGAATGCTGTTTGGCACAGCCAAAACTGTAACAGTGATGACACTAAGAATTTAGTTAAAACAATCACAGGTTAGTGCTGAAGACTATCCTCTGGCCGTTTTAATTTTTTAATATAGACATAGTCAGCAAGGTTGAAGTCACAAAAAGAAGCTGGTGAGAGCTGCCCTATTTGAACTAGGAAAGATAATAAAGTTCTTATACCAAAGCTTATACAATTCTTGCCAATTTAGTAAAGTTTTCAGGCTAAACCAAAGGCTTGGTACTATTCATGGGACATAACTAGAAGGACAGGTCAGATACATACAGGTAGCTAGCATAGGCATCAGCATGCTGGCCATCCCTCACAGTGTGTAAGTGCACAGTTGTTTCAATGCAAAGAGGTCCCACAGGTCCAAGATATTCTCTTCCCCTCATTCTCATGATGGTATCCTCAAACTTGCACTCTTTTTTGTACACTCTGTGTGTGAAAAGACTTCAGTCTGGATCACAGATTCGGATCTACCCTCTGTAAGTGCGGTAAACTTAGCCCATATAAATCCATGCAGCAGTGAAACAAAAGTAAGGTTCAGGTTTTCCAGGGAGACTGTAAGCTCCATCTGGATTTAAAGTAACTGTGGGGATTAGCTGGATGTTCCCTTCACTACAAAACAAATGGACAGAACTGAATATAACTTCTATACAGATTCTAACATGCAGTGTTTGAAAAGACAATAGATCTTTTCAGCTCCCAAAGCTTTTAGGACTGACACAACAAATTAAAAAAGAGCTGATCTACAGCTTTAATATATGTTGATTCATCACATGCTAAGCTGACAGCTGCAGTAGAAATGGCCTTTGATTTTAGTTGCTCTGTTAGGTTTTTTGGGAGATGGGAGATCTGATGACACATAGTATCATTACTAGATTTTTACCCCTCTTAATCCTTAATCTTCATCCTTATTTTTCAAATCTTAAAGTACAGATTCTGCAGATTCTAAAAGCGTTCTTTATCACTGTTCAGGTCTTTATCACCAAATGCTTTTCCCTCTGCAGTAACTGTCTTTGTGATTTGAAAAATTAAGTCTTTGCATTAGCCCAGCTTAAAGTAGTATGCAACATTTTTTTCCTCGTTATTTGGTGTTCCCAGAAGACTTCTCATTATTAACTTGTTACCTCAGACTTCTTAGAATATCTTCCTCTAACATCTCTCTGCTTTATTTCAGCTTGCTTTTCAACATTAGCAAGTAGCACATATTTCAGTAACAGTTGGCCCTATTAACTAGAATGGCTTCCTTTTCAGCTGAGCGGTAACACACCTCTTTTCATAGAATCATTAAGGTTGGAAAAGACCTCTAAGATCATTGAGTCCAACAATTGACTTATTCTTTAACATTTTTCTTATCCTCTTCCATAAGTTATAGCATTTGCTTTCTTTTTTTCTATACTCATACACAGTTCCTCTAGACTGAGTGTCGTCTTTGTATTTTTTCCTCCTCTGACAAGGAACTACTCATTTTATTTTCATTTTCATCTACTTCATTAAGCACAGATAGCGTTGGCATTTAAAGCACTAGCATACAGCAACAATTAATTATAAACAGTCAAGCTGCTTTGCCAAAGGATAGGAATTGCTCAGTTAACCAGAGGAATAGACTATGAGGGCAACTAGTACTGCATAAGCAGGTCACCTGTACTATTGCTTGAGAGCGCTTGTATTAAATCAAACTGCTAGCATTTTGGAACAAGCTATTTGGCCTTCCACCTTTTCTGCTGTAGCCTCAAAGAAGATGAAAACTATCCACTACCCAGAACTCCTACTATGCCTACCCATAACTGAGTGCTTACAAGTACATCACATGTCCCAAAAGTCAAAAATCACTTCCATCTAATAAGTACTGACATGAGCTGTAGCTTTTCACGGAAGCCATACATACTGTCTTTCAAAACATTCCTCCATCTCAGCTTTTTCACTCTTTATCATTCCAGATTCTTCATGAAGATGTTGAACCCTGATTTGGTCCCATTTCCTCTAACCATCTTTCCTGTCCATTGACAGCAGTGCCTTCTTAAGACTGCATGGGTAAAGTAATTCCTTCCAAGAAAAGCAATTTCTGTGAATTTCACAACTGCTTTGCCATTTGGCAGTAAGAGTGCAAAAACCTTCCCTTTATCTAGGAATAATCTTTTGTTGTTTCTTGCTTCTCGTGAACTGCCACTGTTTTGTTACGTTGTTCTCCAAGGTTTAGACCTTAGGAGGAATTCAGAACTTCTCCTGATCTAAATGACACCTAAACACAAATTAATGAAGCACAATATATAGGGCTAAACCCAGGATCTGGAAGACAATGACTGTATTGGACCCAGGTCCAATAATGTTGCTTATTTCCACACATTTCATCCAAAAGTTGAAATCCAAGTATATGGATTGGTGACCCTGGGCAGGAGGATTGGACCAAATTACCTCCAGAGGTCCCTTCCAACCTCAACCATTCTGTGTTTCTGTGATATATCTGTTTGTTGAGTCTGGGTTTATGTGGCTTTACTATTAAAAAGCTGGTTTAAAGAAGAATCAGTGAAAGACAATGCTCTAGATGATACTGGATGACAAGAAATTGGGGGGTCTGGACTTTCAAAGCAAACAATACATCAGAATAAATTTCTGGAACAGAGATGGATTTTTCCATAATTTTCTTTCTGTTGACAATAAATATCTGGTGAGACAGAATTTTAATGGAGCTTCTGAGTGAGCTTTCTGGCCAGCACATGAGCTGCATATTACAAGTGTCCTCTGTATTGGAAAGCTTTCTGAAAGTGACTGGATTCTTTCAGAATCTATTTTTAAGCTTTATAGGAATTTGAACTTGTATCCATCCAGTCCAATCAGTACCAGCGGGATGTCCCACAAAGCTTCCAAAATGTGTCATTCAACTGTGGTACATTCTAAGAAGAAAACTGCAGAAGTCATTTAAATCAATGCTAGTGTGGAAAAGGAGCAAGAGTTCAAAATTGTACTCAATATAATGTGGGTAATGTGGATTTGTTAAAGCATTTGTATGAGAGGTGGTTCCTCCAGCTGGTTCCTCTTCTATCTCTCCAATCAAATTTTACCTAAACTGGAAATAAGCTGTAATTTAGATTCATTACTAGCAAAGAATATTCTGCAATATGTGTAAATGCTGATAATCTCTGTGCCATTCCTGCAAAGTCTGTAAAATAAAACAATAAAAACTGCAGAACTTTAAATACCTTAGTAGTGGGCCTTCTCATTTTGATTCCAACAAAATGTAAGAGTTTCAGATTAAATATCAGAATTGTGATTTTACTTTTTCAGACTATTTTAATCATGCTGTTTGTCCTATACATAAAAATAGACTGTTTTTCTTTCTTTCCTTTTTTAACCAGATTATTTCTTTTCATTGTTTCTTCAGAATATAAAGAATATATAACTGTTAGGGCATGTATTGTGTTCAGACAAAATACATTTAGACTTTTCAGATAAGTGGCTTATATGTAGAAAAAAAAGGAAGATTAAAAAAACCCAAGGATAAGGAAAGGGAATGCATAATAAGTGGCCTTGCATCACACAGGAGAAAGAAGAAATCTCCAAAGCCTGCAGTGTGATACTTAAGAGGAGTAATAAAGCAAACAAGAGTAGAGTGCACAATAGTAGAGTGCACAAATGGTATGAGTAGATATAAATAAAGAGAAATTAATGAAATGTTCTTCTAAAAGAGACTGAATTATAAGTGCTATTCATATTTCTAGTTATCTCTGAAGAAAGCTTACTGGAAAGGAAAAGTAACGGGAACACAGAGTAAGAGTGCAAAAACCTTCCCTTTATCTAGGAATAATCTTTTGTTGTTTCTTGCTTCTCGTGAACTGCCACTGTTTTGTTACGTTGTTCTCCAAGGTTTAGACCTTAGGAGGAATTCAGAACTTCTCCTGATCTAAATGACACCTAAACACAAATTAATGAAGCACAATATATAGGGCTAAACCCAGGATCTGGAAGACAATGACTGTATTGGACCCAGGTCCAATAATGTTGCTTATTTCCACACATTTCATCCAAAAGTTGAAATCCAAGTATATGGATTGGTGACCCTGGGCAGGAGGATTGGACCAAATTACCTCCAGAGGTCCCTTCCAACCTCAACCATTCTGTGTTTCTGTGATATATCTGTTTGTTGAGTCTGGGTTTATGTGGCTTTACTATTAAAAAGCTGGTTTAAAGAAGAATCAGTGAAAGACAATGCTCTAGATGATACTGGATGACAAGAAATTGGGGGGTCTGGACTTTCAAAGCAAACAATACATCAGAATAAATTTCTGGAACAGAGATGGATTTTTCCATAATTTTCTTTCTGTTGACAATAAATATCTGGTGAGACAGAATTTTAATGGAGCTTCTGAGTAAGCTTTCTGGCCAGCACATGAGCTGCATATTACAAGTGTCCTCTGTATTGGAAAGCTTTCTGAAAGTGACTGGATTCTTTCAGAATCTATTTTTAAGCTTTATAGGAATTTGAACTTGTATCCATCCAGTCCAATCAGTACCAGTGGGATGTCCCACAAAGCTTCCAAAATGTGTCATTCAACTGTGGTACATTCTAAGAAGAAAACTGCAGAAGTCATTTAAATCAATGCTAGTGTGGAAAAGGAGCAAGAGTTCAAAATTGTACTCAATATAATGTGGGTAATGTGGATTTGTTAAAGCATTTGTATGAGAGGTGGTTCCTCCAGCTGGTTCCTCTTCTATCTCTCCAATCAAATTTTACCTAAACTGGAAATAAGCTGTAATTTAGATTCATTACTAGCAAAGAATATTCTGCAATATGTGTAAATGCTGATAATCTCTGTGCCATTCCTGCAAAGTCTGTAAAATAAAACAATAAAAACTGCAGAACTTTAAATACCTTAGTAGTGGGCCTTCTCATTTTGATTCCAACAAAATGTAAGAGTTTCAGATTAAATATCAGAATTGTGATTTTACTTTTTCAGACTATTTTAATCATGCTGTTTGTCCTATACATAGAGATAGACTGTTTTTCTTTCTTTCCTTTTTTAACCAGATTATTTCTTTTCATTGTTTCTTCAGAATATAAAGAATATATAACTGTTAGGGCATGTATTGTGTTCAGACAAAATACATTTAGACTTTTCAGATAAGTGGCTTATATGAAAGGAAGAAAGGAAGATTAAAAAAACCCAAGGATAAGGAAAGGGAATAGTGGCCTTGCATCACACAGGAGAAAGAAGAAATCTCCAAAGCCTGCAGTGTGATACTTAAGAGGAGTAATAAAGCAAACAAGAGTAGAGTGCACAATAGTAGAGTGCACAAATGGTATGAGTAGATATAAATAAAGAGAAATTAATGAAATGTTCTTCTAAAAGAGACTGAATTATAAGTGCTATTCATATTTCTAGTTATCTCTGAAGAAAGCTTACTGGAAAGGAAAAGTAACAGTAGGGAACACAGAGAGTAATATAAGAACTTAGGCTGTTATAATAACTATTCAGACAGTTAAGAGAAAAGTCTATTTTGGAAACAAATGTGGGGTTAGCCTATTCTAGTGGTGGCAAAATTCTGAAAATGGCTGAAATTACTCTGAACCTTAGTCAGGGCTATTATGTACTAACACCAGAAAGTTACAGAGAAGACTTCTTAAATATTATGAAAAGTTTTTAAAGTATTTACACTCATTTTTGAACAAATATGTATGCACTGACCATTACAAAGGAATAAACCAAGATTATAGTGTATAGATACATACCACATATATGCTCCTGCCTTCAGATGTACCACATTTCTAGGAGTCCACTTTTAAAAGATACAGCTGCCATTTTGTGGGTAACAAGGATGTAACTTCTTAAAGAGAGGATACAGACAATAGGTCCATACAATATTACATGCATTTGCAGACTCATTTGGTCTCAGGCCTTAAGCATGCAATAATGAAGAGGGTGGGTGACTGAATACTTGCCCTCAGCCCACGCAACTGTTACCTTACCGTTTGAAGAAGACAGACTTCGGTATATCTATGCTCCCCAGTGGAGTCCTCCGCTTACTGATGTCTGCTGATCTGTCTTTGTATCATCCTGTCAGTGCTGGGGAAGCAAGTCACACAAGTTTTCATCTGGAAGAGCCTCCAGCATCATCAGATTTGTAAGAAGGGGCGTTTCATGCATGTGAGGACATATTGACTATCTACAGTGATAAGTAGTAAAAAAGCAAGGGATGAGCCTAAGCAAAGTGGCATCAACTGATTTGTATCCACATTGCTTAGCTTTAGGTCCCTGTAGACAAGTTTGGTCTTGGAGAGAGCCAGCCCAGCCCAGAGCCAGGGAGCAAGCTAACATTTAGGCAGCGAGGGCAGTCATGGGTCCACTCCCTGACTGCTCTTTATCTAGTAACACACACATATCCTATGGAGGAAGATCAGAGAGGTAATCATTTGCCTTATCAACAGTTCATGTAACTGAAGAACACTTGTAAACCACCTCTTTAATGTTTCAGCTGTGCTGTATCACAGTGCCTTTCCCTCCCCTTAAAACCATAGGCCCACAACAGCTGTTCTTTCTACGATCAAACAATGCGTTTTTCCTTCCTTTCAGTGTACACCAGTTTACAAGTCCAGTTTTTTCAGACCTGTATCACCTCAGTGAATTTGTAACGAGTAGAAAAGGAGACCAGAGGATTTATATTTGACGATACTGAAAAATAAGTTGATTCAAACTAGAGGAAGCTGAAGAACTGGAACCCTACACTACCCCCATCAGAGCTGGGTAATAACTCATGCTACAGTATAGAATTATAGTGGCTTTGAAAATTTGAAGTGTCAATGTGTAGCTGAAATAGAAAACTCTTCCCTATTTGATAGAAGGAAAGAAAGTGTAGAAACAGGCTTTGTTTTTATGAGTTTCATCTGGAATTTGAAATGGACAAAAAAGTTCTAACATAGGAGAGCACTAAAGTAATCTACAAGCAGAGAATCATTACCTGAAGGAATAAAGTTGACTATACTGTAAAGAGAGTGTTAGGCTTAATAAGTCAATCTGATCAATATTTGAAGAGACAGTTTGCTTTAGTTATTTAGTTATTCCTAGAAAATGTTTTTTAAAATTCATCAATATCCTAGACAAAACTGTAATTCAAGCTCAAGTATTTTATCCAACAAAATATTCTCCCTGAACTAACAGATATTTGTGTATGCAGTGCAAAGAGCAATTGTCTCCACTCTTTTCAGTTCCAGTTCTCTAACATGATTGATGATCTAAAGTACTGACCAAGATTCAGAACCTTGCTTTAGAAATTGAGCTTGAATTTTTTAACATAATACCGTTTATATTCCAAACATTCAATGAAAAAGATTAATTATTACCCATTACTATAAACATAAGAGCTTACAAAATTATTTATTTTTCATGAGATATAACTAAAACTGTAGCCACAGTTAAACATTTCACTGTAAATTGTAAGCAAAGCTTCAATTTTATTTACAACAATGATCCCAAGAACTTCAAAGAGATTATTCTTTTATATAAAAGTATGCATAAACTTAAGTGTTTTTAGGATTGAGGACTGAGTCAAGGTCTTTTTGATAATGATTTTCCTTTTCTTTTTGTTTTACTCTTTGCTTAGTTGTGGCTACTAATCTGATGTCTTAACAGGTGTCTTTGCTAATCTTTTTTATATTTGCTAGCAGCAAATATATATATTTATAAAAGCAAGGTTCTAACTTGACAAGAAAGTGGAATTTCACAGTGTCTTAAAAATATCTGGATTTTAAGTACCTGTCCATGGAAAATATGAAAGAAAAACAATTCAATTGCATTTCTATCCCAGATGAAAGTTGGGGGAGGGGAAAAGAATGTCATACACATTAAAAAACAGATTTCATCACTGCAGATTTAATGAAAGATGCACCACACTGAACCCTGATATTTCATTACTTACAAAAAAACCCATATACTTACATGAGGGAAATCAACAAGACTGAGACAGCCAATAGTGCTGCAGCTTTAAAAAGTCTAGAGGAATAGAATTACCTTTGTTCACTTCAGTTATATGTACATAATAATGGCTTTTACCGATATTTTATTAATCTATGCTTAAAAAGAATTCATCTCCCAAAGTGATAAGGCAGTGATTTTTTTCTATCAAGAGTGAAAACATAATAAAATGAGAGAGAAATGCATAGACCAAAAAAGCAACAGAAACTTCAGCTAGAGATGTTCAGAGAACATATTGCTGAAAAAAATATATCCTTTTGTTGGCTGCAAAGCAGCTTTCTTGAACAGAAAACTCAGTTAAGGATATCTGTGAGATAGGGGCTGGATTTGTTATATCTGTTGTGACGCATCTCTTTGTCCTTTTTTTCCAAGGCAGTATGTAGAACATACAGGTAGACCATTGTCTGTGTTGTTCTATACTCTTAAACAGAATATTTGGTAAGATTATTCTTATTTTAAATAAAGCAAATCACTCTCCAGCTGAGGGGTCTTGTGCTCTATGCTTTAGCTGGCTTCTTCTGTAATAGGTAAGAAGTCCATAGTAAGTCCACAGAAGAAAAATTATTATGATGTCAGAAAAATCTGTTGAAAATTATGCCAGATAAAGGTCATGCCATGGAAACAATGTATACTTAAAATGTTGACGCTTAACAAAAACAAAATGCATTTATCAAGAGCAAGTAAATAACATATTCAGAGAGATAACAGCAAGGCTATTTTAAAGTATAACAGTAATGGAGAAACATTTAATCTCTTTGCCTCTGTGCATAAGATATCTAGTCTGAATATTCTCAGATATAACTACTACAGCAAGCTTACTAAAGGTACAACACTAATAAAAAAATAAAACTGAGAGATCTGAAAAGGTGACAAGACAAAAACAAGAGAGGTAAAATGATTAAATTTAGTGACTTTCCAAACAGCAACATATGGAAACATGGTACAATATTAGATTACCTGGATTGCATTTGATTGTGATTAAACATTAAAAATCAATCATTTATACAGGAATGGTAAATGCATCATAATTTTATGTAGTTATGGTAGAATATTAATATTTTAAAAATTTTGAATACGTGATTTTTATGAAAGCACCTGGAAAGTTGAGATGTGGAAATCAAATATGCAGGGTAGTTCCTATAATGGCCATTATGTAATGTAATGTAATGTATGTAATGGCATTTCACATCTAGAGAAATCTATCCACACAAAATATTTGTTCAGTAACTTGAGAATGAAACAATATAAGAAAATTAAATCCAGACAACTGGAAGCTAGACTTCCATTTGAATAAACTGAAGAGACTGGCAAAGAGTTTTAGTACTTCTAAATCTTATCTTGCCATCAATTAATCAATACTATCAGGATTATTCTCACGAAAGCTTCTTAAGCACCCTAGATCACTGAAAGTCTTAACCTACAGTGTTGGCTCAGGTACAATTTTTGTCAGAACAAGTGTGTTCTGACAGAACACACAGAAATGCACAGAAGAATGCACTTCTGCAGCAGCTTTGTTCAGCTGTGGTTTTCCGACTCTTCTGATTCAAATCAAAAATACATTAAAAAAACTAATGATAAAATTTTTAGGTATAGGAAATAATTTTTTCCAGTGCTTTATTACCTTTTTTTTTTTTTTTTAAATAAAGCATGCTTATGTCTTGATTGTTCAATCACCCTGTAGTTATGGTGTTTCTTGGATTTCTCTGGCTGCTCATTCTCACACTTCAAATCAAAAATACATTAAAAAAACTAATGATAAAATTTTTAGGTATAGGAAATAATTTTTTCCAGTGCTTTATTACCTTTTTTTTTTTTTTTTAAATAAAGCATGCTTATGTCTTGATTGTTCAATCACCCTGTAGTTATGGTGTTTCTTGGATTTCTCTGGCTGCTCATTCTCACACTTTCAGGGCACTGGGGCGACTGGTTGAAGGATCGGGAGCACAGGTAGTGTTTTCCTCTATCCCTACAGTGGCAGGGAAGGATACTGAAAGGAGCAGGAAAACACACCTGATCAACAGGTGTAGCTCGGG
>NW_008795138.1:2264440-2299444 GCF_000699145.1 Aptenodytes forsteri | reverse complement strand
GTGGTGTTGGGTCGACGGTTGGACTCGATGATCTTAGAGGTCTTTTCCAACCTCAATGATTCTATGATTGCATGATGCTATGGGTTATTGTACATGGTGGTGTTTGGTTTTCGGTTGGACTCGATGATCTTAGAAGTCTTTTCCAACCTCAATGATTCTATGATTCTATGATTCTCTTGATCCTGTAATAACTTTCCTTTACGTTTATGGAAGACTTTGCAATGATTTGATAAACTATCATGACTGTCCACCCATTATGAAAAATAAATAATGGGAATAATCAACTGGTATTTTTATGGAAAATGTGGGTCCTTAGTCATTGATACCTGACCTGGAACAGGCAGTTAATACACAGACAATCTTTCCACCTACCAGTAAAGTCTTTCAGTTTACCTGCTACTTTATACATTAGACTGGTAATTTTTCTGCTTTTCTGTACTTAGGAATTAATAGTCACTTTCATTTTATATGCTCTTGTTCCTTGACTAAAGCTTTATGCCTGTAAATTTCATCCCTATTTTCAGACCCTCTGAATTCTTTGTTACACTTAATAATGTATCTGACTTCATAATCTGAAGAAAACTGCAGAAAGTTGTCAGGACATTTCTTCATCCTTTGGGAACGTGGGAGAACAACCGTGCTCCATTGAACTGATTCTTTCAAAATTACACAGGGTGGTTTCCAGAGAGTAAATCAATTGTAAGTTCCTCAACAATCCTAAAGCTTCCTCCTAACCTGCCAAGAGAAACCAGCATAGCAATTTGCCCCCATTTGATCTGCACTTTCTGTAGCCAGACAATCCACTACATTCCTGTTTCTGTATTTTATTCAATGAACTTGTGACTTTTTCCTCTTTCTCACTTGCTTTCTCCTCCCATCTTCTGCCTTTTGGGCCTCATCAGTCTTGAATTCTGTTTTGCACAATGTTTCAGCTCAGCTGAAGAGCTGAAAGGAGGTTCCTTCCATACTAATTCATAATCTAGTACTGAATGCACTATCAGGGAATACGTGTCTTCAAATACTTTCATGCTTAGGAGAGAACTGAATTCAGCTCTCCAGTTCTCACCTTCTCCAAATTTCTGACTAAATTAAGTAATCTGCACTATTATTAAAAAGCTAAGTAAGAACACTATCAGAAACTTGTCTTAAAAGAGGAGACTGAAGTAATTACTCAGATTAGAAGAAATGGGGTTGTTTGGGGTTGTTTAGCCTGGAGAAAAGGAGGCTCAGGGGAGACCTCATCGCTCTCTACAACTACCTGAAAGGACGTTGTAGCGAGGTGGGTGTCGGTCTCTTCTCCCAAGTAACAAGCGATAGGACGAGAGGAAACGGCCTCAAGTTGTGCCAGGGGAGGTTTAGATTGGATGTGAGGAAAAATTTCTTTACTGAAAGAGTGGTGAAACATTGGAAGAGGCTGCCCAGGGAAGTGGTGGAGTCCCCATCCCTGGAGGTATTTAAAAGACGTGTAGATGAGGCGCTTAGGGACATGGTTTAGTGGGCATGGTGGTGTTGGGTTGACAGTTGGACTCGATGACCTTAGAGGTCTTTTCCAACCTTAATGATTCTATGATTCTATGATTCTATGAAATATGTTCTTGAGTTCAACGAACAGTTCCAAACCTAAACCCAGTCTCACTTGGCTCTTAACTCAGTAGTAGTTAGGTATCTAAGAGAGGAAAATGATTTCAAACATGCCTTTATCTTCACATTTTTATTGGCTGACATAGCAATATGCTTTTCATAATACTTCTACCAAAAGGTTGAGAAGGATGCAGCTGAATGTCTATGTTCTTTACCAGCTCTGGGTCTTGAAATTTCTCTTTAAGATGAAGTTATCTATTCTTCCACCTTTTATTTTTTCTCATTTATGTCAAAAAGTTCTTTGAGGCATAAGCAGTTTCTTTAAAAGACACAAAGCCCAGTGAGAACCACAACATCTGTCAGGGCTTACACATGCTGTTATACACCATTTACTTAACATTAATTGTAACCAGTCCATGAGGCACAGTCGTTGATTGATGAAATTAATGGTCAGTTGCTGACTGATGCTGAGTGAAGCAGTATGATTCATATATATCTATCCAACTACAATACAAACGAATCACAGGTCACAGCTGCATCGCTTTTACATGCTTAACAAAAATGTATTGTTAACAGGGTAACCGGGGAATGTAAGGGATGGTTGCTTTTACTATCCACCTCTACGTGAGGAACAGCCAGGGCACCTGAAGAGCAGTAAATTGGTCTCTTTCCTCCTTCCAACAAATCTCTTTTTAGCAATGGTACTTGAAGATAGCCCGCTGAACTGATTTTCTGACTCTGCACCTTCTGTCATCTCCTCCACTGGTCTCCATTTGCACAGAGGACTGGCCATAATTTTGCAGGGGGCAGCTCTCCACTTCTGCAGAGATGGGCTATGGCAGTGCAGTTAACTAAAACACTTTTGCTTCAGTATTTTTAACGCTCAAGTCTGTTTGTTATGAAACAAATAACATCAAGGCATGCCTATAGAGATTCTGAGCACTGGGCTAGAAGGCTTCACTTGCTTATTTTCAAGGGTAAGTGGCAGTCTTTTTTGCTTCTCTCCCCCATTAGCTTCCTTATTCCTTATGAGACATTTCATGCTTGCCATCTTTAATAGGAAAATATTATTGCCATGTTTCATATTTTCCATTTCTTTTTTACCAATCTTAACTTTATTTAAAAGTAGGCACTTTTCTACCACTTTTACCCCTTGAGCCAGCCTTGAATGAAATTACTTCCTATGCCCCTGGTATGGAAATCACATAATCCAGTTGTTAATTTACCAAGATCCTCTTAAAAGTAGTCAAGCTGCTGGCTTCTAGTACTTTTAGCGGAAGGCTGTTGTAGAACTTCATTCTTCTCTTCTCATAATTAGAATCTTCCTAATCTCCACTTTAAACGTATTAAATGGCTATTTTCAACCCTGTTTCTGAGCCATTGTTTAAGTAGGTTTTCCCCCTCCCCAGTATGCCTCAGATATATATAAATAGCAGTCAGTCTTCTTTTCAATCTCCACTAAACAAGATATGTTCTTTGAATGACTACTTCTTAGATGGACTCTCCATTCTCCTATACCATTCCAGCAATCCTTCCCTACATCTTTTCCAGTAATTCTTCTTTCCTGAGGACTTGTGACCAGCCTCGTACAGATATAGTTGCATCCTGTGTTCTACACTTCCTCAAAAACATCAGTAATACATCAGTTCCATTGGTAATATTTTGCCTGATGACATCTGTCTCTTCTACAAATGTTCTCTCATTCATATCTGGTCTAACTACATCTAGATTGTAGTAGAGGTGAGCTCTGCATGCCCTGCAGTCTTAGGTTCCCAACTACAGGAATCAAAGAATAATTTGGAAAAATCTGTGGCCCTAATCTGAACTTTGTGAGTAAACCAGTTCATGGTTGTGAAGTCAGTCTGATAATAAATCAGAATACACTTCAGCACATACTTATTTGAAGGTTATGGAAAATAAGCTTGGGAGCAATAACAAATATCAAATGGCAAACTTATTTTTTTCTTTTTTTCTGTTGAAAGCTGTGGTCAAAAGATAAACCTGAAGCAAAAGTGTAAGTACACATCTTTTTTGTATAAGACAACCCCTACTTCCTGAACAGATCATGTGGGATCACAGCATTATCTAGTCAAGTTCAATCAATCTTAACAATTAATACAGAAAGAGTTATCAGTATTACCTTTTTAATTTTTATCAGATATTTCTGGAATTTCTATATGGAAGTTAAAACTTTTCAGGAAAAACTGTCATTAAATATAAACAACTTTTGGTTACATTTTAAGGCTTTGTTTTCAAACTCCAGTGAACACAGTTAAGGAAGTAATTATTTCTGCCTAACTATCTGTCTCCTGGGGATGAACAGTTGGCATTGATTATTCAGTGAATTTCACATTTTTTTACCTGTGAAAAGATTCCTAGTCTTTCCAGAAGCAGTCTTGATGGATTGAGCAAGAAGCATGTACACTATAATTTTTCACTATATTATAATAAAGTGAATGTTTTTTAAATGTCACAGTTTAAATTTCATGGGGCATGAAATCTACTTTTGAAATGAAATTTAAAGCCCTTTTCCAAATAAGAAGTCTAATCTTATAGTCAAAACCACTTTATATTTCCTGACATTATTAACCTTGGAGGGCTGCCTGCAAGATGATAACACTATCTGACATATTAAAACTGAATTTGCTTTTATATAATTATGTTACAGAATATTTAAAATAGATAAGGTTCCAAGAAAAATACTAATGTGCATTTAGCAGTATTTTCATTTACTAATACTAAACCTAACTGCCCTTCATTTTAACATGTTAATGTTAACACAAATACTAACAGATTTCTTCCAAAGAAAACTATTTTTTTATTAATGATGGTGCTTAATGTCAAAAAATATAACACTTTGCAGTAATCTCAAGGAAGATCAACATTAAATATACTCACTCGCTATTAAATCTACAACACTTGCATTTTCTGTTTGCAAAGAGAAGGACAACAAAGATTTTTATCACCTTCTAAATAGTTGTAATAGCTCTCATATTTATATAGCAATCCATAATTAATTTATTCATTATTGTGACACCTAAAATCAGGCTTTTTTTACAGTAATTTTAAAAAAAACATATACTCAAAACTGAAGATTTTCACAGGCTTCAACTCTGAGTTTCTAAAACCCAGACTAGGAAAAAAATAATGAGAAACACATAAAACACTAACAAAAAAACAATATCCTCTTGGAGTCTATCAGGTCTTGATAAGAATAAAAAAATATTTTGCCTTTTCTTTATTTTTGCTTTTGAACATTAGACGGTGCTATTTCCATTTCAACAGTCTGTTGTATAAGCAGAACAGTAAGATAGACAGATGTATAAAAATAAAGATTTTTTTATGTCAGCATAGCATTCTACCTTGATGCAGAACAAATAGTGAAGACTTTGATCCCATGTTACTTAATATCTTCCTTTACCGTAAAGCAGCCATATATTCAAGGATAAGACAACTTGAGAAAATAAGTATGAAATGTCAGTTGTGTTCACAGCTGCTTTTTTTAGTGGAAAAGTATTGGAATGTTACCAACTTTTCTCATAGGTATCAATAAAATGTACTTTCAGTTGCAGAAACCAGATGTTTAATTGGAAAGGAAGAATAAGTCTGATGGTTTAGACACTAGGCTGAAATTTAGAAAACCTGGATTTAATTCCTGTATTCAGCACTCCTCTCTCTCTACTCATATACTTGTTAATTTGATCATGATCTAGTCTCCAGTGAGTTCTACCAGAGTGTCCCAAGAATTAGCCCTGGATCAGGTCCTTCATATTCCGGCTGAGAGAATTGTGCTTCACTTGTCCCTTTAGACTTGCAAATCTTCTGTTTACCATTTTTTTGCAGGTAATACATTTTCCACAGTTTTGTCCAGGATAAAGCTGCACTCAAATCAGTCTGTTGGAAACAGGTGCAGCACTCAAAAAAGCTGCTACCACCGAATGGTTTGTATCTCAGGTGTATCTCTTACTTTGGGTGCAGTGGGACCCATCCCCACCAGAAGTTGATAGCCCTCAGTAAAATCTTGTTGAGTTTCATTTCCCTCTCAGGCTAAGGGCAGATGGCACATGCTAGCACCAATGCCAGCATCACGACACATCATGAGAGGAAGTACACAGCAGCACAGGGAGCCCAGACCTCAGCTGGGATTCCCCTGGCTACCCTCAAAGTCACAGAGGTGGGTATGCAACGACATGGGCTGAGCATGAAAAACAGTGAGTTGCTTGGTCCTGCTACCCCATTTATCCTGTGATTTCATGCATGAGGTGATTTGTGAGACTTTATTCTGCAACTGTGTGTTTTGACCCTCCTTTTTATGATGAAATTGAATGACAGATTTTTGGTGCTGAAAAAACAAATTCAGTGACAGCACTATGGAGTTCCCATGCTTTCGTGCACCTGTGCTGTAGACCTCAGTGCTGCTGAGTGCCGGCTGTCCCCGAGTTCATAGAAACGGGCATGTGGCAGCACAGGCTGAGCATGAAAAGAGGCAAACAGGAGAAAGCAGCAATGTCCTTTAACTTTGATCACGGTCATTTTAGGGTGTTCCAACATATAACCATTAAATATTCTCCTTGAGTTAGTATTGTCATGATAACTTATGTAATTTACACTGTTCTTGTTTTGTATGATACTGTTCTCTTAAACTTCCAGTGCTTCTTATACGTAAGCACGTGCACACGCACGCACACACACCCCTACCACAAAATATTCTTTTGAGATCCCCACTAGATAACAAGCGCTTGAGCCACTGCCACTTGCAGACACCCATTTGCAGTTACCAGCCCTACAAGAGCAGTGGTGAGAGCCCTCTGTGACAGGTCCTTATCCCACTTCAGAAAAAAAAATTAACCAAAGCATAAAATCATCTTTATCAGCTGTTTAAACTCCACTGTATTTGACATGAAGTAGGCAAGGAGTGTTCACATGATCCCTTGTACCATCTTAAGTTTCTGGTGTCTTCAGATATCTAAGTCTAGAAGCACTCAAGGACAGGTTCAGCATAACTAACTTCAGACTTGAAAAGGTTGCCTTCACATCTGATGCTAGAGGCTCCTTTGCTGGGAGAAAGACATGCTTCTAGGCAATTCAAGGGATCTACCTTAAACAATCCTTAGCAATGAATCACCCTTAGGAGGTACATATCTTTCTTACTTGGCTGACAGGGGAGTCCAGGCTGACTGACTCATATTTAAGCAACTGATTTTCAGATGCTTAAATGAGGACAGATGAAGCCAATCCCATTCATCTGTGGCTTTAATTGGCAATACGAATTGCTACCATAGAAACACCTAAGAAGTTTTTTTCTAAGAAACATTACTTTCCTACCATTAAGAACCTTATAGACAAGGATGATAATATCCATTAAAGAAAAAACATTTTATCCAATATCCTCCAAGATTTCTTATGTGAATCTGAGATTCAAAGCCTGTTATATGTGCAGACACAGGACATACTTTTCAACTGCCAGATAAGGTAATAAAAGACAGCAAGGCATAGGGTAAGGCATAATATCTGCTTGAATGCTGTAAAGCCTGCAGGAAATGTAAAGTTGTTGCGACTGTGATACACACCAAAAATGCATGTGGCATGCCACAGGATATCTGTAAAGTGCAGTAGCCAAAAATGTTTTGAAGATGTCAGATCAAGGAAAGTATGTTCCCATTTTATTGGAAGCATTTTCAAATTACAGTGCTGTCTTACTGTCATGAATATAAAGCTGTGACTTCCTTTGGTTTTCTATATCACTTCATGCAGATTTTCTACAAAATGCTTGTGAGATACAAATGTTTTCTGACACTAGCCCTATCACAAAAGCTCCAACTGAGCTTTCATGCAGGGCAAAAACAAGTATTCATTTGAGCAGCACTGACTTTTATCACATTTATTATCTGTTGTCTTTTCTGCTGCAATCAATAAGGTGAATGTCTATGCAAATGAAACATTTTCAGTGCTGAACTGAGACATATATCTTGCAGGAAGTCACTGTACAAGCTTTACCCATCTGATACAGACTGCAGCATTTTGCTGTTGAAATGGAAGGTATCTTTCAAACTCTTACTTTCCCAGACCATGCTGTTGAATAAAAAAGTAAAATTAAAGCAACCCTTACTTTGCCATAGTCCAGAAAATTATTTGAATTTAATCTCAGGAATAATAGATTATTCCTAACCTGGTGTAAAAATAATCACTAAAAACTGCAATTGCTCATTTTCAGCGGCCTGGTGGAAACGAAAAGGGAAACAAAGGGAGACAGGCATTGCAAAGGAAGCAAATAAACAGAAGATCAAACTTGAGGTTTCTTTAAATCTTCAGAGAGGACTTTCCGAGGAACAGAGAAAGGAAACATTTCTTGATTTATGTTTAATAAGATGTGGCTCCATTTCCTCTCTTATATTATGAGGAATCAGAAAAACAACTTATTTATATCTTCTATGATCAGTCTGTGATAAGGGATCTTGCTTTCATTAGGCATGGTTTATATCTAAAATCCTAAGTTAGTACTGTTTCATACTGTGCTTCTGAATATAAGGTACCCTATAGGTATTAATATTACGGGTTAAATAATTTTTCCATGTTCTTTGCGAACACAAAAGATCCAACAAAAGTCACTAACTTGCCAAATAAACACACTGAGCTAGATCCTCCACAGACTCACTCAGTTCCAATGAATTCATACTGTATCACTTGAGGATATGATCAGAACATTTCAAGGTGGTTTTTTCCAATATTTCTTGTTTTTCTGTATCACTTGATCGATAGTTTGATTGCCAAAATTGTTGGATCTTGTACCAGTGGACCTTTATAGCTAGTCAAACTAAAGTCATGTTACTGAATTAATGTATTTTAAAGTGAGTAAAATAGAAAACAAGTTAATAATTATCCCCTATATTCTGGCACAATGCAGAAAAGGCAGAAGTAAAGCTCTACTAAAGCCAGTGACTTGCATTTTTTAATTCGTGGCCTTAGTCAACTAAAATAAAGAATTAGTTTTGTACTACCTAAAAGTCTCCCCCTCCTAATCAGACCAGGCCTGCAGCTTTATATGTTTCACATCTGTTTATACTGAAAGAGAGGCATAGTCTGTTGCTGTGTGCTTTCAGAGAGCCAAGAGAGGCATAGTCTGTTGCTGTGTGCTTTTGTAGAGCTTGGCAAAATGAGACTGTGAGCTCAGCTGGGAACTCCAAATGTTCTTGAAATATTTTTCAACATATTGTTGATCATAATCATTGATGACAATAATAACAGACAATAATTGATACCAGTGGCATCTCTATACATATAAGAACTCAGCAAAGCATTACAACCCGTTCTTGTAATTTATAACAATGATAATGATAATTAATGATAATATTAACAACAAAAACAAACTAATAGTAACCAAAATGGTATCTCTAGATGCCACACTTAAAGAAATTCTATAAATATGTTTGCTGAGACTTAAAATAAAACTCTCTTTAAACTCCAGATAGTTGGACTTGATGCCTAAGAAGATTTGTGTGCCCTAAAGTCTGCAGCAGCTGCTTAAAATTTAATGGATGTAAATATCAAGAATTTAAGGGTCCCCTTACCACTATTATCATAATTTACATGGCAACTGAGGGAAATAAGCTGTCACCTGAAAACCCTTATAGAGCACGATTACAGCTTCCAAACCGAAGCATACTCTGCAGGCATGTATATGTAGCTCTTCTGACTTGTCTTTTGCAAAAAATTACATCTTGTGCCAAAAGAAAGTGAGGGCAGCTTCTCTCCAATACTGGGATTTCACTTAAGTGTGTTCCTCTCTTCTTGAATAAAGCCCAGAATTTAGAATAAATACATTGAAATTTTAGCTTTATATACCTGCCAAAAGCCCAGAAAGACTTTCAATTCCTAAGAGAAACTGCTGCTTCTCATAGTAATGATGAGCTTGGTGTGAATGCATCAGCTAAGAGCACTATGTAAAAAAAATGGCTTCCCTTCTTTCCCTTCTCAGACTTTTCTCATCTATTTCTTAGTGGACTGAATGCCCAAAACCGGAGCTGAGTAGTGTTTAATAATAGCCATGACTGGGGAAAAAAAAAAAAGCATTAATACATTTGGCTCAGATTCCTTCCACCTAACTTCAGGCTCCTAAATGTAAGTGGGTAATTGTTCCATGCTTCTTCTATTGTCAGCAGGGAGGAATTTCCATAGGCCAATTCAGATTTTACTTGGGCTAGTAGTCCTCTGGAAGTGTCTCTATTGACTGTAGAAAGATGATGCACCCTGACACCCAAAAGTTAGTTGTCTAAATTCAGGTGGGTCAAATCTCGGTCTTAGTGAACATAGTTTATTGAATTAAAGCTTTAGTATGCCTACTTTTAAACAAATAGGTATTTAGAGTAACAGATTTACATACAGACAAGTAAAACCAAAAAGGTTTTTTTAAATATCCCCCTAAATCCCTTGTGAATCTTAAGTGTCATTTTGATAATTAAGGCCTGATTTCTGAAGAGAGTGAAAACAATCAGAAACCCAGGCCAGTCAACGGCAACTGGTGACAAAAGGGACATATCCTCTTTCTAGCCCAGATTCTGCACTCCTGTTCCTGCACTATATCCTCTAACTCTTTAATTCAAAATATACAGAATGTTCCCGGAGCAATACCAGGGCTGGAGCTTTGTCTCACCTTTCCCAGTGGAAAAAATGCTTTCCACATGGTCTGACTACAAGACCACAGCCCTTCTTGCATTCTCTCTCAGTGGTCCATGGCCCACATTTTATTTCTGTCACTGGAATAGCTTCCATCAGGACAGGGGAAAAAAAATCCCTATCTCATCCTTTTAGTACCTTGTATTTTCTATGACAGTCTAGAGAATGTAAAAAGCTTACCAGTCTCTGCATACACTACTCAATTTTTAGAACAGCATTTTTCTCTTGGTGATTCTGAAAGTCTTCCTTGTCCTATTCCCACCTCTTCCCACCTCTACACACACACATACTGGGCAAAAAAGTTTCATTGTTCACACAGCATTGGAACGTTATCCTCAAAGTCGATCTTTATTTTTCCTTCTTGTTAGTATAACTGTCTTTCATTGTTTCAAACAACTTTTGAATGAGCATATTTTGGTTTTCTTTAGTCGTGGTTTAACCCCAACCGGCAACTAAGCACCACACAGCCGCTCGCTCACTCCCCCCCACTGGGATGGGGGAGAGAATCAGAAGAGTAAAAGTGAGAAAACTCATGGGTTGAGATAAAGACAGTTTAGTAAGTAAAGCAAAAGCCATGCATGAAAGCAAAGCAACATAAGGAATTCATTCACTATTTCCCATTCGCAGGCAGGTGTCCAGCCATCTCCAGGAAAGCAGGGCTCCATCACACATAATGGTTACATGGGAAGTAACTCCAAATGTCCCCCCACTTTCTTCTTCTTCCCTCAGATTTATATACTGAGCATGACGTCATATGGTATGGAATATCCCTTTGGTCAGTTGGGGTCAGCTGTCCCAGCTGTGTCCCCTCCCAACTTCTTGTGCACCCCCAGCCTGCTCGCTGGTGGGGCAGTGTGAGAAGCAGAAAAGGCCTTGACTGTGTAAGCACTGCTCAGCAGTAACTAAAACATCCCTGTGTTACCAACACTGTTTCCAGCACAAATCCAAAACATAGTCCCATACTAGCTACTATGAAGAAAATTAACTCTATCCCAGCCAAAACCAGCACAACTTTATGATTTAAAAAAATAATGTGTCTTTCTGAAAATACACAAGCAACAAGTATTATTCAGGTTCATGGTGAGGTCCTGGGACTTGGATTATATGTGACTTTCAAGTCGTATCGCCTATTGAATTCATTTCACATCCACAACATGTGGATGCCCACAGTCCACTGTGAACTGCAGAGGAAGCAAGGAGTTGGGCAATTTAAGCTCACCCTGCCTTTAAATGTATGTCAAAGACTACTTCTAGCTGCAATTTAGACACATACATACAGTCTGCTGAATTGACTATACTAAGTAGACATCCACTAAGTGCAATTGTCCTGCCCAGCAGAACAGCAATGCATAATATGTCTTAAAAAACCAAAACAAACCAAAACAAAAACAAAACAAAAAAACCCCTAGGTAAACATCTGAAGCACTTTCCAAGACCTAATTCAGAATAATAACCCAAGATGTTTTCAGCTTCACCATGTAATTATCTTCTTGCTTGAAGGATGACCATGAACAAAATACATTCAAGAATTTAAATACAGTAAGGAGAATTAAATTAGCATGACTGTGCAGAGTCAAAGCAGATGGACTAGAACTACAGGCATCTCAGTGTTTAATTTGAAATAAATTGCATAATTCCAATTTATTTTCACAATCTCAAATTAGTGTTGGCAATAACATTTTAATATATGAATATAAATGGAGATACAGTTAAACATAGGGCCTAAATGGAGTGAGGCAAATAAAAAATGAGAAACCATTGCACAGTAATCCAAAGCAAAACAAGCAGAATGCAGATTTAAATAATGCACCACAATATTAATATGTATGTAAATAAGAAAAAATGCAGTCCAAGGACTAGATCAAATCCTTTCTCTTCGGGGCCAAGCATTAATGCATTTGCATTTGATTTGGTTGATTGTCAGAAATTTTCCCTGTCTGGGAGGCAACTAAAATCAGCAGACGTTTTATAAAATGTCATTAACTTTTTTGGCCCATATTTTGATTCATCATTTCTGAGAAGTGCTAATGGCTGAAGACTACATTCTGTTCGCTTAGTAAGAGACTGAATTATGTTTGAGTTTTAATGAAACCTAGAATTCATAATTAGGCATCTCAGTGTTTAATTTGAAATAAATTGCATAATTCCAATTTATTTTCACAATCTCAAATTAGTGTTGGCAATAACATTTTAATATATGAATATAAATGGAGATACAGTTAAACATAGGGCCTAAATGGAGTGAGGCAAATAAAAAATGAGAAACCATTGCACAGTAATCCAAAGCAAAACAAGCAGAATGCAGATTTAAATAATGCACCACAATATTAATATGTATGTAAATAAGAAAAAATGCAGTCCAAGGACTAGATCAAATCCTTTCTCTTCGGGGCCAAGCATTAATGCATTTGCATTTGATTTGGTTGATTGTCAGAAATTTTCCCTGTCTGGGAGGCAACTAAAATCAGCAGACGCTTTAAAAAATGTCATTAACTTTTTTGGCCCATATTTTGATTCATCATTTCTGAGAAGTGCTAATGGCTGAAGACTACATTCTGTTCGCTTAGTAAGAGACTGAATTATGTTTGAGTTTTAATGAAACCTAGAATTCATAATTCAAAAAGAAATAAGGTGTTACTTCTATCCTTCCTTAAGATAAATCTAAGGCCAGCTTCTTACAAGCCTCATAAAAGATGCTGAGATGGAAATCCAGACTACAATTATTATTTTATTTTCTTCTCAAGGCCATTTTATGGTTTACAAGAAAGGATCCAGCTATTCCACTATTGTTCATGGAAACATTTATCCTGTGAAGACGCCAGCACCCCAGTAAATAGTCAGCAGAGGTGCCAAGAAACAGAGATGAGAGGCAACCTCTCAGCCTAAGTGGCTGGTAGGAAGGTTTAGCATTATTATAGACGTAATTTCCACTGTGTGGTTTTTGGTGTTTTGTTGGGGTTTTTTTTCCATTCTGTGGATGAATGAAAAGCCAGGATTGCAGCGTCTTCTTGTAATTAAATTTAAAATGTGCTTTAGAAGCTATAAATCTCTCATTCAGCCTTTACAGGGCATAAAGACAATTTGACATTCAAAATGTAACCCTTATTTTTCTTTATACAAATTCACTTATTGTTCCTTATTTTATATACTGATGTAGGCTCTGAGAATGATTTTTGTTTTGTCTTTACAGTACTGTGCATAACAGGAATACCGGGACTGCGATTTTTAGATTCTATGATAACACAAATAATTAGCTGTAAGAAAAACAAAAAAGCTGATTCAGTTATTCCATTTTTCTTATGAGGGATGAACAAGAGATTTGCTTCTTTGTTCATTAGCTGAAGGAACATAATTAGATTGAGATTCCAGACTCCGAATGGCTCTCTAATGGGAATAAGACGTACAAATGATCACAGAATTTGCTATTCCTTTCTACTTGGTATTGCAAAACATTGGTAATTGATGGACAAATACATGCAACTAATATTGACTATTATCAAGAATCAGATCAAATGGAATCATCTGTAATTTGGATAGGCAGAAAGTATGGTGAAGAGTGAAATCTATAAAGGGAGGGATAATGTGCTCTTTTTTATTTATTTTTTAATGTAATTAGAGTAAAATACAAAACAGATTTGGATAGGATCCAGCATCACTACTGTAACAGATTTTGTTCTCAGTTGCAAAAGAAGAGTTCTCATTCATTCCATTCACAGTGGTAATTGTTATATAAAGTGGTCAGGCTGTTACCTAAACAAGAAAATTTTATCATGCATACATATTCCAGTATATATCCTTGATTCCCAGCAATAACAATCATATAAATGTGTATCACCCTTGGCTAATGTGACAATACAACCACCTGATGAGCAAGGACAGAAGGAACAATGAAAGAAAAAAAAAAGAAAACAGGATGCATTTTCAAGATAACATACTTGCTTCCTGCAGTAGAATTTTAAATAAACCTTTGAAGAATATTGGCGCAGCAAGACTGCAAAAATTAATGAAATATAAATTGTATAGAGAACAGTATAGAAGTTCCTTCCAATTCCCATTGAAATGCTACTGATTCCACTGCAAGCCTATTAAATAAGCATCCACCATTTCTGTATTCACACACGAGTTAAAATTTTATAAATATGCTCTCATGAGATAATGGTCCTTCACCCTTTTGCAAAAGACCCAAACGTACAGAAAACAGAGCTCACAAAAAACTAGAAGTCCTACCACAGGAATTAAAGAATCATCAGATCGCTCTAATTACAAGGCATATTTCTTGGAGTGTGCCCTCTTTAGCACATATCACTGTGCATCTGTGCATTACTTTAATTGCCAGAAGAAACTCTCTCTCACACATTCACTTGTCTCCTTGGGAGAAGCTGACAGTACAAATATGCAGCGGATGTTAATTATTCAATGCACTACCATAAGGCACTCGGGTATTATGATGATAAGCACAGTGTAAGAGCACATATAAAAAATAATAGAACAACCCACACTGCAAGAGTCTGACAAAGCTGGAATAAATTAAAAGCTGAAGCAGCAAGCAAACGTTAATATCTCTACTAGAAAAATGTTCTCTAACAGATTTCAAAAACCTAATGTCCATGCTTCTTTCCTGTCATTCATATTAACACTAACCCTTATTGTTTTTCAGACTGATTCACTTTTTCTTGGTCTTTCAGAGTACATAAGAATTATGTGCCTCTATGAGGTCATCTATGGCTCAACAAGACATGCACAGTGTCTGCCATGTCTCCATTAGCTGCCACTGAAAATACTTGTGCAATACTTTAATTTGTTCTTTAAAATTCTGCAACTGCAACTCTATTCTAATCAATAGAGGTTCTGTATTGTTGCATAAAGCTACCAGAAGAAATTAAACCAGGTTCAGACAACGTATTGCATGCTAGATCTAGGCATAGTGCTTGTTGTATATGAAAGCAACTGTTCTTTTACAGAAACATTTTTGGTCTTACTTAACTCCAGGAAAATGAAAACATAAGAAACGAACAAGTTTGACTTCAAGGTTAATACAGCAGAAATAATTTAATTCCAATCCATTCTCTTTCTAACCTGTGATTTATTTATGATTATTATTTTTCAGCACTGTAACGGTTTAGTGGTACTTAAAACAGAATTGTTTAGGAAGAAATAAAATTTTTAACATGCAGATGCTCCTTAACACTAATACAGATTTTTAGAAAATAGGATAACCCTTCTGTGCAGATCTTGACAAAATTAAATTGCAAAGGAATATGTAGTCTACATCTGCCATCTACTGTAAGAAGAAAATACTACAGGTC
Organism: Aptenodytes forsteri; assembly: GCF_000699145.1. NCBI lineage: Eukaryota > Metazoa > Chordata > Aves > Sphenisciformes > Spheniscidae > Aptenodytes > Aptenodytes forsteri. The sequence goes on along the minus strand of NW_008795138.1, from coordinate 2,283,884 downwards.
TTCTACTTGGACCAAAATTTAAACAAACAAACAAAAAAAGATTATTAGATTGTCTTTACCCTTTAGACCTACTTCTGAAATCAAATCACAATTTATTTAAATACACGTCAATAAAGAAGGGATGACAGCATAGATGTACTGTACTATAAAGTATAATTAATTCTGTTGTTTGAAAAACAGACCACACTTTCAACTTGTTGTAAGTTTGAAAATGGGGATTCAAACAGCACAAAGAAAATGAGCTTGTCATTTTAGAGGTTTTGGCACCACGGAGAGACGGTGTGTGAGTAACTACTATACGCATCATAGTGAAAGTATGAACTATTGGACTTTTTCTTCAATGCTTGCATACTTCTCAATATATAAATATAATTCCAGCTTTAAACCTCATTAATATATCCAGCTTCCAGAAATAGTGGTCAAAGATAACTTTAAGTTGTGGTGCGGTTTGGTTATTAGGCAGCCCCTATAGATACGTCCACACTGCAAGAAGTCCAAGGAGAGATTTCAAGCACTGATGTCCTTATCATCTGTACCATTTTTTAGCTTTCTCCCTGGACCTGTGCTGGATCAGTCCAACTACATATCTGCAGGCTTTGAGGTCACAGATCTTTCTGTGACCGTCCTATTTAGCAGCAGAGACCCAATTTGTGTGAACTGACTGCAGTGGTGCAGAGTCATCAGCTTCTTTTACCTGGGTAGGCCAGTAATAACATCACCTGGGAGAGGAGATGGTGTCAAAGATGTATTAGTGCTGTATTAGTAGAACTTTCTTTAGAGCACAGGCAAAGTTTTAGTGCCTACCTAGGCAGATTTGGGCGTGTTCCCTGTTGCATACCCATCAAGGGACCCAGATCCTGAGCAGTGAAGAAGCTTCTTCAGTGGTCAGCTCCTTCTAATGACTTCTCACTGTCAACTTTGGAGAAAACCAAGATGACTTTCTTAGGCTTCAAAGACCATTTTTTAGAATCCCATCTGAAGAAGACCATTAAAATAAAATCAAGTCAACCTGGAATAAGACTGTGACAAGCCCTCACAGAGGTATTACTTCAGTGCCTCTTCTCTGCAGCATTCAAAGGTCGACATCTTCATCTTACCACACAACAGAAATTTGAAAGCTACCCTTTGACAGACTAATGCCTGAAAAAGACCATCTGCTAGATGAATTAAACTTATGCCACATTACAGATATCAGAATCTTTTTTTTAAATAACAAAAAATTCTTCTAATTTATTTCTACCTCGGAAGATAATATTTTGCTTTTTCAAGGTATCTATCTATCTATCTATCTATCTAAATTTATAATACATTTCTTACGCACATAATAAAGATAAGACTTTTATATAATTCTATGTGTATGTGTATGTCTCATAAATGAGCCCTCTACCTTGAAAAAGACAATGTTTTTGAAAAAAAGCAACTTTTACAGAATGTGTTTCATTTGAAAAATATCAACTGTTTCAGGAGTATATATAGAATATATATATTTTTATATAAGTATCTAAGTTTTATGCTCCTTTTTTCTTTTTTTAAAATATTGCTCAGAAGTGCTTTTAAATTGTGAACATACAATGTGCCAGTTGGGGGGATTACATCAAGCAAAATTTAGTCTGTTCTTTTCCTCTTCTGCTCTTGGTTAAATTTCAGTTCCCACCCTCCAAGTCCAACTATCACGCTGGTCTCTTTTCAGGAAGCAATAAGTCTTTCACTAAAATACCAGAATGAACAAAGTTACTTTCATTATTTACTACAGTTCTCCTGGGAAGAAAAGAGACACCGAGGATTTTGCTTTTGCTAACACTATTGGCAACAAGACAGATCAACGTGACAGGCTGCTTCCAGGGTTATCTAATGGGCGCTTCATCCTCCAAGGCGCTTGTTTTCCACTCTTTTGGATCAGGGAGATGCTGTCACTCATTCCTAGCTCAGATATTCATCTTTTTCTCTTCCATGGAGACTGAGGAACAGGAGAGCAGAGGGTGATGTACACCACACATCACACTTTCATACAAAATCAGAACACGGCAGAAGCAGTCAACTCAACTCAAAAGGTAGTCTCAGGCTTGGCAGCTCATTTCTGTCCCACTTGCTGCTTCTTCTCAGGTACTCAGTGAAACTCCCAACCCTTCTTACATACCACTGCACTCATTTCTGCTGAAAAAAAGACGTGAAGGAAAAAAAAAAGATCATACTAATGTAAAAAGGCCTATCTTTTTCTCAAAGACCTAAGTGAGGAGAGTGTCTGAATTAATTCTGCATGACAAGAATCCCTCCCAAACGTGACAGGAAGCTACATTACCTGAATAATGAGCATTCCAGCTGAGGTAAGTCGGGGAAACACATGGACTAATATATGCAAATACAATGCCTCATTTAACGTCTCAAACATACAGACAAGTCCAAGAAGGCTCAGTGTTAATCACAGCACAGAAGATTTTGAGAATATTCAAAATCCAATCACATTTTGCAATAGACATACCTGTCCTAGAAATTCAGTATAGTCTCTAGGGGATTTACTGTATATTTCTGAGCAACAGAGCAAGTACAGCATGGTTTATAAAGATTTGCTACTATAAAAATGCAGAAGGCAGTGACCTGTATAACTGCATATAAGGCTGCTCTCCAAATTGCATTAAGAGGAATTTCCTTCTCTCTCCCTGTCCCTCTCCCTCTGGGGAAGGGGATTTGAATTGCAGATAGCATCACTCATCATAATGCAACACTGCTAACCACTTGTGTATTTCAGGTACTAGACACTAATTTCAACAGAAAACTACTCTACCAGAAGATGTAACATCTAAGAAATACCACCTCAGTTTTCCTTATTAGGAGTTTGTTTCTACCTGCTCTTTGAATTTTGGAAGATTCCTTAACTGCTGTGCTACACCAAGAGGCATTGGGAACTTCAATACTTATGGAGAGGGTTGCTTTGAAAATCACAGCTGAACGCAGTCAAAATGCCCAGACTCGAGGCGGGGGAGTGCCTTGCTCTGTTCACAATTCAAGTGAAGAGTGCATATGGGAGAAATTACATATGCCCAAACGTTTGCCTCCCTTCACATACGCAGAAACTGAAAAGACATTTGCCAATGTCAAGTAAGTTTTTCACTGCCAGTGTACTGAGAAGACTACACATCTGGGTTTTTTTTCCCCAAACAATTATTCCCCCAAAAATAGTTAAAATTGTAAGGCTACATAAGGTAACTCTTTTATTCTATTTACCACTATGAAGGACTCATAGCACATCTTGGTCTGAATACCACCTACCATTTCGTTTTCTCGTTTTTCAGTCTGCAGGGTGAGTTCTCACATACAGTTGCAGTAATCCCCTAAGGCAGCCAACTAACTGCAGTAACTTGCTCACCCAACTGCTAAGTTTCTTAATAATTGAAGGAGTTAAACGTGAAAAGCAAGAACAAGTTGATGTATTTCTCATTAAAAGTGTGGTTTGCAGTTATTTCAACAACTGCCAAAGAGTTCAAAAGTATATAGTTATTTTAAAAAATATTACAAATGCTATCTGATACATATTTAAGAAATATTCATGATGTCATAGAAACATAACCCTCATTGTAACTGTGGTAGGAGGTAGAGAGGAAAGTTGCTTCCATTTTTTATCTTCCAAATATTGATCCAAAGCTTGACTTCTCTATTTCTGACACAGAACTCAAACTCGTATCTTATGTATAAACCTTGCTACTAGTTTTGTCCCAGAGATCTATTCTTTATCACAACAGGGCTAAATTTGGCCCAGTACTTTGCTGCAAATCATGGCAAATAACTTTTAGAATAGCTGGTGAGCTTCTAGGCATCTCTGTCTTTGGGGCTCTTTCTTCAAAATTGAACATAAAACAAGTTAGCGATGCAAGACATATATTACAAATAAATGATACTTAAAAAAAATTAATCATGCTTCTGACACCTCCATCCCAGACTGACTTGTGGTTTTAATAGGTTACTTAAATTAACCTATAACTGAGGAAACCATGAGAAATAGATCAACCCGCTGAGTGTCATGGCCTCACAAAGTCAGGACTATGTTATAAAAGGACTCTTTGCTAATAAATTACCAGGTCTCAGGGTTACCACTAGAGAATGCAACAAAGACACAGATCCTTTGAAAATAAAAGTGTCCATTGTTACAATCACAAAGAATGGACTAATTCCCTCCACTCTCTTTTCTCTAATCCTTGGTCAGTGTTCTGCTCCTTGTCACATTCTTGCTCCTAGTTACAAGGGCAATATAGCAGAATCATTCACCTTATGCTGTACTATGAGGCTATAAAAAAGGAAAATAAAAAGCTGGATGCTTTATTCTGTTTTCCACATCTATTGATAAAGCAAGCCACACAGCTACTTTCTCACCTAGAATCCTTATGTGTATTTTATCACTCAGATTAAATGGATTATTCCAGGCAAAATACAGATGCACATATGAATCACGGTTTCCCTCCTGCAAAAAAATAAAGCTGCTTTGTGCTGCTCCTGTGGAGCAAAATAGTGATTAAGTCAGTGAATCCGTCTCCTTTAGGATCCCCTCTTCCCCAAGGACCGCATGGATGGCACACATCTACTGCAATTACTCCTATACTACAAAACCATTCCCTTTTCCAATGAGGATGGCACTACGGGAGTACCCAGCTGATTATACACCCTTATTTTAGAACATGAAGACTCTCAAGAAGAAAGCGAGTTTTCGAAAAACTGCTAGACTCATCATCTGTGGTTTACTAGTTGTGTTACAAAAGGTCTGCATTGCTTTTAAATGAGAAATTTACCTAGAAAATTCACTGCATAGGAAAAACAAAATGTATTTTAAATACCATAGGACAGGTTCTCCTGAATTCCCCTGAATTTCATAGCACTCCCATCCATGAAATACGGACTTCAGATGCTACCCACTGGGAACCAAGGCCATATAAAATGTGGCCCTGCACTTATCAACCAGCAGAGGGGGCAGGATGAGCAAGGGACATTCAGATAGAGTAAAGGCAATTTGTCTGCATTTTTATTTTGAGGGACGGCACTGAAAAAGTTATTAAAATAAGTTTTGAAAAGTAATTAGTCCTTACAACTAGTGGTGTCTTCTCTGTGTACAGTTCTGATAAGTGTACAACTTCATGTCAGTAGTTCTGCACTAGCATATGCACGTCTTTCAATGGAAATGGAGACTAGAGGTGATGGATTCCACACTAGATCTATACATCTGCTACATAAATGAACCAACTTCATAATGGCGTATTAAAAAGAGATAGGTAGTCAGACATAGCCCCTTACGTGCATTAAAACCTTTGAAGAATTCTATTTTACTTGAAGTGATCTTTTTCAGGTTTTTCTACTTTAAAGATAAGAATTATAACACGAAATGTTACTATTAGTACTAAAATGAACAGAAAGATGATGTAATTTGACAGGAAATCCACTTTTGTCTCAGAATTTCTAAAAGCCTACTCTTTGTCATTACTGATTAAAAGTCAATGATGCAATACCTATGTGTTATAGTCCCCCACAAAGACGTGGTCAGTGAGCACAGATGTAAAATGCTACACAAAAACGGTGTTATTATTATTATTACTACTATTTTATTTTACTGTGCAAATGCTTACACACAGAGCAAATCAGCAAGGGGAAAAAAATCACATGCAGCCTACAGCGATGGCTAGATATCACAAAAGATATCATATTTATTATTATTACATACAGCACTACAACAGTGTAGCCTCACACACACACACAGAGAACTGGTCCTTGTGTGCATTATGCTCTGCTGTACCAACACAAAGGACAGGGTTAGTCTCACCTAACCTGAGATGCCAAGAACATGAGCTGTTCACTGCAGGCTCTGTATATAATCCAGGGAGACAAGTAGGCAATTCTAGAGCACAATCCATCTGACTTATTTTAGACCTACAAATTAGGATAAGATGAACTGCACCCTAGAAAGGGGCCTAGGGTGATTAGATCAGATGCAGAAGTCTGCATTTGGTAAATGAACCCCACCCACGCTGTCTGCTCCGGAGGGCCCGTCGTCTCAACAGACTAGGCAGGCGAAAGGCAAAAGCTGAAGCACTGACAAAATGTAGCAGTGCTCTTACGGCTCACTGCTCTATACACTGAACGCACTGGCTCTGGGGGGATTTTGTGTCCACGGTGTCCTTCTTATTTTTAATTAAAGGATTCCAACTTCAATGAGTGAATTTGTCCCAAATCCAAAAGTAAAGAAATACAAAAAACTAATAAACCAGTATTATCTCTAAAACTGACCTATGCTCTAAAGCTGTCTTCATGCTTCATCGAAGAGCCTCTGTCTAGAATTTTGCTCCAAGCTGGCTCATTTCCTGATACAGCTGTAGAGAAAAATTACAAATATGGTCACAATTTGTACTGTCATTACCCCTCTACAACCAACACATTAAGGTTGCAATTTACCTGCTATTGTGGGACTCAGAACATTTCAGCCACTATTCTAGCAAACTGCCTTAATCATGAAAGTGATGGAGCGATAACAAATCAAAAAAGTCTGGGATTTGTGGATTCTGATGGTCATTTTGAACTCAGACTGAATCGCAGCATGATAGGCAAGGTTAGAGTGGGTAGAAGAATGATATCTATTCCAGTGATTGCAAAATATAAGAGTTGTACTCTATATGAAAGGGGTTTGGAGGATCAGAAGTTATATTTGATGCTAATGTTTAGCTAATGGTTTTTTGGTTAAATCTCCCTGAGACGTCCAGATATTCCATTTTTAATAGGGATTCTCTGAAGGGGATAGAATAGCAGGGAGCATCTTGTGCAGTTTGCTGACTGCTTCTTTTTTTTTTTTTTTCCCCCTACTGGTTTTAGAAGTTTATTTCATTTCAGCCAGTTTATTCCTTTCTAATAAGGCTATTTCAAAAGCAGTGGCTAATGTACTAATTGCTGTAGGATTTTGGTTTTTATGATAATATTAAGTAAAACAACATTCATCTGAGAGCAAAGCATAGCACTGTTGCTTTCTATACAATCTCCAGCAGTAAAATCATTACTAGTATTTTTAACTACACAGAAAATATGTCTCTTCACATACAGTATTTCACATTTAGTGCTCCTATGTTCACCACTGAGTATGCAGAGGATAGAGGAGTTTTGGTCCAGTACTGAGAAAATGCTGACATGGCACACACCATATGGCAATCAAATTATTTTCTCAGGCTGCACGATTCAAATACTGCATTTCAACAGTACTCTAAAGCTGTACAGTGGCATAAAAGAGGTTAATTAAATATCAAGTCTCTGCAAAAGCAGCCCATATACTAAGATTCTGATGTCACCAGGGAATTTTAACAAGTAGCTCACTTCAGGCACACACTATTTAATTTCAGTGGGACTATTTGAGCATATTTGAAGTAAAGTACCTCCTTCAGTACCCTAGTGAACTGGGACCTAGATTAATAAAAAGCTATTATGCAATTGAATATACAAAAGTTATTACGTGTTCTTATAGAATTGGTCTGGGTTTTGAAGAAGACAAGCATTCTGCTCTCCCTAAGATCAGTTTAGTGGATGTTGCATCCACAGAGTATAAGTGGACTATTACAGCTCTTCTAAAAAATCTGGAATTGAAGTTTTGCTCTAAGGATAGCAAAATCCTTCCATTGAATTTTCACAAGGAAAATTAAATTTTCAACGAGCTATATTCTTAAGGTGACATGTAAGGAGATTTTAGCTTAATGTACAGCACAGTCATATCTGTATGCATATCAGACAGATTTAACTTTACCAGAAACAGTTACTCATTTAAGTTAGGGCAGTTACAATTTAGACATACATCTACAGACACATTGCACTAGGGCTTTCCTCAGACAAAAGCTCAATACTAAGCAAGTTCCTCAGACAATGCACCGTGCACACTGATATAGTATACTCGTACAGTCCAGATGCACCATGCACACTGACATAGTATACTCGTACAGCCCAGTAGTTCACGTATAAACTGGTTTTTGTGATACCAGTCATCCCACTGTTAACATGAATTATTTTGGTGCTGGTTTAGTATCAGCAAATCCTCACTATAAGCATCAAAGAGTTAAGTTAGGTATTCATGGCTTCAAAAACCTGTAATCTTACTGTTTGAACTCCTTAGCTGGGTCCTACAAAAGCATGTCAAGCTGACCCATAGTAGTCAATTCTTATTGCCCTTATCTAAAAGGATTCCCTGCTGCAGAACAGTCCTGTGCTGCAATGGGAATGGCAGGAAACTGAAAACAGACTCTTTTATAACAACAGGAGCTTCATTTATTGTGCACGCATACTGTAAGAGCAGTCCTGGGTTTCCTACCAGCATGCCTGAGCCTAATTACACCTGCTGTAGTCCTGAATCACCAGCCAAAGGCCTGGAGTAGTACTTCAGTGCCTTGCTGAATTCAAAGAATAGCTGAGATGGAGCCTGCGGACAACTAATGTGTTCTAAGAACAATGCGACAGTCGTTTCGTGGGGCGAACTGAGGGATTTCGAGGGAGCTGCCACAGAGACTACACATTGTTGTGGAGCAAGAGGTACTGTTTTGTGTACTGCACTTCACTCTCACATTTACACTTGAAAATTAAGCTATTCAAACCCAAATAAAACACTGAGTCTCCTGGACTAATTTTTAACATCAGGGAGTTTGTTTGTTTGTTTGTTTTTCCACCTGCTGCATTTTTTTTTCTGTATATACATCCATCATTTTTCTACCTTGTAAATAACAGAGTCTCTTTCCAGTTTTCCTTCTTTCTCCAATTTCCTCTGTTTTCTTCATCTTTTGTGTGTTTATCATCATTCCTAACACACTCGCTGCTCTCAGCCCCAGTTGCTGCTGCAAGGCACAAGTGAAAATTGGGGGCAGCATTCTGGTTTGCCCTCCAGCATTATTTCTGTAGTCTGAAGCATCTGTTTCTTCTGCATTTCACTTTTCTTGTAATGCAAGGGAGGAGAGTCTCTGGTTCCTGTGCAACTTCTGACTCCTAAGATATTCAAGTCACAAGACTTGCTACTGGCACAAGCAACTTATCTTGCTTGCGAAGGTCAGTACCCTCCGTGAGGCCAGGATCCCCATCTGGCCTGGCTTTAGAGGGGAGAGGGTCCCTTTCTTCATGTAGCTGTTGCTATCTCCAGTGTCCCTGAAGATGCATTCAGCATCTGGAATGTGTTTTAAGGCTCTCAACCAAATAAAAATATTAATCTAATTGTAAGGAAAGCTGCAAAATCCTACTCTACTGTATCCTTTTTGTAACTGCCTCTTGACCATGTTCTAACATAGATATTTTTTGTGCTACATCAAATGATTCATTTTGTCCACAGCTTCACTCACATGCTCTGTTAAATTTCTCAGTTCTTCGTTCTGGTAGAACCTTAGTTCTGCCTAAAACACAACTGTACCTGTTGACTGAAATCTCTCTTCCACCAAATAAAATTACTGTTGAAAGTGCAAGGGAATAGAAATACAGATCACAGTGAAAGTCACTGACAAGCTACGCCCAATTCCTGTTTTTGTATGATATTATAGACAAACTGTAAGGTACTCCAGCCAGTACAGGACATTTTACATCTCCAAGGCACAGAAAATGGAGCAGATAGCATATTAAATAAATTTTCAAGGGTTTTGCTGGGACAGCAGACTAATAAAATTAAACCTATATGTTCTAGAGAAGAAACAATGAAGGAGTAAGGGAGATGCTCATACAAGGATTTAAAAAATCTAAGGAAAAGGAACTCTCTGGTTAGCTTACCCTAACCTAAAAAAACTTCAAAATATAAACATGCCTTTATGAATAACAGAATACTCAGCCATGCTTGACCACACTTTAAAAACTTATGCAGGGATTTCTCTTTGGTTAAAAAGTAAATGCATCACATTTTTAAGTTACCTTCCCCAGAAACTCAAACAGGAGCCATGTTACAACCTCAGTGAGAAAGCAAGGTTTCATTTTGTCTGTGCATGTGAAATACTGCTAAATAAAAACACTCAAGGCAAGAAGCTTGAGCAGTGGTGGTCTCATCACCTGAACTGCTTAACTCTTAGCTACAGACGTCGGGTTTAGACTATGCCAAGTAGCAGCCGCTGGGGCAGTGCCTGGGCACAGTTCAGGGGCCAGCACGTGCCGTCTGCCATTCCCAATATGTAGTCTGAACTAGACTGCACCAGGTTTGGCTCCCTTCACACTCCATATCTCAGCAGGATTTGCAGAGCTTCAAGCATCCCTGCTGGCCCTCATGCCACATCCCAGAGACTGCAAAAGATATTCTCAGATTTATGGTATGAAAATACCAACCCAGTGGGCTGCTCTCATATTGTTTCAAACACTTTGAACTGAAAAAAACCCAACAAACCAAACAACAAAAAACCCACAAAATTATAACTATGTCCTAGGGACAAAAAAAAGCATGGCATGAAGCCCAGAAGAGACCCAGAGCCAAGTGAAGCTTGGTTGCAGCCAAGATGTAACACTTGGCCTCAAGGCCAGAGAAAGGTCCCTTACCATGTTTTATTTAGCAGTAGAGATGCAGTCATTGCATCCGTCTAGCCTATCATCTTCTCCTCAACAGTAGCTAGTAGCAGATGTTAAGGGGAAAAGTCTATGAAAAACTTCCACAGGCACATCTTTCCAAATTCTAGCAATCCTCTCTTTTAGGATTTCCAGGGTCAGAGGTTGAATCCACACCACTGTGCTTGATAGCTGAATTTGTTCAATGCTCTTTTTTGGACTAACACACATTTTTGGCTTCCAGAATGTCTCGTCACAGATGAGCCCTACAATTTAATTCTTCTTTCTGTAGCAAAAAAATCTTTCTGCTTTTTTAAAATCTACTGTGCAATTATTTCATTGGGTGACACCTTGGATTTTCTTTCCACTAAAGACACTTTATCTATAAAGCTTCTTCTCTCTGAAACTCTTCCATACCTTGGTCCATACTTCCTAATATTTCTTATCTTCCCTGATTCTATTGTGGGCCTTTTGTGTCTTTTTTAAATCCTGTGGACTTTAACTGCAGGCATTAATCAAGATGTGGGTGCATCGTGTGTGGATGCACCATAGCACACGATGTTCTTTCCCAATAAGTCTAATAATTCCTAACATTGCACTGCATTTTGACTGCTATTGAGCATTGAGTGGATGTTGTCAGAGAACTATCACAAGGTCTCCAAGATTTCTGCTGGGAGGTAATAGATAAATTACAGCTTAATTGTGTACATATAGAAGGTATATCAACAGACTATCACCTGCTTTTACTGTCCATTTTTAATAACCTGTAAAGCGCATACCCACGTGTGTGAAACCAGGACACCAAGAAACTAACTATTCGGTTAAATATCAAGGTACAAGAAGATTATACACTTATCTGAAAAATATTGTTTTTCCTCATGCTACTAACTTCATTGAACAAATAATACTTATCTACAAGAATAAAATGTGCACTTCAGTTCATTAAATTGTTACGTTTCTAACTCTTTCAAGTCTATGATCCCATGTTGTTCTGATGCCTTAAAGTTGATTCTGCACTACTTGCAAGTTATATAAATCAAAGTTCAACAAAGAAAAATGTAAGGTCTTGCACCTGGGAAAACATAATCCAGGAGTGCAGCACAGGCTGGGATCTACCTGGCTGGGGAGGAGAAGTCATGCTTCAGGCAGTTGAGTTCTTTGTAGAAGTCAACAGGTATTAAGGATGATAGCGTGCCAATTGACATAGTTTACCTGCACGTAAAGAACACTTTCTGATAAGGCTCCCCAGGCAGGTTCTTAAAAAAACTAAGCTAGAATGGATTAAAGGGACGATCTTCCTAAGAACTGGTAACAGATAAAAGATATGAGAAGAGAGTAGGGAAGAAGTAGTTAATTTTCATAATGGAGGAGAATTATCAGTGGAGTATTGGAAGGATTGATAAGGGGAGACCTTATCACCACATTCCAGTATTTAAAGGGTGGCTACAAAGAAGATGGAGACTCCCTTTTTACAAGGAGTCACATGGAAAAGATGAGGGGTAATGGGTACAAGTTACTCCTGGGGAGATTCCAGTTAGACACAAGAGGAAAACTTTTCACAATGAGAACAATCAGCCTTTGGAATAATCTCCCCAGGGAAGTGGTGAATTCCCCAACATCGGACACTTTTAAGGTTCAGCTGGACAGGGTGCTGGGCCATCTTGTCTAGACTGTGCTTTTGTCAAAAAAGGTTGGACCTTGATGGCCAAGATGATCCTTGAGGTCCCTTCCAACCTGGTATTCTATGATTCTTTGAAATCAAGAGCAGAATAACTTAGATAATATGACTGGTCAACACAATATACGAGCTTCTACTTACAAAATACAATAGTGGCTATGCAGAAGCACAATTCCCTATCATTAATTGTGCAGCTGCAGCTGCACCTATTTATATCTCTATATTACTCATAACAAAACAGTAGCATTTTCTGTCCCCTTTGCACTCATGCATGACTTTATAAGCAACAAGACAATGATGAAGCCTCCTTTTTCGACTCACTCTTGCTGTATGCCCCCTGGGACTGTACAAGACAAGCCTTTTGTCCCGCATAACTTACTTTTAGATGGAAAAAACAGCAATATGTTAAAAAAATAAATATTAAATATTAAAGGAGATAGTGTGAAGCAAAGATTTTCATTTTAAACCGATAGGAACAAAGAGCGAACTTTCCTGTCATGTAATCAGCATCCCCTGGCTACTACTTGTTTTTCTTTGACTTAGACTTTATTCATGTAAAAACACTAGTTCAACAGCAAAAAAATAATAAAGGCTTTCTGTGTGGCAGCAGTTTCCTAAATAGAGGACCAAATAAGTTCCTATGGACCTATAAAGTTCATTCCTGAAAAACAACAGTAATATAAGATGTATTTAAAGCAACTGAACAGAGAGAGCATGCAACTTTTATTCAAAACAAATTCATAATATATTTAATTATTCATTAAATCTTTTCCTTCTCAAACTCTACCATTTCCTATTCTTAACCTATAATTGAAATGTAAAATAAAAGGAAACTTTTTTTTTAAATCATAATTCAACTATCATTTTATTTCTTTTCTACTGAATTACATTCCATTGAGCAATAACTGTCTTTATCTGTACTTAATAACTAATTTTTCATATTATGCAAGTGCTTTCAGGACTTCTGTATTGTGTTTCTGGGGTTTGATTTTATTTATTTCTAATATAACCATTTATAGACCCTCCAAAGAACAATTCAGGCAAGGAGTTGGCACAATAATGTTCCTTGCATTGAAAAGAGCTGATTTTTGGAGAGAGGGCCACTCTGTGAGATGTGAAAGTTATCATTATCCTTATAGGGTCAATTTAATTTAAAACTTCTGAAGTTAGTTATGCACTTTAAAAAGGCTTCCAAAGAACAGAGGAAAGACAATTTCAGAAATTGTTGGTGGCATTAATATGAAAAAATACCCACACCTTTTCATATATTTGTTTCAGCACTTTACTGTTGTGTAAATAGAACACTTGATTTCTGCTTAAGAGTAGGTAAATACTGAATAAGATCAGGTAATCAGAGAAACAGCTTTCTATGATTTTCTAGGTGACTTTATTGGATCTCAAGATACATAGAGCAAGGATCTAGGCAAAAAGAGGGGGTTTTAATTCAGCCTTTCCCCACTCTTTCTTGTATTATACAAACGGGCTCATCATTGTCAATTGGGACCACTACTTCCTCTTGCAATACAGTGCATAGACGCATCATGTATTTCTTAATATTGAAAAGAATATTAAAAAAGGGGATCAAAGCATAGTGGAATTCAAGTGCTGAGGTCAACGCAGATGTGTCCAATAAACGCTAGGCTTCATTTTAGTTCACAACCTAAGGAGAAACCCACTGCTTGTCCTCTTCTGGAGAGGAACTCACTGCACACCTGAGTACACCATTCACAGTCCTGCCAGTGGAGCAGAGCCTGGGCTGCTCCCAGGCTATGGATTACAGGCGGAGAGTTGCAGGATCCTCACTTTCATTTCTGGATCAGAAGCTGCATGTCGTTTGGTAAATGCCATTTTTAGGTACACACCATTTGGATGAGGAAAATAATTGCAATGTATTAAAATCCTACTTTTTTACTGACCTTAAGATATACTTTTTCTTGCTGTTTTAAACACTATGAATCTAATTAAAGCAGAATCATAACAATGATTTTAAGCTACGCAAAGCTTATAAGGTACATAGGATATTTTCAAGCCCAATGATGCTTAAAACTATGACAATGTAACACACTCCCCTGTTTTCATTGCCCACAACAAATTACAGGGTTTGGTTGGAAAACAAAAAATAAGTTACTTCAGAGTAGTGGTCTCTATGTAGTTGGTGGATAGAGACCTAATCAGTGTGAAGCTCCCCTGTTATGTTCAGTATGCCCAGAGCTTTCCAATCAGTGGAAAGTTAACAGTGAGTTTGTCACAATCTTGTGCCATGTAGTTAAGAATTAATACCAATCCTTTAGCTTTGCTATCGGGCTAAATTAAAGACCCTGCACCAATGCACATTTAAACATTTCATAGAAAAAACGTTTATAAAATTTCTTCATAAGAGAAGAAAGACTGTTTAGTGCCACCAGCATACACCTTCCTCTTCCTTCTAAACACACATGTGCACAACCCTTTGGGATGGTAAATTATGTGCAGCCTGAGAGAAGCAGGCTTAAATCTAAAATGAGGAAGAAATCAACTTTAGTTAGCTACTACCAGTTATGTAAAAACAGACACCATATTCTTCCTATCTGCTGAATCAAGTACTAACTTTCACAGTTTTTCTCCAGGTGAAATGGTTAAATTATCTGACCTCCAGTTTGAAAATTTAATATTTACATACTGGCATCAGACTTTTTAAGGCATAGATTAATAGCAGAAAAAACCTGCCCAGACATAATTACTATATTAAAAGACAGCAGGTAGCAAGATTTTGGAAGTATTTTTACTTAGAACACAGCAGACGGTAAAATTAACTTCTTAATTATCTTAAGCCAGCCTGTTATTATAACACACTTCTGAGTCACTGGTACACTGATGAACAGCATCAACTTTTCACTAGATTTCTCCATTTTTTCAGTCCCAAAAATGTTAGCTAGACCTACTGGTGAACATTAATCACAGTTAACATTGTGCACTTTTTCAAAGTATACTTTTTCAAAGCCAAACTGTATTACTCAGTAGTAGGAGTGAGAAAATGTGTCAAGAGGGTTTTTTTGTTATTCCCTTTTCTCACCTCCTCCTTGTCACTCCTCCCACTTCCCTCTGTCACCCTTCCCCTCCTCTTCCTCCAGGAAAGAATCACATGCAAAATTCCACAAGTTCTTAATTAAACGGAACTGTGGATGATCAGAAATTATTTAAAATTTAATATTAGTGAAAAATTTCAGATAACAATATACGCCTACTTATGTATTTAGACATTTCTAAAGCTGATCAGTTAATTTTTTCAGAACAAAACCCCACATCCCACAAGGCAAGATGACTGACATAGTACTCAGTATGTTGGTGACTTATTCAGCACCTTGTTCATGGTAGCAGGCCAGTTTAGTATTCTTTGCAAGTTCATGTGTATACTCAAAGGAGTGAGCACTTTGCAAACTTAAGTGTTGAACCATCCAGTAATCACCTTGCAATATCTAAAAAAGTAAAACATCTGAACATCTGACTTTGTCACTTCCTTTTTTAGACAAGCAGACTGATGAAGATAATAGTTAAAGTAATCTGGCTCTGGCAATCTTTATCTATGGAGAACTCTCATTCAGTTCATTAGCAGCTATGTGACCAGTAAAAGCGACAAAAAGAGCAGGAAATAAACAAATCAAAGTATTTTCAGAGTCACCCACAGGCTACAGCATTGTGACTTTGCCTAGGATTAAGATTTGCCAATGTTAGCTGTGATAAAAACTCAACTTGCCTTGCATAACTATAACATTAAAGACTTTGCAATTTCCTGGTTATTAATAATGAAACTACCATTAACATCTTAAACAGAAAGACAGCAGAAGAGGAACAAATGCACCTCTGGAAGGAATTAACCACTTCTGAAGATGATTATAGAAGTGGATGTGAAGCTTTTTATTAAAAACACTGAGACTGAACTTTCAATTAATGAAGTACAGCTTATGGGTTTTGGCTTGATTAATAAAGTCTGTAACTGAACAAAAATGGTAGCAGTAATAAAGACAAAATAGAGCTCAAAAACAGCTTGCCAGTAGTAGAAAAGGGACAAACATTCTGTATATTCTTTTGGAAATTTAGGGAAGCAGAACGTCAATAAAAGCCTTACAAACAATTAGTACTTTCCATATTTTTCTTTTCCCTGAAAATGTGTGAAGGCCATCATCTTAGTGGCATATATTGATGAGAGGCAAAAGTAATTAAGATATGAAACCACTCGTGTTAGTGAACCTAAGTGGGTGAACTCCTGACTTAATTCCACCATAATCCACAAATCCACCATAATTCTGTGGCTGCACCTGAACAGCTTTGTGTGCTGCAGGCCCAGGGGCAGGGTCCTCTATGATCTATGGCTTGCGTGCCTTGTAACTATGGACGCAGCTCTGCAGTGTCCATTGTGGGGTGACACAGATGTGTGTCCAGGTAGCCTGGCACAGGCTTGCCCAGGCCATTCCCAGAAATTTGCTGCTGTCAGCCAGTGCTTTCTATGTCTATGCTTAGAGTTGGCGCTGGAAGACTCATAGTTGCAATGAGGACTGCAAATGATTCCTCTTACAGAGGAAACTCTTCTACCAGTTTTTCCCCTTAGAGCAAAAATGTTAACATTTCTTTATCTTGTCTTTAGCATGTATAATACAAAAGTTATGCCACCCTTTAATAAAACACTTTGAGATTTACTAATGCAAGCAACTATAGAATTGCATAATGATATTATGCAGGTTGTTTACCTGCATGAATTTCAGAGACATCAGTGAGGAGATAAAAGACACATAGCACTGAAAACAGCGTGCCACAATTGTAGCCAATGAGCCTTTGTTATTGCATGCCTTAAATTTCAACAGTCATGAAAATGGTAATGGGAGATCCAACAGTCTTTTGGCTGAACAGAGATATTAATATTTAACTTTTTTTAGCTTGTGAAATTTTAGGTCTGAATACAGTATTTTTCTTCATATTTGTTGATGTGTGAATCTTCACAGTTAATCATTGCATGCTTACTTATACAAAGAAAAAACCCTGCTACTTCTGTTTCTGTAGAGTTCTTCCATACATAAACATGTGGTTGCACACATACACCACAGAGACAATCTTGTTACAGAAAAAACTCCATAAAAAAATAAAAAAGAAAGAAACAAACAGGAGTTGTAAAATAAATATTCATTTTCATTCTTCAGGGCAAATAATCGTAATGAGGTTAGAGGAAAAACTTTCCCTTAGGCACACTGTATCTGATGACTGAAAGACTTCCTGCATCTAGTGTCTGAGATGGGCCAGATTTAATGGCAGAATAATAACTATGCCACAGGTACAATTAAATATGATGCTTCCTATGATCCTAATCCCAAATATGAGTAAGGAAGATCTAAATTTGGGTTATGGGGAAGTAACTTATGAGCTTTCTTTTTCACACATACCGAAAGACAATTATGTACGGTAAAGAAGTAGTCTTGTCAAATAGCCTCATTTGGAATATCAAAATTGTGTCCCATGTCATGGGTTTTGGTACAAAAGCTTCATGGTCGGTGTGTGACAGAAAGTGGGAATAAGATGTTATGAGCAAGTGAGAATAAGATGTATGGATTCTATTTCACTGTTGCTCTTTATTGAAAGAAATAGTCACTTCAGCTCAATTTTATTTCTTGTATTTGTAATACTCAGACATTCAACAAGCTCAACAATGACAGGCTACAGTGGCAGTAGTTTGAGGAGCAAGACTATATCTTCATACTGTTCTATGATTATCAGTGAGAAGAAATTCTTAATTCTCAGGACATCTTTTTCTTCTCTTTTTTTTGTTCCAGAAAGACTGGAGAGCCAGTACTGTTTTAGACTATAAGGGAGAAACATTACTTCCCTGCACAATTAATCCCATAATAATTTTTAGGGTTCTCAAGATTAAATAAAGGAATTAAGGTAATAAACCATGTAAATGGGCATTAGAGAAATAAAACATTTTAAAAACCAGAAAAGAGACTGGAAATTAAATTAACTTAAGAATTGATATAAAATATTATAAAAGACAGGTGTTTAGCAATTAAAAGGGATGATTGTTGTAACTGGGGCAGCTGAAAATGGTAAAAGAACAGCTGTTCCTTAATATTACTTCTATATTAGTTCTATATTAACAAAGAATGCTTGCTTTTCATTTGCTTTCCTGAAAATATTGCATTACTGCTAACTCATAAAAGAAATTGGAAGCTAGTGATACTACTTTAATTAGCAGCTTCATAATACTATAAAATTGCACAATAAAAATAATTTCTCAACATTTGTGCACTGGTAAGTATCAGCTGGGTGGCTATTGCATAGTTATTCATTAGACTGACTGAACATTAAACAATGTTTCTCAACTACAATTTCTAAAGAAATCATCATATCATGGAAGAAACAAAAAAAGGAAGTCTCCTAGAGAATTATCTGTTGACATAATGAATGTGCTTTCCTCCCCCATTCTTTCTGGTCTGAGCAAGCCCTAATGATACAATATCTCACTTAGTATTAGTCTCTCTTTCCAGAAGACATTTTAATGACCAGGTATTTTACATTATTTATTTTCCAACTGGTGAAACAGTTAGAAGAATTATATTGCCACTCCAGCATTTCATAACGCTAAACTCATAAAGATGATTCACATTTTATCATGGTAGCTTGAGAGAGGTTGTCTAATGACCAATGCTGACATTATATATGTCCAAATATACAACAGATATGAGGTTAGATTTTTTAGCCTTAGCTTCTTATTTTTGTAAATGCCATTTTGCACACACAGCTTGATTGAAAAGGCATTTTTATACTCTTGATTGCTTACCCTACCACCAAAGAACCTGACAGCAGGCTGAAGAGAAAGACTTCCCATTTCTGTAGAAAGGAACACTGATTTATGTCTACATCCAGAAGTCACATTGTAGATAAAGTAGGTATAGATCACACAGATTGTGTCAAAATCCTCTTTAAAAAATAAGTGAAATGTAATGATGAAAAATACACACGAAATAAAATATTTACTTCAAACTTATCTGTACCTTATGAGAATTTATCTTTTTTTTTTTCTTTTCTTAATCTAATTCTCCTCTGCCTTTCTTTAAAAAATAAGTGAAATGTAATGATGAAAAATACACACGAAATAAAATATTTACTTCAAACTTATCTGTACCTTATGAGAATTTATCTTTTTTTTTTTCTTTTCTTAATCTAATTCTCCTCTGCCTTTGGTGTTGTCCTGGTTTTGGCAGGGATAGAGTTAATTTTTTTTCCTAGTAGCTGGGA
>NW_008795138.1:2249232-2261508 GCF_000699145.1 Aptenodytes forsteri | reverse complement strand
GTCAAGGGACCTGCACAGGAGATCCAGTTTTTAGGAATAAAATGGCAAGGTGGACGTCGTCAGATCCCAATGGATGTGATCAACAAAATAACAGCCATGTCTCCACCAACTAGCAAAAAGGAAACACAAGCTTTCTTAGGCGTTGTGGGGTTTTTGGAGAATGCACATTCCAAATTACAGTCTGATCGTAAACCCTCTCTATCAAGTGACCCAGAAGAAGAACGATTTCAAATGGGGCCCTGAGCAATGGCAAGCTTTTGAACAAATTAAAGAGGAGATAGTTCTGCAGTAGCCTGCCGACTGAGGTTAAACCACGACAGGTGTCTCTGCCCAGTCTGCTTTTAAAAAATGTGTGAACTATACTGGCAGGATTGAACAGACTGAGAAGAGGCCTGTGCTGTTCTGTGATAACATGATCTAACACCCAAACATTAAGTGAGAAAGTACAGGTATCAGCTGTTGATTGTATTGGTTGCTCCAAAGAAGAGGCTTCAGGTGGGACGACAACAACTAACTCTCCTCTGAGCTGGCATTGCCAAAAGTACACCCCTAACCGGGACAGAGCTCCCTACCAAACCCCTGGTTTACCCCTACACACGGGTACACAGTCACTATGTGTTCATGTCTTCACCACTGTTAAGCAGTGTTAGCATTATAAACTTTATTCCTTGTACCAATTCTAATCTTTATACTCAGCCTGTGAAGAAGTGAGCATGCTTCTCCTCTGAACTCGCTTGACATGCCCTAACACTTATCATAGCAACTGGACCAATTTTATGCTGTTTTTTCAGTCTTGAGTCAGGATGCATTTTGAAGTTACCTTAGTTATTTACATAGTTGTTTCATGCCTTTTTTGTGTGTGGTTGTTCACAAATTTAAGAGAATCATCAGAAAACTATATCTGAATGCGTTTATTTTTATGCAATTGGAGTTTATCATACTTGAACTAATTTGAGGAAAAAATACTAATCTTTTTACAAAATATACTAAACATAAATGTTCAGAAGTAAAATATCCATATCTAGTCTTAGCCTGTTGAAGCGTATTTAAGCTAAACTGAGATTTCTGTCTTCACTGTCATTAGATCTAATACAGCATGTATGTGCCTAAAAATCAGAGATTACAATGCATAGCTTTTAGATGCCTTGGGGGTGATTTAAGCTTATATACCACACGAAGAAAATATTGGGAAAAAAGAAATAACTCTTGTGTCAATGTTGAACTGTTTTATTTTTTAATTTCCTGAAATGAAATGGAAAGTTTCATTCTGAAAAAAATTGAACTGATGTTCAGTCAACAAATGGTACCAAACCATCACCTTCTAATGTCATTTTTTGGATGGGAGATAAAAGACAATGATAAGATAATGGAAGACAAGGGAAATGCCAAAGACAGGTGGGAATAATCTAAGGCAGCTGAGAAATTTGTCTAATGATTGAGGCAAAACTTTAAAGTGACATGGCTTTCTCAGTCTGCTTAGATGAATGTGGTCAAACAAAATGTATAATAAAATTAAGAGGTCTTTTTGCTTTCAATAATTGATTTCCCTAATAATTATTTAGAAATAACTGTTTAAAGCAAAGCAGCAGTATACTGTTTACATCATAATTAGCAATATAAGTTGGGACATAATTTAAACATTTAGAGATGCATAAATTGTTCCAATAGTATAAAAAGACTTGGTATGAAAAGTAACTTGGCACTGAGATTAAATAATTGTGTCGTCTAGGACTTCTATCTTAATAGTGCAATTTAAAGAGAGAGATTAATATATTTCAGTGGTTCTAAACAAAATATAAATGACAAAACCAGTATATTTACATGACCATGTCCAATGTGTTTGGCATTTTCTTCATATAATTAATAACACATTGAACTTAAAAGGCCTTTCATGCAGTGACTCCAGTGTACTTTGCAGTTATTAATAAAAACAGATTTCATGAGACCATATGAACCAACAAATATCCTGAGATGAAGTTGTTCTTTCTACTGAATATTGATTTTTCTGGTTTTGTATCACTGACCTAAATAGGGTGAAAATTTTACACTTGCAATTATCAATACCTGAGGAAATACAATTTATTCCTATTCAAACTGTCTATCACAGAAGCAGGAATTAGTGTGAGTCCTCCCCAAACTATTTTTAAGACACTTTACAGTTCAAATGCAATGAGAACAAGGCTTTTTAGCAACTGTATTTCAGCATGGTGAGTTAAATGTTTTAATGATTTCATACTGTTACTTTCTCACAGTGTACACAATAAAAGTGAGTCTATGCCAGAACAATATTTATTTTGATTTACCAAGAGCCATTCACTTAACAGCAGGAGAGATGCCTATATGAGGTATTTGGAACAAAACTTACCTCTAGGATTATGCTTTGTATGTGGAATATCTTAATTAAGTTCCATTGCAATATTGAAACTTGAGAATGAGGTCGTAGCCTGCTGTATCATGAAAGCCTTTAATTTGCACACTTCTGTTCTATTGAATAATCAAGGAAAGTTTAATTGAACACTCTAGAGCCCTGGGTGTTCAGAGTTTCTATGTACTTATATTGTGTTCTCTGTGCTGTAGTTTAACTCCACATAGTTATTTAGGAGCTCATTTAAGGCAATTAAAAACTACAGCTGGGGTTTTGTTGGACTGGCTGTGCTCAGCCTGGTTGGGTAATTAGACTCAAATGGATACCTTGCACCCATTTCAGTCTCAGACTAGCAATGCTTTGTGTGTGAAACAGAAAAGCATTTTTTTTCCAGTTAGAGTTTTTATTCTTACAAAGAACAAACAAATATAATGTGTGCTTCACACTAGAGTCATAAAAATTATTTCTTCACTGCTGATAGCAATTCATACTAAGGTGACATTTTGAAAAGAACCCAAGGTAGCATATATTCAAAATATTTTGGCACCTCTTGGGATTTCTTAGTATTGGCCTAAATCCCATTTTAGGTTCTTTGAAAAGCTTACTAGCCTCAGACCTCAATATCTTGAAAAGTTAGCTGGGGCTTATAAAACCACAAAAGTGCCATTTATCTGTCAGTAGTTGCCTAGGTCTAAAAAGTAGGTCCTCAGGAGCCTGTCTCAGTTGCTGGGCATCCTCAGGGCTCTTGTATTACTTATGCAAACAGCTTCTGCAAAGCAGGTAGGCTGGCAGCTGAGCCTCTGCTTCCAGACATGCCCACAAATTCCCGGGCAACATCCTGTTCATGGGCATCAAGATTATTTCACAACTATGTCCTACAGGGATTTACAAACTATATACTGACCTACCTGCTCTTCCTCAAGCAGCTGGGAGGCACAAAGAGAGAGGCACTCCAGGGACATCTGTGCTACTAGGTGGACAAGGGCTAGGGAGCCAGCTCAAGCACTGGGCCCTTGAGCATCGAAACTGCCCATTCGTTTACTCCCTGGCCATGTTTTTGTACCATCCCAACTAACTCCCTTAAGGATAAATCTGCAACATAGGAGGCTGGCCCTCACTATCCTGGAGGCAATCAGCACCACCCATCTTGTAAGGCCAGGGATCAATTTTTGACTCAACAGTGACTGGCCATAGCCAGTGAGACCCTACCCGTTGCACTGAGCTTCCTCCTAAACGCAACCAGGGAAGGCAGCCAGGTCCATGTCGTCCTGTGATAACATTCCAAAGTGCCGGGTCCTGCACTTGGGCCCCACCAGCCCCGCGCAGCGCTACAGGCTTGGGGAAGAGTGGCTGGAAAGCTGCCTGGCGGAAAAGGACCTGGGGGTGCTGGTCGACAGCCGGCTGAACATGAGCCGGCAGTGTGCCCGGGCGGCCAAGAAGGCCAATGGCATCCTGGCCTGTATCAGAAACAGTGTGGCCAGCAGGAGTAGGGAAGGGATTGTGCCCCTGTACTCGGCACTGGTGAGGCCGCACCTCGAATCCTGTGTTCAGTTTTGGGCCCCTCACTACAAGGAGGACGTTGAGGTGCTGGAGCGTGTCCAGAGAAGGGCAACGAGGCTGGTGAGGGGTCTGGAGAACAAGTCTTATGAGGAGCAGCTGAGGGAACTGGGGCTGTTTAGCCTGGAGAAAAGGAGGCTGAGGGGAGACCTCATCGCTCTCTACAACTCCCTGAAAGGAGGTTGTAGCGAGGTGGGTGTCGGTCTCTTCTCCCAAGTAACAAGCAATAGGACAAGAGGAAATGGCCTCAAGTTGTGCCAGGGGAGGTTTAGATTGGATGGGAGGGAAAATGTCTTTACTGAAAGAGTGGTGAAACATTGGAAGAGGCTGCCCAGGGAAGTGGTGGAGTCCC
Organism: Aptenodytes forsteri; assembly: GCF_000699145.1. Lineage (NCBI taxonomy): Eukaryota > Metazoa > Chordata > Aves > Sphenisciformes > Spheniscidae > Aptenodytes > Aptenodytes forsteri. The sequence continues at coordinate 2,257,234 of NW_008795138.1, read as the reverse complement.
CATCCCTGGAAGTATTTAAAAGACGTGTAGATGTGGTGCTTAGGGACATGGTTTAGTGGGCATGGTGGTGTTGGGTTGACGGGTGGGCTCGATGATCTTTGAGGTCTTTTCCAACCTTAATGATTCTATGATTCTATGATTCTATGATTCTATGATTCAGAGGTTTAATTCCCAGCTCTACGTGAGAATATGTAGAACATCCTCAGCTCACAAATACAGGTTATTTTAAGGCAGAAATCCCTTCCTGAAATTGCTTAATAAGGGGGAAAAAAAATCCAGTAAGAAAAATGAAAAAGAAACACAAAACCGATTTTACTATCTTGTAGTCTGTCCTTGAGTTGACAAGCTTCAGCTGGAATACAGGAGACACCAGATTTAAATCCTGTCCCCCAGATACTACATATTTTGTATGAAGTGGAATAAATTCATCCAAGGAGATGCACTAAGAATAAGCTGCATCAAAACACCCCATAGCTTGGCAAATAGGGAGCAGTTTTGGAAGGCTGGAGTTGGGATTCAAGAACCTACTCCAAATCAGTCAAAATAAAGGCTGAAAACAATTTTCTGATCTTCAAAACTGACTATCGTAAATCCTGTTGTGCTGCCTCATTGAGGAAAGGCCTGAGGGACCTTAATATTTTCTGTTGATTAACTTACATGTCCTCCTTCTCGATGTAATGACCTCTGCTAAACTCATCCTCAGAATCTGACTTTCCCCGGGCATACTCACAGGCACGTATATCTCGGAGACTTCAGATGGCAGAAAACCTGCTTGCAGCAATTCAACGTACTGCCATGCCTAACTACGCTGTGTACTGGAAGTAGTATAGGTATTTTTTCCCCATTTGGATTCACACAATATGCTTCACAGGGTTGGTTAGCCTGCACTAACTGCGGCAGCAATGTCTCTATACTGCTTCTTCATCTAAGCTCCTTTGTATCTTTCCATAATATTGTTATAAGATATGTAGAAATTTCTAAAAATAAAGCATCACAATGTCTATATCAAATTTGGGCTTCTATCTTTAGTTTTCAGAGGAGCATATATTTAGATCTAATAAAGGATGTAGATGCCTATGTATAGCTAAGCAAAAAGCCAAATATTCAAAGAGATGAGAAAATATAGTAAGAGGAGAAATATAGTAAGAGCAACAGGGGAAAAAAAAAAATCTACTCCTAATTGCAGATTTGATGTGTTCTGAAGAGAAATAAATATTGGGGGACTAAAAGAACGAACAAGGTAGTTGCAATAGTAGGACAGAAAGAGAGAACCTACTCAAAGAATACAGGAGAGGATGCATAAAAATTCCCATAAAATATTTTTTTTCCTGTGAAGTACTGTAGTTATGATTTGCATCAGAAAAAGAATTGGATATTAAAGCTTATTTGCTTTATTGAAGAGGTTTAAGCTTTCTGCTCCATTTAGTTATTCTTTATGACGCCAAATTCTGAAAGAAGAGAGCTCAAACTGATAATCCTATTATGCAAGATAATATATGAGTAGTAAATGCCTCCAGTAAGGAAACTGTAAAGGAAAATCATTCTTCAATGATTTCGAAGAAATATAAAGAATTTGTTTCCTTTCAAAGGCACAGAATTAGTGCAAGTTTATAGTAGTAAAACTACAAATGTAATTTTGCTTAAACCTTCTGCTTGATACTTTTTCTACCTTTACTTTAAGAGATGCATGTAAATTGCACCAGTTTTGCATTGTTTTTTTTCCTCACAGGAAATCTAAGAAAATTCTGATTATAGCTTTCACTTTCATGTTAACAAGTCAAAATTAAAAGAATTCTGAAGGGGGATTACAAAGGATGTGTATGTATCTGCATGCACATTCATCGTGACCTACTTAGTTATGTTAATAGGGCAGAAGGTTGCAATAAAATTGAGTCAGCCCTAAAATCCTCCCAAACTGTTATCAGTAACAAAGTCATAAATAACTCAGTTTCTTTATTAATTTCATACTTCATTAGCATCAGATGTTTAAGTATTTACTGGACACAGTTGTGGAATTGTAACTAGAAGTACACAACCTCTTGGATTTAGAGAAAACCAAAGAGAAGCAAAAAGAAACAAAAGATTTCTTTTGATTGTTTTCACAAAAGGAAATTTGACCTTCAGGCCTGCAGATTTGTCATTCAGCAGTATAATAGGAACAATGTGCATTTTTTAATTGCCTTGTGATTCCTTTCCAATTTCCTGAAATTATGTTGAGACAGTTAAGACTATAAGCAAGTTTGCAATAGTAGCTGATAAATGTATTATTAATATATAACATTAAGATTAAAATCTTAATTAAAAAGACACAATTAAAAGACAGTTCGTGTATGCCCCAGTGTTCCACTAATGAAAAAGGAATTTACCAAATATGTTCAATGAAGGACAACTTGTTTTGAGAAAAGAAGATTAGTTCAAACCTTGATTGATACTCTGTACAGTTTTAATGTTAAGGTCTTGAAAGTGGATAGTGCAAAACCTTAGCAGATTCAAAGTCCCTTTAACTACCAGTTAGTTTACTTCTCATTCATGCCTTTCCCCTACATGGTTTAACATCTTCATATTTTATTCCTGCTCACTTTTGGCCTGTACTCAGAAATGAACTGCCCATTAAATAAATCTGGACTTAAGAAAAGCAAGCATTCTATGTATTCATGCTCTTATACTGGTCCAGAATTCATTGATATGTATTATTTAGTACATGATGGGGCAACTGGGTTGATATGCTAAAAACTAAAGAGAAAGAAAGCGTAAGCCTTTCAATTGTATAAAATAAAGTATTTGAGAATACTAGTTCACATCAAAGCAACTGACCTGTTCAGGACAGCAGTCAAAAATTCTTAAATGCCATACAATGAGTGCTAGGTAGAAACCAAAGAAACAATGCAAAATAGGATGCCAGCATAACAACAGCATTCTGGTTTGCTACTTTTCATGTTGTGCTACAGTGAAGTTAGTCCTCTCTCCTACCTCAGCCCTATCGCATCTGTTGGTCTGAGTTCACATCCTATCCTTCCCTGTCAGTAATGTTAACTTCAGCTGGAAAATGCCTAAGTGTGACAGTGAATTCAAAAGATTTAATCTTTCACATAGGAGTTCAGCACCAACATAATTTTATGGTTTTTTGAAGGAGTCACAGAATGAAATCTTATGACCTGCTCTGTGCAAGCGGTTTGTTAGCTGGCCTTAAAATCTGTTATTCCTAGGATTCTTCTTATCAGGATACATTTGAGACATCATGCATGGTGCAGAGGTCAGAATTTTTTTGATCACAGCTTTACTTTCCTTGGGTAAGAAGAATACTCTCAGCAGTCATGAGTCAAGTCCTGTACAAGTACAAGATATTTCCAGACATGTTCACCGGAAAGCCAAAACAGCAAAAAGTCCCTAGTGTATCTTGAAGAGCTGTTGCTTTACAGACTCAAAGGAACAGAGATTCAGGGAACAGTCACATCACAATGTCATCGGTATACCCACAGATATATCCACTGTGGTGGGAGATAATCTGTCCGCGCACAGCACTGCACACGCTGTGCATAAGGTAGTGCTGCCTGAGCTCTGAGCAGATCTGCAGTTATTCTCCCCAGTTTCCAAACAGACAGGAGATGGGTCAGCTCCGGTCCAGAAGACTATATTAGCAGTAACTTTATATACTCTGCCTCTTCGGGTGTGATGTCAGCCTTGCTGATGTCAGGTTTTTGGTGGTCTCAGAATAACCCTGCACTCTCACTAAACTCACATCTGCCTTATACCTGCCCCCTATATACACACGTCACTCTGCAGAATAACAAGGATGTCCTAAAAGGCTGTATCCTCATCTCCTATTTTTAACTACTTTTTTGGCTACCTAGGGAATATTTTAATGAACATTAGCTAATAAGGAGAATAATTCTAATGCATCTTCCCTCATCAACAAATGTCACAATTAGAAACATACTGAATTAGATCAGTACTTATAGGAAGTTATAATAATTTAACTGGAAGAAGGGTATATAACCAGGAGCCACATGTAAGAAAGAAATAAAGCTCTGGTTGAATATATAGAACTCCTAGTTGTGAAACTTGGATAATTGTGAAAAAGTGAATGAGGCAAAGCCCATGAACGTTGAGAGCAATCCATATTTCTGCAGAGGTAGTACAGTCTCACAGTAACAGACTTACTTTTGCTGAGATAGAAGAATATTGCAAGTCATGAGGGAAAAATAATGAGCCCAAATATGTCAAAACTATGAAGAAAATAGATGCAAATATCTTAGAAGTGTCTGAAACTCACTAGTTGAATAATAGTTAAAAGTAATAAAACTAGAAAAGAAACTTCTACTTAAATGTGCTATAGCTAAGGGCTATGTGGGAGCAGGAGACTACACTGCAAACTTCACATTTTGAAATATACAAGAAGACAAATTTACATTTTAAAAACATTCCCCAATCATGACTATAATTTCTGTTCTGTGCTTTGGTTTAACATTAATGATTACTAAGAAAGTCATAACCCAAGAGAGAGAGAGTATTTAATAAGCACATTTTTCAGTTAGTATTGTCTGCTGAAAATGAACAAGAAAAAGACCAGTCTTTGAGGAATGGCAAAATACAGGGCGCTCTGTGTTTTGTTGTGATGAGCAGTCATCAAAATTTAGATCTGTAATTGCACATATGTGACTGTGGGTGAATATACTATATTCTTTGACAAAACTAGAGAATATAGTAAGAGGTTGCAACGTCAGAAACAGTTGCTAAGACAAAAAAAGAAGTTAATGGCTACAAGCCTAAAATTCTAAGTACAAACATGGAGGTCCTAAAAGAAGTCTAGGAAGTATGATTAGAGTGATACAGAAGCATTTAAATCCCTTTATTCTGATAATTTCCTAGGGTGCTTTTTTCTGCCTTATCTGAACAACTCAATATTTTATCTGACAAAGTTTCCTGACATTTCCACATTGCCTTTAGAGGACTTTGAGAAGGGGTAGCTCATCTAGATGTATCAGCACCTGGTCTTCTCAGACAGTTTATAACAGCTGGACCACAGAAGTGACTACCCAGAAATACCAAACCATCAAGGTTTAAATGGCTTTGCTTTTTTTCCCAAAACACAGACAAGTTCCTGGTGCTCCTGAGCAATGACTAATTTCCCCATCCCAATCTGTAGATTCCTATACTGTTCAAATTATTTTGTAAGGTCTGGGATTATTAGCCTATGTCAAATGCCTGTCTGATCAAATGTTGCCACAGGGAGAAGATGGGAAATTAGACCAGGGTGCTGGAGGTATGGAAGAACAGAAGAGGAACAGTTAAGGGCCAGTCCATGCAGCCTGCAGCCACGCAACGTAGTACCTCTGTGATGGGTGCAAGCTGACTGGTTTCCAAAGGGCATAGTGTGAAAGACTCACTTGACTTGTTCTATTGAGCCACATGTGACTTTTTGCCTATTAAAGCAATTCTCAAAATGACTAAAATGTTAACAATCTCTTTTTTGCTTAGCAACCTGCTCTCTACAGCCTAGTCCTAAATTAAGTTAATCCTCTGAATCTTTCAGTGTTTCCTACCTTCTCTCTGCACTTCCAGTTGTGTTTGGCTCAGCAGGGGACCCATACTAGGCTGGGCTTATGGATGCACTTTAACTAGAAATACCTAAGAGAAGAAATCTAATAACAATCCCAGATCATCCCTGTTACAAAACTCAGAACAGTTTTTTTTATTTAAAAATATTATAGCCAGGATCATCAGATTTCTACCTCTTCTGCATAATTTTGGGGTATTTGCTAGGGTTTTTTTACAAGCAAAAAGAATAGACAGTGCATATGTAGTTAATTTATGTGTAGGTTTCAAGGTTTTGGCAGCGGGGGGCTGCAGGGGTGGCCTCTGTGAGAAGAGGCCAGGGACTGACCCATGCCGGACACAGCTGGCTCCAAAATAGACCCATCACAGGACACAGCTGAGCCCATCAGCCAAGCTTCTGGTGCCTCTGTGATAACATATTGAAGAAAGGGCAAAAATGCTGCAACGGCAGAGGAGAAGGGAAAAAAAACAAAAAGAGTGAAAAACAGTAGAGGGAGCACCAAGGTCAGTGAAGAAGGAGCAGCGAAGGTAGAGGTGCTCCAGGCACTGGAACAGAGACTCCCCTGCAGCCCATGGAGGACCCACACTGGAGCAGGTATTTCTCTGCAGCCCGTTGAGGACCCCATGCTGGAGCAGGTGGATATTCCCTGAAGGAAGCTGCAGCCTGTGAGGAGAGCCCGCACAGGAACAGAGGAAAAGTGTGATGAGGAATGAGCAGCACCGCAACCCTCCTTCACCGCCACCCCCCCTGCTCTGCTGTGAAGGAGGTGGAGAAGTTGGGAATGAAGTTGAGCTTGGGAAGAAGGGGGAGAGGAAAATTGTTGGTTTAATGTTTGTCTTTGTTTCTCACTACCCAAATCTATTCTAATTCGCAATATTTTTTTTTTTTTTTTCCAAGTCAAGTCTGTTTTGCCCACAACAGTAATTGGCAAATGATCTCCCTGTCTCTATCTTGACCCATGAGCTTTCTTGTCCTATTTTCTCTTGTTGCCCCACTGAAGAGAGTGAGTGAGCGAGTGGCTGGGTAAGAGTGTGGCCCTTAGCCAAGGTCAGCCTATCACAGTTGTTCAACACAGTAGGCATGACTCTCAGACTTTTCTACCCCAGTCTCCATTATGCACAACAGTGAGACTGCAGAGAAGTTGGTTGCCAGTGACTGACTCTGGAAGCAACCAGTCACTCTGATGTCTTCTCCACTGCTCCACCTGCCATGCTTGTTTTTAGAGCAGCCTTAGGACTCCTCCTCATTATATTCTCAATGGGGTTGCCCACTAGCTACAAGTCTCCATAGAGAATTGAGTCAAGTTGAATGCTAACATTCAGCATAATTTTTAAAAGGCATTGATTAGATGAGGTTTGCATCCCAGGTTTCACTTTCAGAGAAGGTAGATTTTCTCTGGATTGTTTAAAATGATGTAAAACACACTTACCATAATAGTGCAAAGGGAACATAGCTGGATAAGGGTAAATAGTGTTTAGTGAGGAAATCTTCCATCTGGAAGAGGAGATACATGCTTGCATGACATAAATATACTTCTGTGATTCATGGAACATAAATTTTTTAGGCTTTATGTTGTAGTATGTAGTTTACTTATTTAAAAATGTTTAAGAAAGCAAAGATGATAAATAAAGACTATCTTGCATAATATTGTATAGAAGAATGTATTTTTGCCACCATGTCATGAAAACAATAAAACATAATTCCTTTGATTTAGAGTGTCAATAACCTGATTCATTAAACGCATCTAATGTATGTCTATTCCAAATTATTACTGCAATTATTTAAAGATTAAGGCTCCCTAAAGGTACACAATATGATAAACTACAATAATTCCTCTAAAATGTATGGTCTGAAGATATCCCACTGAACTATGGATAATGATTTATGGTCTGTTAGTAAGAGATGCAATTTAATTGCACTTTGGAATATTCTAAAAGCAGCAATCATCATGTCACAGAGTACCTGCAAAATGTCAAACTCTAATTATTTCCATGACTGTTTCTCAGATTTGACTCCGGTAATCCTTCACTCTGAAGGCTTATTCACAGAAAATGAAACATCAAATAAATTATGCTCAGCTGTCATCTTTACCATGTGCCATTTTGTCTAAATTTTGCCAGAGTGTGAAAACAGGGAGGTGATCTCATCTGTTATAGAGCTAATCCTAATTCCCTTCATACTTGTGTAGTTTCAGTTAGTTTAGAAAATTATGCCTGGGAATTGATAGGTAGATACATAGATAAAAACTATATTTATTTCAGAAAAACAATAAACTCCTAATTTTTAGCCCTGTTGTGAGATTCCAGGCTGCTTTCCTGTATTTTGACACCTGTGGAACTGTACTGCTTTTCATGGAACTAAAGTACACACCAGCGTACATCTGGTCAAAATGAAGACTACCTTTCTCAATTTCATCGGGGGGGGGGGTGCGGGGGGAACAACAAA
>NW_008795138.1:2239071-2249209 GCF_000699145.1 Aptenodytes forsteri | reverse complement strand
TTTTGTCCTTCTTCTCTCGTGGCGGGGGGGGGGGGGGGTGTGGGGGGAACAACAAATTAACTACTCTCTGAAATTCCCATCCCCTTATCTCAAAGTCTAAGTTTGCAAATAAATTAATTCAGTCTATCCTCTTCAAGCAGATTCACAGGCTCTCTCCCAGTGCTTCTCTAACTGTTGTGGTGAAGTCTTTGATGCTTTTTTTCCCATTTGGAAATGCCCCAGAGATTTCCCCTGTATCTCATAGTTACACTTTGATCTTTCCCTCACAAGATTAGCTCTTCAGCCAGTGCTGCAGGTCTATGCTGTGATTATCTCTGGATACACTCCCCGCCAGTATCCATATGGAGATTGTTCTTGGCTGTCCTAAAGGCATGTTACTCACACCAGTGCAATTCAAACAGGAGCCTGAGGGCAGATCTTAGTTTGAAATTCAGTAATCGTGAGCCTGCATGAAGTTATTACTTATTGCTATATTCATGTCACATGCCTCCAAAAATCTCTACTCATGGGCACACACCATAAAGTTAGAACACAGGAATAACAACCCTGAAAGGCCTACAATCAGAAGAAATGCAGAAGACAGGCAAGATTAATTGAAGGTCAGCAATAAAAAACTGTGGAAGAAAAGTGCTAGGACTTCAGTGAAAGCAATGGTATTTTGTGTCTGAGCAGTGCAAAGCCGTGCACATGACTCTCAGATGAGACGCTGCCCCTGTACATACATTTTGCCCAGGAGTGACTTAATCACAGATCTCAAAGGAAACAGGGAATTAGTCTCCTTCTTTTAAACCAGTGACAACTGTGTGTAATTTGATTTTTAAACTATCTGAATATTACATGAAGAACTGGTGGAAATGCAGAGGTCTTTACTATAGACACATAAGCTTACAACAGTTTACGCAAGCAGATCTCCAAGAAATTCCAGAGACAATTTATATTGTATTTCTCATTGCATGTAATACAGCTTGGTTGCAAAGGCTTTAAAGTTATTTTATGTGTAAAATTTTTGTAATCAAAGATAAGCAAAATAGTCTCTTTGCAGGGCTTAATGCTTAGGTGCCACCTAAGGATTTTGAGTGAAACTTTTGCATCATTTGTTAGTGCTCTACCACTGGGAAACTGTGAAGACACAAGGAAGGAGGAAGCAGCCTCACTTCACAGTTATCTGAAAGGTGGGCTGACTCAGCTGGGCCTTGCAGGTGAGAAAAGTGGAGAAAGTGTCCCGTTTCTGTATTCCACAGTGGTTTAGGCACTGCACTGGTCCATAGTGAACTGCATAGCAATAGAAATGAAGGAGCACAGAGAATTTTATCACTGGGTGCATATTGGGTATTCAAGGTGATACAGATGTTAAACAGGAATCTTGAGAACCTACCTTTTGCACATAAATTGCCTGATTTTCTTTGTGATTCTTCCCCTTATCTCTCACTTATGGCACTGTACAAAGAGCCGGTCTTACTTCATATATGTTTATGTATAGGGAAAGAGAAAGGAAGTCAACATTCTCAACTGTATTAAACAAATGGCTTTCCTATTATCCTTTTATGGATGAGCTACCATTGTAACCCTTAAAAGAAACAATTAAAAACAGTTTGAGGCAACAGAGGTATGTTGCAAGACAAGAGGATATGTCACCGAAAAGTGTCCTGTAATGTAATATTAAGCTCTAAAATTTATGGCTGTTTTCTTCCTTGTGGTGTTTTTCAATATACTTTTATTACAGGCTCTAAATTATACTCTCACAGAAAAGGTCTCTCTTTAAACCTTTAGGTCAGAATTGTTCAGATCTTTTCACACTGAATCAGTCAGTTTTAAAGCTGGCACAATCCTTGGCAAGCTTGTAAATCTTTCAAAAGATCTTATCCAATTACCCTTCATGGTCCACAGGCTTCTACGGCGTGACTGTTTTCTTCTATGTAAGGAATTAAGTGCTCATGAAAGGTTAGGAACCAATGGAGTTGAAAAGTAAGCCAGCACATTTTTCTACAGTTCAGATACTATGGCTATATCTACAGAGACAGAGGTAGAGGTCTATAAAGAAATTCAGTGATGGTCAAGAACATTGACGGTTCTTTGAGACCAGAAGAACAGTAAGGCCAGAAATTTTTAGTTTATTTGTTTATAAAAGACAATCAGTTATGTTAAAACTGGAAACTTCTGCATATACATCTAAGGTCGTAAATCTTGCCTAGGAACACAAAATATATTTCATTTTATCTGTACCTTGTCATAAACCTTGGTCTTTGTTATATGTAATATAACTTCTTCAGGAAAGGTGGCAAGAGGTCATAGATATCCTAGGTTTTTTAATATGAAAAGGAATATAGTGAAGAGCGATCTGCGAAGAAAGTAATTTTTTTTGTTGTTATTTTATATACTTATTTAGCACCTTTATTAACTAAGGGAAAATAAAAGATAAATATTTACTAAGGTGTTTGTTAATATCAGAAGGAATTTTAGATCTCAGCAGTTTTTAAACTGCAATATTTATTCCAGTGACATATAAACTGCAATTACCAGGCTATAACAGAAAGGGAAGAAAATCACTAAATCAGTTTCACAGGTAGCATAAAAATATTATTTCATCTCACTCTGTTGGTCAGGATAACTAGAAAAATGCCCCTTCAAAAACATTACATGGGTAATAAAATCACAGTTAAGAACAAATGAGAAAATGCATGCTGTCTCTTTGAGGGAGAGCTTAAAAAAATGATTTTCTTTGTAATGCAAAAGAAGGAGATTGCAGTGAGAGAAATCCAGCTGCATTTTGAACCTGTGTTAGTGACCTGTAACTAAATTTTGACATGCTGTGATTTCCCAAATTTATATATATACACACACATATTAAGATATACATATTCATTTTCTTCATACATATATATATAAAAAATTATAAAAGATTTTCATTTCTCAATTGAAGATATGAAGAATTACATCACAATCAACTGCTACTCCAAGCCCTTTCTATGTCTGATTTTCAATTGTATCTTTTGTAATTATTCATTTATGTTAGTGCAAGACAGAAGGATCTTGAAATCTGAAACTTCACACAGTGGAACTAACTGAAAAGCAATCAAGTCAAGCAGAATTAGGTCCTTGTTAGTTCAGTTGTTTCTAACATACTTCAATTCTGAATAGGGATATTAAGTTAAAAGGAATTTTCATATGCAGCTTTTAAAAACCTTTCAATTTTACAGCTTGTGTGCTTCATTGTATTGTTACTTCAACAGAACTTGTACTCATTTCAAACCAGTGGAACTAACTGAAAAGCAATCAAGTCAAGCAGAATTAGGTCCTTGTTAGTTCAGTTGTTTCTAACATACTTCAATTCTGAATAGGGATATTAAGTTAAAAGGAATTTTCATATGCAGCTTTTAAAAACCTTTCAATTTTACAGCTTGTGTGCTTCATTGTATTGTTACTTCAACAGAACTTGTACTCATTTCAAACAACAATGTGAAATGGAGGAAATAAAATAAAAGCTTAATATGGTCCCAAAGTCTATAATTAGAGGGTTTATGTATATAAGAAAAACGCTGTTAGTCGTTAAAAAAAAAAAATATTGAGTTGGTGTAGGTTTCTGCAGAGTTCAACCTTTCTGTGACTTTCATATTTATAGATTAAAAAAAAAAATCCATTTAGTGAAATTTTGTCCAGTTCAGATTCCAGAGAGCTTGTCAACGTCATGTCTCTGAAGACTAAATTGCATTTATAAACTCATCTGTCAAATAAATAAAAGGTCACTGCTTGGTTTCCAGCAAGAAATCGCTTATTATTTAAAAGGAATTTTCCAGATCTAGTGGGAGAATAGTACTGCATTCTGAAGAGAGGAAAGTGCATTACTAATTCATGGTTATTTCAAAAAATTACAAATTACGACACAGAGCTAGAATGAAGCAGGCAAAATCTTTTCTACGTGTTTTATTTACCAGTGCTGTACTTTACATTTTGAGTAGCCACCATAAGTTGCTGACAATTGCACAGAAGTTTTTTTGTATATGGTGTTTAACCATAATCTTGGAACTTTTCATCCTGACCAAACCAGAATGAGAACAAAATGGAACAAAGAAATCTGCATGGGAACACTAGACACAGATTATAAATTTGGTGCTTATCGGCTAGATAAGGTATCTGAAATTTCTGAATACAACTGCACTTCATTGAAATCACTTGCATAAAGATTTCACCTCAACTAGTGATATGTGTTACAGCAGGAACAAGAATTTTGTGTATGATAAAGGTAATCAAAGTCTGGTAGAATTTGGGGGTTTTTAAAGGAAAAGAAAATGAAGAAAAATATTTCACTTTATGAATTCAGAAAGCAACATAATTTTACAGAAGGAACAAAAATAGAAATACTTCTCTAAAAATAATATATTGATGCTTTTATTCCTCCTTTATGTCCATCTTTTTTTCTACTAAAAAAAAAGAAAATCAATACTAACTGTGTTCCTTAAACTTTTCCCCAACATTTTTCATGGGTTTGATTTTTGACAGATTATTTGAATGATGATTATTTAAGAGAAATGACAAGCAAATAATCAGTTTGATCTTGACACTATTGCAATGTATATAATTCATTGCATGTCCTGCATTTTGAAGGCCAGATATAACCACTCTTGCCTCTCCTCTGACCAGAGATCCTCAGTAATGAGTCAAACAACCTTGCCCGGTACTCTCTATAACAGAAAGAAGCACTTCCATGAATCTGACATTAGGTCTCTTCATCTAGTAACTCATTTTACTGTCTTCCATCCTACTGACTTTCTTACTGCTTTTCCAAGTTTAAAATTTTAGCAGACCTTTACTACCTGAGGAGTCGTTTGCTGAAATCAGATGTATCCAGTGGACATTTTTGTCAGTGTTCTTTTCTCTACTAAGATATCATGTATCATGAAAGATTGCAGAAAAAGAAGATTGCAGATGAAGAAGACTTTGTTGATTTCCTTAAACATCTTTTCTTCCTCTTTTTTAAGTTTGGACTTGGTTCTCATGACAATGGGTCAGCTCAGTTTATTTGAAAAAAATTCTTCATTTATTCAGAAAATGAGGTAATCTTTTAAAATATTTTCAGAAATATTCTTAAATTTATTTCTGTTATCTAAAGCTATATATGAATATTATGGTTGAAATCTAGAACAGTATCACAGAGAAAACCATCAGAATGAAGCGAGCAACTGAATATTCTAGCCTATTTTTTTGGTTTTCATACTCTCAGACTCTTACTCAACTGATTTGAGTAAATATGGAAGCCTCAAGTGTAAAGAAAAGTTTTGTTTACAACTTGTATCTGCAGTCGTTCTAGTCTCCTTACAAACTGCCTATGTTAAGACATTTACAATGCTCAGTTATCTGACTTTGGCTATGCAGATGACAAGATTAAGTTATCATTTACTACATATGGTTTGAGGTAATACCTTATATTGTTATTTCATCTCTTTCCCTTGCCTTGATTGCAAGGGAAATGCATGAACACTTACTATATTACTTTTCTGGAATGAAAAAGGTCATACATCCTCAAATCACTAATGTTTGATCTAAAATCATGATGCCACTCCAAAGATTATATAGCCATGTCAGTTATAAAGATGGAAAGTGTGTGCTCTTACTGTTAGCTTTTGCTAACATCTCTAATCATTTGGAGTCTGTTTTTTTATTCCACTGTGGGCTGACAATCCTTGTAGATGAAAGTGTATAAACTGCCAGCTTAAGCTATATGCGGGTATCTGTATGTCATGGGAAATGCTCCACACGTTGAAGGATTAGCCATTATGAAGAGGGCATGCACAAAACAAGCAGAGGCATACCTGGACAAGCAAATGAGAATTATTGCGGTTCCGAGTATAATTCAGAATGGGTTTTGAGCTAGTCCAACTTGTGAGTGGCTACTTACAGCTCTAGAGGCATTCAGTGATGGCTGGGGTTTTGGAAGACCTATTTGCATGATCCCTGGCCCAATGAAACAGTAGACTGTCATTCCTGAATTATTTCTGCAGTGTGAACATTCACTGTGAAAATGAATTGAGATAATCAGGTTATTCCCCAGAGACTGTTTAAGAGGTACAAAAATTTTTATTCACACCTTCTACAATTTCAAACTGAGCTTCTGTCATTTTTTATTGTCAAGTTTGAATTAAATTTAAGATAAAAAAAGCATTCCATATTTTACCAAAGTTATGACTGACTTCAGTAATTACTCTGTTGGTTTGTATTGTTTCATTTCATTTGTCTTTTTGATTTATTAAACTGTGACTAGTACAAAATAGTAAAATTTATAAAATGTCAAACAGCTTTTAAATAAGATCATTCAGGTAAGTTCAAGATCATTCATTTATTTAATTATTAGTATTTCAGAAATGCTGAGGTAATTTATTTTTAATTTAAAAGTGTTCATTTCTTGTGAAATCCTGATTCTCTTCCTCATGCTTGTCAACATATACCATTTATATTTCCCAGGGTTCACGTGATTAAAGACTAATCTTCACTTCTATCTCACAGAATCACTCAATTGTTGAGGTTGGAAGGGACCTCTGGAGGTCACCCAATCTAATCCTCTTGCTCAAAGCAGGGTCAGCTAGAGCAGGTTGCCCAGAACTATGTCCAGTTGAGTTTTGAATATCTCCAAGGATGGAGGCTCCACGGACTCTCTGAGCAACTTGCTCCAGGGTTCATGGCCCTCATAGTGAAAGATTTTTATTATGCTTAAATGGAATTTCACGTATTTCAATAATGCTTATTGTGGTAAGCTAACCTTCACTGTCTCCCAGGTTGCCACCGAGCCACTCTCTCACTCCTCCCCCTCAGCAGGACAGAAGGAGAAAATAAGATTTAAAAGCTCATGGGATCAGATAAGGACAGGAAGATCACTCACCTTTACCATTACCATCACAGGCAAAACAGACTCAATTTGGGGAAGATTATTTGAATTTATTGCCAATTAAAACCAGAGTAGGATAATGAGAAACAGAAACAAAACTCCCCCTCCACCTTCTTCCCAGGCTCAACTTCAGTCCTTCATTCCTGACTCTTCTGCCTCCTCCTCTCCCACCCCAAGTGGTGCAGGGGGATGGGGAAGGAGGGTTGCAGTCAGTTCTTAACACTTAATCTCCGCCGCTCCTTCCTCCTCATGCTGTTCCCTTGCTCCAGCACAGGGTCACTCCTACAGGATACAGTCCTTCACGAACATTCCAGCGTGGGTCCTTTGCACGGGCTGCAGTCCTTCAGGAACAGACTGCTCCACCGTGAGTCCCCCCATGGGCCACGGTTCCTGCCAGAAAACCTGCTCCTACATGGGCTCCTTTCCACGGACCACCAGCCTGCTCCTTAGTGAGCTCTTCACAGGCTGCAGCTTCCTTCAAGGCACATCTACGTGCTCCAGCATGGGGTCCTCCATGGGCTGCAGTGTGGATATCTGCTCCACCATGGTCCTCCATGGACACAGGTGTACAATCTGTGTGACCACGGTCTTCACCATGGGCTGCAGGGGAACCTCTGCTCCAGCACCTGGAGCACCTCCTCTCCCGCCTTCTTCTCTGGCATTGGTGTCTGCAGGGCTGTTTCTCTCATGTTTTTCTCAGTCCTCTCTCTCCCAGCTGCTGCCCAGAATTTTTTACCCTTTCTCAAATATGTTATCACAGAGGCACCACCAGCTTTGCTCATTGGCTCAGCTTTGGCAAGTGGTGGGTCCATTTTGGAGCTTGCTAGAATTGGCTCTGTCTGACATGGGGGCAGCCCCTGGTCTCTTTTCAGAGGCCACCCCTGCAGACCCCTGCTGCCAAAACCTTTCCACGTACACCCAATACACTCTTCTTAATGCAGCCCAGGAGACCAATGTCCTCCTTTGTGACAAGAGCATGTTGCAAGCTCATGTCCAACTTGTTGGCCATCAGGATGCCCAGATCCTTCTCTGCAAAGCTGCTTTCTGGACAGTCAGCCCCAGCATACTGGTGCATGGGGTTGTTCCTCCCCAAGTGCAAGACTTCGCACTTCCCTTTGTTGAACTTCATGAGGTTCATGCCTACCCATTTCTCCAGTCTGTCAAGTTTCCCTCTTAATGGCAGCACAACCACCTGGTGTACCAACAACTCCCCCCAGCTTTGTATCATCTGTGAGAATTTGCTGAGAGTATACTTGGTCCCATCATCCAGGTCATGAATGAAGATGTTAAGCAGTATTGTCCCCAGTGTCAACCCCTGGATTATACCAAGAGGAACTGGCCTCCAGCTGGACTTCTTGCCACTGATCATAACCCTCTGAGCCCAACAGTTCAGCCAGTTTTCAATCTACTTCACTGTCCATTTATCTAGCCCATGCTTCATCAGTTTGTTAATGAGGATGTTATGGGAGGCAGTGTTGAAATCCTTGCTAAAAATAAAGATAAAAAACTTCTACTGCTCTCCCCTCACCCACCAAGACAATCATCACATCACAGAAGGCTACCAGGCTGGTCAGGCATGGTTTTCTCTTCATAAAGCCATGCTGACTACTCCCGGTCACCTTCTTGTCCTTCACAAGTTTGGAAATGGTTTCCAGGATTACTTGCTCCATCACCTTCACAGGGATCAAGGTGAGGCTGATTGGCCTGTAGTTTCCCACATCCTTCCTCTCACCCTTCTTGAAGAAAGAAGTGACATTTGCTTTCTCCCAGTCCTTAAGAAGCTCCCCAGATTGCCATGACCTGTCAAAGATAATTGAGAATGGCCTTGCAGTGACATCAGCCAGCTCCCTGATGGGTGTATCTCATCAGGCCCCACAGACTTGAGTATGTACAAGTTGTATAAATGGTCCCTAGCTTGACTCTCCTCCACCAAGGATAAGTATTCCTTGCTCCAGACTCTCCCACAGATCTCAGGGGACTGGGATTGCTGAAGGCAAATCTCACCAGTAAAGATTGAGGCAAAGAAGACAATGAACACTTTGGCCTTTTCCATGTCCTTTGTCACCAGATCCCTTGCTCTATGCAGCAGGAGGTCCACATTTTCCCTTAGTCTTCCTTTTGTTGTTTATGTATCAATAGAAGACTTTCTTCCTGCCATTCACATACCTTATGAGGTTTAACTCCAGACAGTCTTTCACTTTTCTTACTCCTTACCTGCATGCTTGGGCAGTGTCTCTATAATCCTCCCTGGTCATCTGTCCTTGTTTCCATCTCTTGTATGCTTCTTTCCTGTATTTGAGTTTTCTTCATCCATGCAGATCTCCCGCTGCTTTTGCATGATTTCCTGCTTCAGGGCATGGACTATTCCTGAGCTTTGAGGATTTGATCCTTTGGAAAACAACCAGCTCTTCTGGACCCCCATTCTCTCCAGGGCCATTGCCCTGTGATTCTTCCAAGCAGATCCCTTAATAGGCTAAAGCTCTGCTCTGCTCTCCTGAAGTCCAGGATTGTGATATTGCTATTTGCCTTTTTCCATCCTCTCATGAGGAACTCCTGAGAACTCTTCTATTTCATGGTCACTGCCAAGGTTGCCCCTGACCTTCACACCACCAGCCAGCTCTTCCTTGTTTGTTGGTATCAGGTCCAGCAAAGCACCTCCCCTCATCAGCTCCTCGATCATCTGTGTCAAGGAAGTTGTCATCAATCTACTCCAGAAATCTGCATTCCTTCTGCCCTGCTGTGTTTTTCTTCCAGCAGATAACAGTGACATTCAAGTCCTCCATAAAGACCAGGGCCTACAAACAGGACACTTCCTCCAGTTGTCTGAAGAAGGCTTCAGCTACTTTTTCCTGATCAGGTAGTGTTGTGGTTTAACCTCAGCCGGCAGCTAAGCACCACACAGCCGCTCGCTCATTCCCCCCGCAGCGGGATGGGGGAGAGAATCGGAAGAGTAAAAGTGAGAAAACTCATGGGTTGAGATAAGACAGTTTAATAGGTAAAGCAAAAGCCACATATGCAAGCAAAGCAAAACAAGGAATTCATTCACTACTTCCCATCGTCAGGCAGGTGTTCAGCCATCTCCAGGAAAGCAGGGCTCCATCATGCGTAACGGTTACTTAGACAAAATGCAGTAACTCCAAACGTCCCACCGTTCCTTCTTCTGCCCCCAGCTTTATATTGCTGAGCATGACATCATACGGTATGGAATATCCCTTTGGTCGGTTGGGGTCAGCTGTCCCAGCTGTGTCCCCTCCCAGCTTC
>NW_008795138.1:2233043-2237157 GCF_000699145.1 Aptenodytes forsteri | reverse complement strand
TGTGCACCCCCAGCCTACTCACTGGTGGGGTGGTGTGAGAAGCAGGAAAGGTCTTGACTCTGTGTAAGCACTGCTCAGCAGTAACTAAAACATCCCTGTATTATCAACACTGCTTCCAGCACAAATCCAAAACATAGTTTCATACTAGCTACTATGAAGAAAATTAACTCTATCCCAGCCAAAACCAGCACAGGTGGTCTGTAGCAGACACCCACTACATCACCCACAATGGTCTGCCCACTAATCCTGACCCCACTTTGTCAGGTGGATCCTGTACCTTACAAGCAGTCCTCAATCCTCAAAGAGGCCTCCACAGTCACAAAAAACCCAAATCCCTGTTGTTGACACCAGCTGCACAAACAGTTAATTGTGCAGGATCCATCCACTCCTCCAAAAGACTTCCCCCCTCACCAGAAAGACTGAGAAGAATACCAAAATTTCAATTAACAAATAAAGCACTACTAAAATGAAGGAGTCAGAGATTCTAATCTGAGTTTCTCATTTAAAAATCTCATTTTAATAGAAATGCTTTTGAATTATGCTGCTGTAAATCAGAATCTGCCCCCTGAACTATTAAATAAAACAAACCAAATAGAATTTCTGTTTTCTTCTATTTTCAGTCCTTTGTTGTGAATTTTCTTCTTGGACTGTGAACTTCTTATTGATTTTTGACTCTCTGCACCACTCATTCAATAAACTTATCACCAAACTTGGCCCTAAAAGATGCTCAAAACAAATGAGAAAGTGCGGTATCTATTCTCCTTCAGAAATGGCTAAATTCTCCTTTGTTTCAGAGGAGTCCTTATGGAAAAACCAAACTCTAACAAAAAGTTTGAGGATAGACTCAAGCATCATATTCACCAGCATGAGCACATGGGAAGATCTGGTCAAAGGAGAAAGGAAACAATTTGCATTAATATATCCTTGAAAACAATAGTTTGATAGTTAACATTTACTGGTTCTCCCAAAGGTTTAAAAGCTGGAAATGCAGGAGTTTGTCTCAATGTAAGTGGGCAGATTCTTTATGTCATGAGATACACTGGAATCATCCCCTTATAACGTAAAAAAGAAAAATCAAGGAAAGACCAAGATCTCCTTACAGGGATCCTCTAACTGTCTCCTATTAAAAAAAAAAAGCCAACCAAAAAAACCCAAAACAAACACATGGACAGTCCGTTAATTTTAGAAACTCCCCAAAACCTGCATGCATCCATGGGTCTTTGGCCTCCACACAGGCACTCATAAACCTCCTGTGATCTGTAATTCAGACTTTTTTGGGTTTTATGTAGAGTATTCCTAGGCTCTAGGCTTTCAATGTGCCACTGTATATTTCAAACAACATTAAAAAGATACCCTTCCAAAATCCATAATATATTTTAAGATTTTTATAAATGTAAAATAGTATCAAAAGTATCAAGATGCTAAAATCTCTCTCTGTGTTCACTTTCAGATATTTGACAGCATCACAGAGAGTGAGGGATCTGTGTTACTTAAAAAGAATATTATCTATGACTCAGTTTATGTTTGAAAAAATGTTATTTGACTGAAAGGAGTTGTAAAAAAAGAAACAAGCCAGAAATAAACCATGTCAGAGAGAAAAACCCAGAGGCCCAAGAAACCCTAAGAGATGGAAAGGGTGAAAAATCCTTTTTTGAGTTTTACTAGTAGGGCAATGAACTGAGGTCTCCAAAGCAGGAGAAGCAAGCAAGCAAGCAAGCAAGCAAACAAAAACCCTATTGAGTGGCTAAAATTTCCAGCCTACAGGTAGAGAGAGGAGAAGATTTTGAGAGAGAGGTACTGATAAATAAGGAGCAAGAAGCAGAGGGGTGCCATCTGAGACAGCAGGATTCACTTTGGCTTGGAGAGAGCTGAGGAGGTACAGATGAGATGCAAACGTCTCTGAGATGTGTACACTGCGGGTATAACCCCATCTCGTTGGCTGTATTCCTTTGGGTGAATAAGCAGTACATCCATTTAGAATGAACTAATCTGAATCACTTTTAATCAGCTCACAGGCTTCAGGAAAGAGGTGTCTTAAAGATGATAATTACTGTTGGTAGGCAGATATGGCCATTATGTGAGAAGATGGAGGAGGGCAATGATATTTGGCATTCTTTCTATGTAACCCTGACAAGATAGCAAAATTAGTGGGTTTGCAGAGATGTGCTCCAGATTCAACTCATCTACAAAACGTACAGGAGGAGATCTGAAACTTGGAGGTAGTGTTCAGGGGGACTAGGGAGAGTTCATACACTAAGTTTTCCTGTAGGTCGTTACACGAACTAAAAAAATGTTTTATTTGTCTCTGTTTCTAAAAAGTTTTAGAACTCTAAGAATCAGTTATTTAGTAAGCTTGAAAAGAAGTCTTTCATTTACAGAAAAACTTTCTGTGCAGGTCTTTTTGGATATCTCTTACTGTTGAACAGCTTCTGTGTTCAACAAAGCACTGATTTGACAATAAACCCTCTATAGGCAAACTCTTTGGGATTTGTCTATGTGGGGCTTCTTGCAAGATTAATTCTGGCTTCTTTTTGTCACCATTCCTTCAGTTTCTTGAACATATCTTTATCTACAGACACTATTTGATTAAAAAAATTACTACTCTGAAAAAACTGTTTCTCATTTATTCCCAGAAGTTGAAGGGAAACTGACAGTTTTAATGTTTATTTCCATGACAGTTAGATGTGAAATTCTTTATGAGTTATTTATTCTGAGATCCCTTCTATCCAGTTTTTACTTTTGGATACAAGTTTAGACTTATGTATATCTGCAAATTTATATTAAAAAACAGAAAATATATGCATTCTTGAAACTGGACAGAAAATTATAGTTGTGAGGAATTCAGGCAGGATTTTCTACATAGTAACTCTATTTATTTGATACTATTCTACTGATATGCTTCAGTGTCAGAGACAACAATTAATCCAAAATACCAGTGCAACAAGTTCTGCCTTGATGCAACCCCACATTAGGGAAGTTAAAAATGCAGAGCTGAGAAGTCTGGTAACAACCTAGGTTTAGGTAATCATTACTACACCTCCCACTGGCTTTCACAACTTCAAAGGAAAAACTTCTATAAGAACTTAGCTAGGATTCTTTTGTGCTGGTCAATGACTTCCTTATGTGTAGACATGGAAATCCAAAGAGTTACAGATATGTGACCCCTCCATTTCAGTATTGAACCTAATTTGACAAGTCTATTGCCAAAAGAAGAGTGACTTGGGTAAACAGCTCTAGCACATACCGGTAGCACAGAAGGTTTAGGGCCTGATATTAAGACTTTTTGAGGCCCAGAAACTCCAGCTGAATAACATGGAAGACTAATGTTCAACATCTTTGGAAAAAAGGCTTTTATTGTGGCTAGCAAGGTAAATGCTGGTCTATTTCTTATTAGGAATTTGCAGCTCTCTCAGTGTCCAAGGATGCTCACACACGAATACAGATTTGTGCAGGATCAGTTAAACCCTCCAGAAAAAAAACTGCAACCCCACATTAGGGAAGTTAAAAATGCAGAGCTGAGAAGTCTGGTAACAACCTAGGTTTAGGTAATCATTACTACACCTCCTACTGGCTTTCACAACTTCAAAGGAAAAACTTCTATAAGAACTTAGCTAGGATTCTTTTGTGCTGGTCAATGACTTCCTTATGTGTAGACATGGAAATCCAAAGAGTTACAGATATGTGACCCCTCCATTTCAGTATTGAACCTAATTTGACAAGTCTATTGCCAAAAGAAGAGTGACTTGGGTAAACAGCTCTAGCACATACCGGTAGCACAGAAGGTTTAGGGCCTGATATTAAGACTTTTTGAGGCCCAGAAACTCCAGCTGAATAACATGGAAGACTAATGTTCAACATCTTTGGAAAAAAGGCTTTTATTGTGGCTAGCAAGGTAAATGCTGGTCTATTTCTTATTAGGAATTTGCAGCTCTCTCAGTGTCCAAGGATGCTCACACAGATTTGTAGATTTGTGCAGGATCAGTTAAACCCTCCAGAAAAAAATATGAAGCAGATTCAATATTTTTGTAATCTTACAAACTTTCTGATGGCTATGCTTCTGAGTATAATAATTATATTTGTAGTACTGTCGTGTCTAAAATCTCTCTAAGGGGTT
>NW_008795138.1:2226077-2232878 GCF_000699145.1 Aptenodytes forsteri | reverse complement strand
CAGGGAAATGAAGCAGATTCAATATTTTTGTAATCTTACAAACTTTCTGATGGCTATGCTTCTGAGTATATAATAATTATTTGTAGTACTGTTGTGTCTAAAATCTCTCTAAGGGGTTATGAAAGAAGGAGTCTGTTGTGTCAGGAGCGGTCAAATTCAAAACAAAATACAGCCACCACTCCAGAGAATTTTCTACTATGAAGATTAGTTGGACTAATGGTTGGACTCGATGGTTGGACTCGATGATCTTAGAGGTCTTTTCCAACCTCAATGATTCTATGATTCTATGATTAGATCAATAACCTTTAATCTACTTATCTTACTTTAATAATTCTGTTGAAAACATGGGAAGAGGAATTATGTACTTAACAGTACCAGAATTAAACCAGCTGAACTAAAGTATCCTGTGGCATGCCAATCATTTTCTCCCAACAAAGAAATAACTCACTGCTGGAGTGTCACCTGTGATCCACAAAACTACTATCAAAAAATGAGGCATTGAATCTAATACATCACAGAGGACAAAAGGATTCATGCAGAAAAGGATACCTGAGAAAACACAGATGAACCTCACCAGAGATCATCACCTTCACCTGTACTGATGAACTTTCCTCCTTAACCCATTTTAGCCTTGGATAACTTGTTTTATTCCCCACTGGACTTAAAAGAGATCCAGCTGGTGTTAAAAGAGAAATGTGAATTGTTCAGCTACTTGAAAGTCCTGAAGCAGCAATGGTCACGTTAGGTATAAGGAGAATGAAAACTTCTTTTCACTGACTACTTCAGTAAGACAGATTTTCACCTTAAGTCTTTTAAAATTCATTAACCAACAAAATGTTAACACTATGAGTTACTTCTTTATATGATCTTTTCCAGATCACCTGAGATCTTCCCTGGATAGCACAAGAAAATAGTCACTAAATAGTATATCCTCTTTCTCAGGACAAAACACTATCACATCTCAGATTATTTGATATTAATTATCTCTCCTAGTTATCTGTACATAATGAAGACAGTGGCATAGAACATGGTAATAGCATTTTACTTCCCCTGGATTTTTTACTTTGTCAGCTCTAGGGTTTTTCTTAGGTGAGCTGGAATCCTTTCAGATTCACAGGAATAGATAAATCCCATGATTTTCAAGAAAGCTATAAAAGTCATATACAAATTTCATTAAGATTGACAGGAGTCTTTTCATTGACCTTAATGGAAAAAAAATTGTGCAGAGGAGCAGGTTATGCAGATTCGCAAGATGGACCATACCGTTTCCATACATGTAAAATAGCACTATTTTGGAGAAATTCTTCAAAACTAGAGGACATATGGTCTGGGAATGTATTTCACTTCGCAGTGGCAAAGACAGTTCATACATGGCCAGTTACAATCATGACTTAAATCTATGGTTATCCCTTGCAGCATGATTTTGCTTGCTCATTATTCTTGTGATAATCTACCTTTAATTCCATTTATCTGAATATTTCAAAGGTCTTTAAACATTTTGAATGACTAGAATTGAGCATTGGGACATTCATGGATTTTAAGTCCGTAAGTGCTGACTGGATACAGCGTTGATCTTTCCTTAACTGTAGACCACTAATTTTCACCTACTTATTACCAATCTTAATGACCTGCCTTCATTATATCACTTGCTTGGAAGTTCATTCTAGTATTCATCCACCCCTGCTATGAAAATCTTCTGCTTATCCTTTCCTTTGGATTTGTCTGATAATCTGCAGTATGAAATTCGAATATGGGCTATCTTGCTTCATGTGCCTGGGTGAACAGTGCCAAGCACAGCATCCACGGTCAGCACTACTGCAAGTCTACTATGACCAATAATAAAAAGTAAAGCTCTGTCTGGGTGTGCGGGTTACTTCCAATATCAGCACTGCAGTCCTTTGGAGGGTTAACTGAAGCCGAAGGAACCTAATTTAACTCAATGAAATTGTGGGTGTGCTCATTTACCAGTGCTAAGCATCCTCACTTAGGCTATTCCACTGAACACAAGGCTACATTCAGGGTTTCTTGTGATCAGACCAGTTCTGGAGAGGTCAAACACTCTGCTGCAGTGTCAGTCTTTAAAATTGAAAGCGCAAGGGAAGCCGCAGGGAGTCAGGCCTCTCCTGCAGTGAAGAAGGCAAAACGGCCTTTGAAGAAGGCAAAACGGCCTTTGCTTTGTATGTGCTATCATTTGATTATTGTTTCTTTTGTTCTCATTTTAGTGGGCCTGGTCCTACCCACCTTCCCAGAGACAACTAGATTGAATTCAAAGAATTTTTTGCTTTTCAGGACCAACAGGTTTGGGCATAGCCTTTCTTAGTGGAGTGAAAAAAATGACCTTGCTTTGCAACAGAGTGATCAGTTTTCTGTATCAAAATGTATTTTTATTTTATTTTCCTTGAGGACATATTAAGGCAGTACTTAAGGAAGAGGTAGAATGATCAAAAATTAACCAAAATTGTTTGGATAATGTGTAGCTTCATTACTTTCAGGAAATGTATATATTCTATAAAATAGAATATATCTAAAAATCATAAGTATACTGACATGTTAGGAAAGCTTTTTATTAAGCTTAATGACCCATATCACACATCTATGTGACAGTACTTGAACTCAGATTTATTTCTCATTAACTGGAGTTGAATTTTCTGTTACCTTTGTAACAACCAACAATAAACATTCATGAAGTGACAAGCCACTACATTGCCTCTAACCTGATATTTTAGAAAGGGTAGCCCTACAACAAACTAGTAAAGTAAAAAATGGTAAACCATACTAGTACGGATTATTAAATGACAGTGAATCAAAAAGCTTGTTGCAAAATTCCTGTTGATTTACTGGAAACCCTGAAGAGTTTTACTACTTATGCTGAGTTTCTAAAAAAGTCTATATTCCTCAGGAAAAAAAATGCACAGAGAGAAGGGGAGGTTATCTTAAAGTAGATTTGAAACTGTTTTATGTACAAAATGAGAAGTTTGCTTAGTGCCTGGAAACTAAGCACCAGTATGGTAGTTTTTGTGTTCCTACACGTAATGCAAAGAGATTGATATTAACATTAATGTAATTCAGAAGAAGCAGCATGAATAAGAATAAGAATTAAAAAATGGAAATATATTCTACCTCAACTCACTAATAACATGTTTTTGCTTTTAGAATTCTGCTTTAGAAAAGATTAAGAGCATAATTCACCCCTGTAACTGAGCAGAACTCTGTACAGAAAACAAGGCAGAAGTACAAACGTAAATTTATAGCTCATCTATGGAGGGAATGCCAGAGGCTAAAGAGTGTATTTTGGGATGCTCTTGGCCCTGGGACCTCTCTGGCATGCAGGAATAAGCAGGAGATAGGACACCCAAGGAAGTCAGCAAGGTAGAAACCCAGGCTTTTTGTCTTTGCTCCCCCAAATGGGAAAGTTTCAAAGGCAGCCACCGTCACAACCCCTGTTTCCAAAATCAATGTGAGAGGATCACACCATATGGACTCCAAGAGTAAGAGGTTTTAATCTGAGTCATATGTGAGCCAACAGCACATATTTGGAAATGGATAACTGCACGTGAAGAACACATTTGTTACATATTTTCAGCTTCCAAACCCTTAAAAAAATGACATTGCTTCTGACCTGAAGAAAAAGCATCTTGAAAGTGAACTTGACTTTAGAATAACACAGAAGACCCAATTAGCAAGGTATAAGCAACCTGTTTTTACATGGAAATTTTAAAGTAAAACTTCTGTGTCTCAGTTCATCACCACATGTGCCCCTTTTACCAAATGAGAGAAGTAAGCATTTCCAGGAAGTGATACATCCAATTTTAAAACAGATATGTGAGATAAATGTACCGCCTTCTGGAGGTGACATTTTTTCTCTCCATTGATCACTAAGGTGACCTAGGATGAACTAGATCATGTTTTCATGTCTGCTTTGTAGATAAGTTGAGAAGAAATGTTTCTCAAGTTAGGTTTTTGCCATTTCTTTCTGAAATAAAGTGTTCCAGTCCCTCCAATCACACAGGAGTCATGAGAAATATTTTTCTTTAAGACTTATATTTCTCTTTCCTGGCAATATTTTTAAATGTCCATTTGCCCTTCAGAAATCAAATCACATAAATTACAAAAAAATATAATGAAATTGCTTAAAAATAATTGAAAATAAAGAAACATCTTTCACCCAAAGACCACAATTTTCTCAGCAATATTAAAAAGCCTCTCCCCATCTTTTTTTTCCACAAGCATATTAACAGTTTCAGAAGACCAGCTGTGACTGAGTCTTAAGATATTGCATTTGTTTCCCTCATTCATTTGAGAAAACATAAAGGATTCTTATCATGATGCTGTGTCTTCATTTTCCCCAAAAAAACTATATAAAAAATAGCAAGTCCCATTGAATAGGTTGTTCATTTACAACTATCATGGATTCACTAAAAAATCCATTTTTAAAGAAAAGTATGATTTCCGAAACAAGAAAATGTACAATATATACTATATGTATACATTTTTCTCCCTTAATTTATTTGCTAAAAAAGTGGTGAAAGAGAGCCAAGGGATCATTTTTTTTTTCCCCCCATAAATTGCTGAAGGAGCAACTGTGTAAATTAAGGGGTTGTGTGGCCCTGTGTGGAATACAGTGGCTTTGACCACATTTTAGTTTTTCTCCCTCTTGATTCCATCATCCTGGTCTATACTGGGGTGAAGAGAAAACTAGGTCAAAAACACAATTCTTTTTTTTTGTTTGTTTTTAAATGATGCTTTCCTACTTCTTGCCTGAGACTGTTTCTTTTGAAACCCTAGGATCCAGTGCTAGACCAAGTTACAGCAAAGAAAAGCATCTGTTAGGAAGTCAGAGGAGTTTTAGACAGTCTTTTTCAAAACTAGTTTCTAGTAGCTGAATCTCACAGGCACTTCAAAGTCAGGTGAACTAAAAAGCCACTTTCGGTAAACATAGTATAAACTTACCACAAACTGGGACCATGAAGACCTTTTCTGAGATAGCTTTATGCTTGAGATAGATGTGTACTAAAACAAAACAAGACAAAACAAAAGCTGTTTCCTGACATTCATTATATGAAGAACCTGAGGGCTTCATATCAGAGGCAGACTAGCAGACCTTATTCATTTCCTCTGTGGTGGTCACTTTTGTCCATGCCTGATGCCTCCATGTCAAAATGCTAGTGATGACAATGGGAAACCTTCATAAACAACATTTGAAATTTATGGCATAAATGGTCTACGGATGTAAACTGTCACAGCTATAGAGTAAGCAAAAAAAAGATGAGCATTTATAACAGCAGAAGAGCTGCTTCAAGTAAACATGCTGTCCTTCTTTAAAATGGCTTGATAGCATGGTTGAACTCTGTATTTCCTTGAATTTCTGAACAGGTGCGTTTTCCTCTCACATGAACAATTTATACAGGCCTTAAGGAAAAGAACTGCATCCTATCCAGACTCAAGTCTATCTGGTGGGTCTTCAGCATGGTTTGGGAGGCTTTAACTACTGAATAATTTTTTCTGATTATTTAGTTAATTTAGGAAACTAAAGAATTTAGAATTTCTGTATTTATTGCAGGAAAGAAGAGTACTTGCTATTCCAACAGGCGAAGTATCCTGAGGAGAAAAAAATGTTAAATGCTTCTTTTTCCCTAAGAGAGCTCTAATATCAGCCAAATGCCTATGGCATTCCCCTCACAAAGATATTGCTTTTCTTAAAGGAAAAAAAAGAAAAGAAAGAAAAGAAAGAAAAGAAAGGAAAAAAAAGAAAAAAAAGAAAAAAGATAAGTCTATGAGTTTGAAGAATTCTGTGCTGTTCTTGGTAGCTAATGGTTATATTCAAATACATTCAAATGACTGGAAATTTTCTTGGCATGACAAGATATGCAAATATTGCCAAAATGTGAAAAAAAAAAAAAAGACTGTATTTAATGGATGTCTGCCTTAGTTCTGCATATGCTACTGCAACCGTCCTTTGCAATGATACATTATTTATTGGTATAGTTTTCTTCTGAGAAACTTTGGCTTGGTGTTTTCAATATAGTAGTCCTAAACTCTAAACTTTTTTTAGTTTGAAGATTTGTGTTCTCCAAACACTAGGCACTTTTTTGTGCAATTATGGTAAATAGCATATGCAGGAAAGCTCTTAGCTTGACTAAGAGAAGGGAAGAAAAAAATTATAAAATAGGGGAGTCAGCAGCAGGAAGGAAGGACCTTAATTCTTACTTTTTTCTTTCATCATGCATTCTACTTTTTTCTTGGCTAGAGACTAAATAGAGGCACATGGTGCAAACAATGAAATAGGTTGTCTTCCTCTTCATAAAGTAATCAAAATTGAATGAAAATATTAATACTGAAATTTAAATTTTAGAATTTAGATGCAAAAGGTGGGATTTGTAAAAGGAAAATTACTTTGCAGATTCAACTCATCCTAAAGTAGCCATTTAAAATGAGTCAGCTAAACAGAACCTGAAAAGTGTCAAAGAATCACAGAATCATGGAATCACAAAATCACAGCATGGTTGAGGTTGGAAGAGACCTCTGGAGGTCATCTGGCCCAAACCTGCTGCTCAAGCAGGGCCACCTACAGTTTCCCAGGACCATGTCCAGATTTTTTTCCAACAGGCCCATGTCTTTCTTAAGCTGAGGGCTCCAGAGCTGGATGCAGTACTCCAGGTGGGGTCTCACCAGGGCAGAGGAGAGGGGCAGAATCCCCTCCCTTGACCTGCTGGCCACGCTGCTTTTGATGCAGCCCAGGATACGATTGGCCTTCTGGGCTGCGAGTGCACATTGCTGGCTCATGTCCAGCGTTTCATCCAC
>NW_008795138.1:2189898-2225711 GCF_000699145.1 Aptenodytes forsteri | reverse complement strand
TGAAGATATTAAACAGTACTGGTCCCAGTATGGACCCCTGCGGGATGCCACTTGTCACCGATCTCCATCTGAATGTTGAACCATTGACCACTACCCTCTGGATGCGACTACCTAACCAATTCCTCACCCACTGGACAGTCCACCCATCAAATCCATACCTCTCCAGTTTAGAGAGAAGGATGTTGTGGGGGACCGTGTCAAAGGCCTTACAGAAGTCCAGCTAGATGTCTTCCATAGCTCTTCCCTTGTCCACTGATGTAGTCACTCCATCATAGAAGGCCACTAGGTTGGTCAGGCGGGGTAAACAGTCCCAGCTCTCTCAGCCTTTCTTCATATGTGAGGTGCTCCAGTGCCTTCATCATAAGTCTATTTTCTCTATTTTCTCTCCGCTTATTCTTTAAGGATTCTAAGATTATTAACTCAGACATATACAATGAGGACATCTACATTTAGCCAGACTCAAGAGCTGAAATGACTATACTTCTTGAGACAACATTGACTTGGTTATACAGTGCAACTATTCATTTCTGCTATATACTTCAGACCTGTTGTCATGTTTAACAGAGAAAGCTTTACTGGAATCTTTGGCATATATAACATACAGCTGTTCTAGCAGTTTATGTTTTGAAATGTACTACCTTACTTCCTGGCTCCAGAGGATTTGCTTTGTCAATGTTTCAAAATGCTGTATTTTCATATGATTCCTTTCTGATCACCACAAAGAATAGTCAGATACTTTCTTCCAAAATACTAGTTTGCTCTGCATCAGTGGATGATATGGTCCCTTCTTTGAAACCCACAGGCTGAGCCATAGACAAAACCCAACCAAGTAGCTTAACATGACCATTGACCTTTCCAGAATTTCCACTGTAATATCCAGATAGTGAAGACAGTGTAAATCCTGATATCAGCATTATGACATCTTTGGACTTTACAGCCTGTATAAAGCAGAGAAACAACATATCAGTCTAATACAGAACCTTTTAGTTGTAACATTTTTTTAAAAAATGATGGATTAATAATACGAACATATTAGAAGAAAATAAACTGCAAAGAACTTCAGACATACAGGGAAATTAGATTACTAGCTATTTGATATTACGTTTTTAAAATATTTTTAAAAACTAAGAATATTAAAGCTCAGTCACATTGAGATCTAAACATTAAAATTCCACCTTTTAATTTTTTTACAGTTATTGTGTTTGCATTATGAAAAATCAGATGAGGTGGTGATGTGTTTTTGCCTCATGCCTCATTACACAGTGAAGACGTGCATAAATCTGCACTACCTGATGCTCTTCCTGGCCTTGCCCTGATTACTTAAATGAAGGTTTATTGGGGAAACTATAGTAATAAAGACTAAGCTGCATCTCTGAAGCAGTCCTGCAATGTATGACATTACAGAAAGAGGATCTCAGGGGTTTTTTATGTGTGGTTTCTTTTAGCCCTGTAAAAAAAAGTAGAAAAGTGATAAAACAGTAATGTTTAAAAAAAGAAATAAACGAATGTATAGAAATACGGAATGCCTTAAAGTTTCCAGCAGCGCTGCAAAGGTACTGTCATGTGAACAGTGCCATCTAATGTTTCTTTTTGAGATTAGCTGGCACAAGTATTCACGAAAGTGACTTGAGCAACATTCTCCTGTTGTGGCAGAGCAGCTATCTGAACATTATTAGGAACATTAACAATATATTTATTGGTAGAATCCTGCATTGTCATAATTTAGAGAAATGACATTTTAGATACAATCTTATTGTTTCAGGCACTGCTCATTTTAATATGTAATGTTTAAACTTGATTTCAACATGAAACAATCACACAGCTATTTATTTGTTTTAAAAATAAACTACAACCATTTCAATACTGAAACTGTGAAAATAAAAATATTTTTTAAAACAGTAAATAACAATTTTTTTTATCTAGAGATCAAGAAATAAAAGGTCAGAATGGAAAATAGAGGAGGCATTGACAAAGCAGGAAAGCAGGAAGTAACCTCTGAATTATAGTGTTTTATCCCATTCTTAGCTAAATGTAAAAATTGTACCACAATAACTGAAGAACTCTTACTTCTCCCCTACTCCTCTTGATCTCTAGCTTCTTATTCTATCTTCCTCTAACCCTACAATACATACAGGGGTGGTTTTATTTCATGATTTTATTTCAAGTTGATTTTGGCTATGCAACGGTATTTTCAGTGTAACGATCTTCATGGAATTTAATATTGAAAAATAACCTTTACATACAGCAAGAATTCCACAGCAGGAATATGTCTCTGTTTCACTGTCTAAGATGGCTTAGAATAAATAGAACAAGAAGCTTCCTACGGAGCTTTAAGCCTCCCTATAGAATCCAGTATTTCTGCCACAGAATTCTGTAAAAATCTATTGGGATGATAACACACTTAAGCCATACAGCATTTTTTTCCACAGGGGAAAAAAAAACAGAAATGTAGTCACAAAGAAAACCAAGGATGATCGCTGTAATAAAACCACAGGCCATGTTTTATGAAGCTATAAACACAAGTTTCAGCCACAAAGTAAGCTAGCTGCCTTTAGCCTACCCAACAAACAGATACATTTCCAGACCCTATAAAATATCTCTGAGCTTCTAATTGATAAAGTTCCAAGCTATAACCTATGCAGTTCACGCAATTCAGTGAATGTCTAATAGTGATGTGTACCTGACACACTCATACCTATGTTGCAATATCTAGATGAACTTCCACAGCATTTAATGAATTGTAATTATGGATGACCTTGCTCTTGAGGGCTTGAGCTGTGCATGCATTGTGAGACAAAATTCCGTCATAGCATTTCTATTAAAGGACCTCCAGTGCTCTGCTCTCCTTACAATGCAGAACTGCCACTAATGTTAGAGGAATATGAAAAAATATATTCATATTTTAAAAAAAAAAAAAAAATCAGTTGTGGTTCATATCTGCCATACCATAGAAATGAAGGTCTGGAAGATATTTCAAGAGACCAGAAAGTATAGAGGCAGACTCTTCTCTAAACTTATAGTATGAAAATTCAGTGAAGTATATTCCACAGTCTTACAGTGTTGCAACATTCTCAAACTTAGAATAATATTTCTCATACTAAATATAAAGCTGTTTTTTCCTTCAAATTAAACTAATGTCATACTCTTCTTCTCTATACTTACCTGTTAGATACAGGATACAACTAATCCTTTCCTAGTAATGACAGTCTTAAACATCTGAAAGATCAAATCGTGCAGACTGGGCTTTCCCCCCACAGTTCATGCTTTCCAAACCTTTTAGTCTTTTTTATTTCTCTCCTCTGAATTCTGTCTAAACTGTCTACATCTTCTTTAATATAGGGTGCCCAAAGTGGAAAGAGTATTCTGTCTGAGGCCTCTCCCATTCTGGTTAAAGTGTGATAATGAATTTGTCCCCATGATTCACATGCAGTGTTGCTGCTAATGCATCTCAGAGTGAGAATTGACTGTTTTGCAGCACACGGTATGGATGACTCATTTTTAATTTGTGTTCAAGTATGATTTCAAAATTATTTTATCCAGTACTGCTGCTAATCCAGGTTTTCCTCAGGCGAGGGGCTCCTCACAGGGCAGCAGGGCAGGGGCTCACCAGGCAGGGGCCATCCCATCGTCCCAGCCAGGAGCAGGGCAGGCTGGGGGGCAGCCGATGCAGCCCCAGCCCCGCACATCGGGCATCTCCCTGGGAACAGGGACAAGCCAAGGCCGGGCTGTCACACCAAGTCAGCAGGATAGGGTGAGGCTCAGGATCAGCAGGAATAAGGCCAGGCAGAGGCATGGTAGCTCAGGCCAGGACTGGGGGCCTTGTCTCCAGTGCAGCTCCCAAGGATGGGAAGTGGGAGCCACCCCCACTTCTCCCCAAATTCTTCCAGATCTTTCTCCTCTCACTCTTCCCCAACAGTCTGGTTAAAGACGCAGACCCATGTCATATCGGAGCTAGCCTTGTGTGCAGGCTGCCAAACCCCTTTCTGGGGAGCAGGGGGTGCAGCCAGCCCCGGCGGCGGTGTTGGTCAGAGCTGGGGCCCAGAACACGGTTGCTTGCAATCCCACCTAAAATTAATTCCCACTTTGTGGACCAGAAGCAACCAAAACCTCCTCTTTGTCTATGGTTTTGTGACCATGTTGTGCACGAACTTCATGGTAATTTCACCACTATAATGAAATTTTGATTCATTGCCACGACTCATTTTTTGTTGAGAAGAAACAATATGAAGAGCTTTGTTAGGTCGAGATGGGGTCTTTCTTGTTTGCACTCTATTGAACATGCAGGCTGTGGTCACAAAGAAAGAGGCTACCCCGGTTTGCAGTTAGAAATTCACAGAGTTTTGACCAGTTTATTAGGCTTCAGCTGCTCAGAGGTTGATGGCTTGGCAGGTTGCTCTAGCATCTTGTTGGGAATTAAAATTTGACTAGCAGCTGCGTGATGGGTATACAGTCAGATGGATGTCAAGGTAAAAGCTTCTCCTGCACCAAGTGTTGCTAAGATTTGGGAGTGACTCATCTGTGTGAGTTGTTTTACCGTTAGACATCAGCATCTCATGAGGCAAGCAAATAAATTGTAATGACGCAGTTTGAGAACCCAGGCACCGGGCAACAACTGCATAGCTCATGATTTCATCATTGTCAATTATAGAAACAATATGAAGCTTGATTCAAAAAGTATACAGTCAGATGGATGTCAAGGTAAAAGCTTCTCCTGCACCAAGTGTTGCTAAGATTTGGGAGTGACTCATCTGTGTGAGTTGTTTTACCGTTAGACATCAGCATCTCATGAGGCAAGCAAATAAATTGTAATGACGCAGTTTGAGAACCCAGGCACCGGGCAACAACTGCATAGCTCATGATTTCATCATTGTCAATTATAGAAACAATATGAAGCTTGAATTCAAAAAGACTAATTTTTTTTTTTTAATATTAGTAAGTCACTGAAGGTGAGTCAGTTAAATGATCAATTCATCACTAATTCAGATACCTAAGAAGTGAAATCTGTTGTTTTGATGGCCAGATTCTTTACTCAAAACCCTATGAACCCCTATGCTTTTCCACTAATCTGCATTGGTTTTTCTGGCATTCCGTGACCTCTCCAACCTTTACTCCTCATTTTAAAATTTGCATATACTTTATTCCTTCCACCTATATCAGTCCTATATCAAGACTTTGTTCCTTTTCCCTCTCTTTATTCTCATGGGTTTTTATTCATTTCCATCGTGGAAGCGCTGTTTGCCCTTGCCTGTACCACTTACACAAACAGAGATTATTTTATGAAGTCATACGCCCTGGAACCTCTATACACTTGCAATAAATATTTAATCTGAATTCTCCTTCAAAATAGGAAAATAAAACCTATAAATAAATGTTTCACACAATTTTCTGAGGGTCTTTTTCCCTTAGTAAAATACCTAATGTCGTGCAGTCTTGAATATCTTGATTAATGCTGCCATCTAGCGTCCATGGGAGAAATTAAAAACCACTTCATACAAACATATGCAGTCTTCCAGCTCCCTGACCTATTTCAGACCTATTTAGCTTTTTCCTAGACTCAGTTACTTCAGAGCAGACATTCAGTGAAGTGTGTAAAGAGTTAGCTCCAAAACTGTCATTTAACGTTATATTCTGGTTTCATGGGATGAATTTAGTTTTTGTGCCAAATAGTGCAGTCACTAGAAATATTTTTGGTTTTTTTCTCCCATAAAGGAATATAAATACAGACAAACTGAAAATAAAAGAAATCAGCAATTTTCTATTTTAACAGGTATGTGGATATGTTTATCATAAAACTTTTAATATACTTGGTTTTCTTGAATATCTATCTTTACCACCATCAGTTTATACGAGAAAGGATTTTTTCTTATAATCTGTGAAAAGAAATAAAATTACAGACAGATAAGTATCATTGATTTCAGGACATCAAGACCAGACCTATCTCAAAAGCTATAAAATTATTGCAAGCATATATTTTTATTTTAGAGTAAATCTGAGGCATGAGTGTTCCAACTTTTTCATGGTAAGAAATCTGTCTTAACAATTTATGGATCGTATTCTTTTTCTCCCAGGATAACTTCATTTGTGTCTACACTCGAAGTTAGAATACTGAACAAATATCCCTCAGGAGTCTTTCAATGACATCTGCTTTACTCCATTGATTTTACAGGTAGTTAAACGTTAGCTTTAAGAGGACTGGATCCTAAAACTTGAAATGCCTTACTCCAACAGAATCCCTGTTAGACTGTTTTTACCACTAACTAAGAGGTTCTGGCATAGATTAAGAGCATTTGCCTACCAATCAGGGCTGCACTGCTTGCATATGTTTTATGTCAGTGCATAGGTTGGCAGGCTGATAGTCTGGTGGACTAAAGAGAGATGGAAGGGCTGAACCTCTTCTTGGGCACAAACTGGCTGAGAGATCACAAAAAAATTACATCTCTGAATGAATACGAAAAGCCTGAGCAGAATCTACTCATTATCCTCCTAAAGAGGTTATAATTTGTTCATTCCAAAACTTTCTCGTCACTAAGAACATTATTGGTCTTCCTCCTATATTTCCGTGATGACTTCCCTAGAAATCCAATCTTTACTCCAACTGCTGTATTAGTAAACAACATAGATATTGCCAGTGCAGCTGCTTGTCATCAAAAAGTCATCTTCCCTAATTCATACGGTTCTGGAATGGAAGGGGGATTTATTTTCTAAAAGCCTTGTTTCCATACACTTCTGTAATATAAACTGAACAATTTTATGGAATTGTACTATGGGTTAACTTAGCTATAAGCCTAACAATTTTAGATACTTTTAGACCTAGTCATAATACTGTGAATCATTATCACTGTGCTAAACAGCTCCTAGAAAATAACAAGGTTAAAATAGTTCAGTGCATTTAATACCTAGGCTTTCATTCAGATATGTTGTTTTATTCCTTCCTCCCTGAAAACCATAAAAATAAAACTAGCATTAGGAGCAGTTCATAGAAAAGGGGATGGAGAAATGGCTGTTTCCATACTTAATTCCACCATTTTATCCACGGTGATGAGAATCAGCTGCCAAATGAGAAAGTTGTGACAAAGACAGAGGACTGGATGAAAGGGGTGAAAAAGATCTCAACTATATAAAATCTAGTAACACCTTTGATGTGATGCCACACTGAAAAGTTGTTCATTTAACCGAGGCCACTGAGATTAGTAGATGAATTGGCAAATTAGTTGAGCTCAGTAAATAAATTCATAAATTAACTAAGGGACCAGGCAAAGTGGAGGGGGCAACAGGTTGTGCAGAAAGGGAAGTTTCACCAGCCAGGCTGAAAATAGGTGAAAAATAGATTCTTCCAGATCATTCTTGAAATTGATTTTATTTAACATTTTGATTGCAGGAGCCTCACACTAAAAGTTGGGAGCTGTAGATGGAGTCTGAACATGATGTAAAGGCTGGAGATATTCAATAATGGTATCAATATCAAAGGCTGGACTAGTGAAATGGGAAGAAGTATAGAAGTAAGAAATGTTAGATCATGCGTTTAGAGACCCATACAAGAAAACTGATATTGTGAACTGAAAATTTAGCAGGCTAAAATGACAGAGGAAGAAAAACAATTATGTTTCCCTGGATCCTATGAGTTGCCAGTGTAGTACAGCCAAAGCAAATATAATCCTTTTCAGCTAAGAAACTGTTAGTTCTGCCGTCCTGCTGAGAATCTGAGGTACTGTACATAATTCTGATGAACCCGTTGAAGAAAGATGAACAAAATTTCAAATAGATATAGAGGAGATCACATGGGCTTAAGAAGACAAGGAAAGAAGCCCAAAAGACCAGGCTTGCCTAGTTTAGTGAAACAAAGGCTAAGAAAGGATATAATTCATGGCCCTTTACTTCTTCTACTGGGAAAAAAAAAGTGAACAATGAGAACTTAAGTGTCGTTCCTTGTGATTAAAACCAGATATATACTGTCTATTCTGCTTTGTTATCTTCTACTGAAGAGAGAATTCAAGGGGAGAAGGGGAAGTAAAAGGCTAGTGATTTTGGCCTGACAGAATGATCCCTGAGTGATCATTTCACACAGCATCACTTTAAAACTAATTGTAGCTTTTCTATAAAGCTATTTTTTGCACTGTACTGCTAGGGTCTTGGGGCTTTCACTCTTCAGCTGTGCCTACCATGAACTGAATCACAATGTAAATGTCTAATTATATCAACTAATGTCATGCATTCAGATTGCAGATCTCTCAGCTAGTCACCTAAGGCTCCCTTTACAGTCAACAGAAAGAAGTGGGATTTACAGGCACAGTTTATCTGCCTTATCTTAAATGTGCGCTGCAACATCAGATAAATGGAATCCCAGAAGTGCATACTGAATGATTAGCTGAGAAATGGACTTCTAAAATACAGTAGATGAGATGAATCTCACCCTATGTTCCTAACATACACATGTTAAAACAGAGGCTGTGTGGGGTACTGCACTCCCCAGGTACCACAGACTCAGGAGAAAATGAAAGCCATTCTGTGATAGAGATGCAGAAAGAACTCAGAACAGCTGTGGTTTGAGCCATTTATTTAGTACATATTATAGCAAGAACTGCACATGCTATCTGCAATTCTCACAGGATAAAAAAATAGCTCCAGAATGAATGCAAGGACTGAAATTATTTAGGGAGTCCTTTTACCACCATAAGCTATCATCATGAGAATACGACTGAAATCAGTTTATATGAATCAGCAAATCCAAAGCAATGAATATAGCTATGCATGCACTTTGGGACTGTATTATGCCTTTTATAATTTCTGTTTACAGCTTGGCATTCTGAAGCATCATATAAAATCAAAGGCCTTCACCATTCGCTGTGCAGGGCTCTGAAATGCCATGAAACACTATGATGAGCAAGAATAATTACTGCCCAATTAACTTCATTTATAGACACACTCTGTCCTTGCAAGCCCATTACATACAGACTATGGTTTTGATATTTTCCTTCTTTTACGCACAGACTGCAAAGCGATGAACATTTTTCTGTGTCTGTAGCTGTGATCACAAATTATTTTAACCTCCTTTTGTTAGCTGTATGTAAACAACAATGCTAATGACTGTGGGTTGACAGATGAGCAAACAAATGAAAACTTTCCTCTGCTATTAACAGCTGTTTAATCAACTCTAAGATTAATGAAAAAATGACACTGAAAAATATAATCAGTTAATATTCTAAGAACTATCCATAACTAGTAGTTGTTCCTCTGTATATGCATATAGAATGTAGGTCATTCTATGGAACTCCCATTTCACATTGTTTTCTGAATTCAGTACAAAATAAAATAATCACAGTTATCACTGTGAAATCAGCACATCCAACTACATACACCTGTAGATAAAAGTGATTAAGTGGATATCGCACTGTTATCTGTTTCAAGAATTTTGGGGGGTTATAAAGCCAGATTTTCTGACACTTTATTTTCTATTTTAAGTAGCACATTAATTTGCCATAGACAATTTATTTTGCTGAGTTAATTTCTTGTAATGTCCCATGAACCTCAGAAAGAAATGTCATGGTTTTGTGAACACAGTGACTACCCAAGTCACCTGTGATACATTTAAGTGAATAAAATCCCATAACCTAATAAATAAGGTGGCTATTCTTAAAATGATACCCCCTGAATTTCAATCATGTTGCCTTTTATTGAATGAAGTGCATTAAGATATACTACTTTATGCAGTTACAGAATATGACATGCATCAGAGTAGTATATGACATCTGAAACTGAAAAAAAGATAACTTCAGCATCAAGTTTTTTATAATTTTCGGAAAAAATGGGTTTCTGGTATACTGACAATGTATCTAAGAGTTCAGCCATCAAAATAAAATATGTCGATGTGACACACTACTCTACTGTTGTAGAGCAGTATATCTCCATACACAAAATGATCCAGGCATTTAATTCCTCTGAGATCAATGACAAGGTGCTTGTTTATGTCAGCTGAGGAGTTGATCTGATATATGAAAGTCATAAATGAAAATATTCAATTGTCTTATCTCTCTTAAGTTGTCTAGTTAAGAATGACCTCATACATTTAAAAAATAACAATTTTATTCTTTGCATTTCATGAGATGAAAATTTTATTCTTTGCATTTCATTAAATGAATGCTGTGGGTTTTTTAAAAGAACACTTGTGGGAGAGCAAAATGGATCATACAGGGCTAGAAATGTCCTCTTTAAACTCCCTAAAATTACTAGCTCCTTAGCTTCAAAGAACTTAAAGACAGCTGTGCTTCTGATACCAACCCAAATGGATTTACATGTACATTTCTCCAGATGTCATGTTGATCTAAGATGCTGGATGACTGGTTTTAGTGGGGTTTTTGAGATTTTTAAGAGAAATAACATTCTGAGTGTGGGGATTTTCTTCACCATAAAGTATTTGCTGATTAATGGGAAGAAATTTAGGGGAAAAAATCCTTCATCTTGTAAATAAATTATTAAAGAGTAAATGATGCAAGATTTCACTCATCACAGAAAATAAAAAAATGAGAAATGTACTTTTTGATGTCCTGAACTGACTGTAGTAAAGCTATTGATATATCTTAAATCCAGGAAGTTTTGCCACATGTACTTTAAGTTTTGGTGTTATGTTAATTATTAAAACTATAATTGATGTAAAATGTAATGTGTCATCTAACTTCCATCATTACTCTGTTGCTTTTGTATGATTGTCCCAAGTTTTAATGGTAGGTCAATGTTAAAAAAGCAAAAAAGAGAGAGAGGCGAGAAAATGAAATAAACTGTGGATCAAGTCAGTAGCACTCATACTTCAAATGAGATCAGAGCTGAATTCTAAGCGAATTCCTCTTTGATCTCCTCTCTTGCCCAGGTTACCCTGTCTAGAAACTACATAGTCAGGAACAAATACCAGTCAGTGATGTGGCTGCTCAAAGAGTATGGGCCATGACTTTACATGATTATAAGCAACTTGGGTAGACTTTTTGGGTACTTGGTTTGGAAAAGAGGAAAGACTTCCTTTTCTCAGCTTCTTTTCAGTTCTTACTTACAACTTGGAACAGTTGGAAATTATGTTTAACACAATCAACTACAACTATCCAATTCAAGCATTAAATTGTTATGCTAGCCTTTCACACCTGGAAATGTGATTTTAAAGCCCTCTGAGATAAAACATGAAAATGAATCGGTAGATGGATCCAATGACTATTTTTAGCCACAGTGCAAAAATATCTATCTTTTAGGTGTAACTGGGAGTTTTGTTAAGTCAAGAGTCAGGAATAAAATAGAATTCAGTTATCTCAGGACTGTTAGCACAAAGTGCCAGCTTACAGCAGACATGGCCATATTCATAAGAACTCCACAGTTTATCTCATGTTTTAGTTGTTTCCTCCTACAAGGTAGGAATGCATTTTCAAAAGATTATAAATACTAACAGGAGCAGTAAATTGTTCTTCAAAACATGCTTTTGAATTTCTATTACACTTAGTATTTGTATAGAATTTTGATAACATAAAATATTTACTCCATAGAAGCCAGGACCAGCTTTTCAGCAGCTCTCAATAGTGTAACTTCCCTGCTCTGCAGTTAAAAAAAGGCAATTTAAAAAGAAAATGTGTTTCTTCTAATTCTCCCAGGACTTTAAACCAACTGTGGGGACTTTGCTTTTGGTACAGAGACCAAGCATGAAACACTTCAGCTCCAAAGGGAAATGTTTCAGAAAGTTGTGAGAACACTGGGATATCATGGAAATTGTTCTATGACCTTCACAACAGTGGAGACAAGTAACAGCTCCTGCAATTAAGGAGCCCGGTGGAAGCAAAGTGACAAAAATCAAACTGTGTATCTTTTTTGATCTCTGTACAGTCTTGACGCAGAGATAATAAGCACGTGGACCAAATTCTATCACCCTGATGTTGAGTTTCAGAAGAAACTCCCATTATACATATCTGCAAGATAATTAACACTTTGGGTCATGCTGCCACCATCAGCTCTGACTTTAAGGTAACTATTTGGTCCATTATCCTGTGTGTGATGCATTATGTTCACTTCCATGAAAATGGATTTGTACATTGACAAATCTCTGCACATCAAAATCACACTTCTGTTTGTTGCTTTAGTTGTACTCTTAAACAACATTGAGGGTATAATTTTGCTTTTTAAAAGAATATATAAATTATATTTTGTTTAAAAATTGCCAGTTAAAACTCTGACAAGTCAGAAAAACAAGAAAAAGAGTATGGAATAGATGCAAATTCTAAGCAGCTACTTCAACATATACCTAAGAAATTATTAACATTCTTTATCTTCAAGTTCCTCTTGTTTTGATGATTTTCACTAATTTTGATAATTAAGGTTTTTTAATTGCTAAAGAATTTAAAATTGAACTCTATTTTTTTTCCAATTCCATTTAAACTAAATCCTGGAATCTGTCTATCTCATGTTATTTTCTTTAACCAAATTTTTATATTTTCTCTGCTCCACTTCTTGGATTTTTTTATCACATGCAAAACAATCAAATCTATCCAGAAGTATTAGGCATGTTTATTCTCCACATGATAACTGGAAAATTAGTATCTCTCTTAACCACTTAATTGTGAGTACTGTTCAGCTATCTATCAAAACTGATACCTCTATTAATATCTAAACCTGACCCTGAGATCACACAGCTGAGACTCTGTGCAGGCAGTGCCTGAATTGTACCTATCATTGTCAAGGATGATTTCAGATGTGCTGAATAAAAGTGCCTTCATGCACAACTCAACAGTTCTAGAAAATGTGATCTCTTACAGGCATTTGTAAATACTAAAAAAAAAAATCCTATTTGCAAATACTTCTAAAAAATCTAGAGTCCTGATCTGACAAATAGATTTTTCACCAGTGATAATCCAGAATCTATTCCTAAGCTTAATGGCAGGAGGAGGAATCCACCTAAACTGTCTTGAAATATGAAAACTTATGAAGTTACACCACTGATGTAATGGATTGCCCTGTTGCGTGATTCAGTGTTTTCCCTCTGTCTCACTAGGTGGCAGACTCAAGTGGTTCTGGTTTGAAAGGATCATCCTTTCAAGAGTCAGAAGGCAGTTCCATTGTTACGTAAAATACTGTTCAAATGCCCAAATGTAAATGATTTTTTAAAGACATCCACTTAAGATGAACCAATTCATGAATCCTCAGCCTCAGGTTACTGTGAATTATTTAACAGAGTAACTTCCCAAGACAGTTTATTACATCTGATGGATTTTTGGCATGTGTCCACTTCACAAATCCTGTGCAAAAGCCACACTCTGTACTACATCTTCCACAAAATAGTCAGTCTTACCCTCAAAATAACTAAACGTACTTTCAGCATTTCGTTAAGGGCTTTCAATCTCATGTGTAGAAAGACTGGCCTTAAATGACACTGAAAGAATAAAAATAACCGTGGCTGCTCTCTTAGCTGGAAAAAAACAAACAGCAAAACTTTTTTTTTTTCCTATTACTGTATCAGTTTTAAAAATATTATTCAGGATTAAAAATCTTGAAAAGAAAACACATTCTGGACTTAAAACAAAGGAGGACTAATAAATTAGTTCCTTGCAAAGACTGTGGTTCGGAAAAGATGTTGTGTTAATTTAGTGGTTCCATGCTCCCACTCCAGGCCTGCAACCATTATCTGATAAACAGGTTTTAAACTGAGGATTTTGTAAGTTGCAAATGTGCCCAAACTCCCATTATTGCTAATGGAAGCTACCTACACACTCCTGGCTTTTTTTTTTTTAATTTCCTTGAAAAGTACATTATCTAAAGCACTTAGCACTGTGGTAGCTAATAGCAAACACGATTTAAACAGAGAAGCACTAATAATGTGTAAAAGGAATCTCAGTTTGTCTGCTCTACGTGATTCCGTGCTTCTGCCGTCTCCTCTCATTTTTTTCTGTGATGTGAAACATTTTAATTTACACTGAATGTATAAATGATACAAAAAAGCAAAATTACCATAAGAAATAACTTATTGCTTGGTTGGGGAAAGTACTAAGATTTATGGCCATGGCTTGGATGTTTCCTGTTGCCTATTTCAAAATTGTGTGGCTCCACTGACAGCAGAAATTTATAGCATTGTCAGTGAGATGGGAGCCTGACCCTGTTTGTTTAAGCAGAAAAGAATTGTCCTACCAGCCTCAGCCAGTGTGACCCAAGGAGCTCTATCCACGTGGGGAATCTCCTCCTAGTAATACAGGGCGTTACCCAAAAAGCTTCATACACCTCGTGCAACACTTTCTTCAGCCACGCTGCATGACTACAAGTGGGTGAAAACCCTGTATCATTAACAGGAGAATATGGCAAGGTTTTACTTGATCTTTTTATTTTATCCCAGGGAGAACAGGTTTGTATGATATCTACATACCTCTAGACATACCAGCAGGGGAGACAAACCACTACATCACCTACAAGTAGCCATGCCTTCAAGAAACCACATTTTTTCCAAAACTTTTAGGTGAATATACTTAGTTTGCATGTTTGTATGTATCCTTTCTTCTAGTACACAATTCTAGCTCTGATCTTCCTGTTTTCTGAGGGCAGGTAGGAGTCAGCAATCCCTCCTCCCAAGGCGATGACTAATATCCCT
The DNA here is from genome assembly GCF_000699145.1 of Aptenodytes forsteri. Classification (NCBI taxonomy): domain Eukaryota; kingdom Metazoa; phylum Chordata; class Aves; order Sphenisciformes; family Spheniscidae; genus Aptenodytes; species Aptenodytes forsteri. The sequence continues at coordinate 2,211,112 of NW_008795138.1, read as the reverse complement.
TGCATGGCTCAGCAGAGATGGTAGTCTATTATTGTGTGGCATCTTCCCATGTAAATTTTCATAAGACCATCACACAAGCTGGGCTGGCAGGCTTGTTTCCCCCCCAGAGAACAATGCATAGCTCTTTAAAGAAGCATGATGTGGGACCTGTATAAGAGCGGAAAAGAAAGAAGTACAGAGACAAAAGGTTGTTTATTCAAAGGAATTGTGTATTCTTTTACAACATGCAAGAACGTACTTTGATTCAAAGTGCAATGATTAAGCATGTATTGTTTAGTATAAATCATTTTCAAGTCATATTCCTGAGAAGTACTCCTTTGCATCTTAACCCAAACGTAAGTGGATAATCTCAAGATATGCAAAGCTGTTTACAAAGATAACTTCTCAGATAAGCTGTTGTTGCCACTGGAAATGAACCAATATTAATCCCCTTGCCAGGCTGTTCCAAACAAAACAAAACAAAACAAAACAAAACAAAAAAGAGAAACAAAACAATCTTATTTCAGGTATCTCTTTAGTACAACCCTGCTTATTTACAAAGGAAGATTACAGAGTCTCCTTTCTTCAGAAAGAATAAACAATAGGAGGTCATCTCTTTATTCAAAAACCCAGGTCTCTTTTTGCAGCCAGTTCTTTGCCTAAAAGAAGCTCTCTCTGTCTCTCTCTTGGCTTCCTCCTGGAGCGACACTCACACTGCTTCCCTCACTGTTGACTTGTTTTTAGACTCACATAAATGTGCCCTGGCTTCATACTTGCTTACACGTGGATATGGATGTGTGAGCACATGCATTGCTTTGTTCATTTTAATTTAAATATTGCAGTTATCGTCTCCATTTATGCAAAAGAAAATATCTTCAGCTAGTTGGGCCAGCTTCTGCTCACAACTTGCGATGCTGACCTGTCTGGGCACAAGTGTCCTAACATTTCAGGCACCAATAAGAAAAAAGTGCTCAACTGCACCCTCAAATAGCTTGAATAAAACAGGGATTAACAAGGTATTCTATGCATGAGACTGGCAGCAAAATCTTTTAACACCACGATTTCCATCGTTCTGTCTCTCCACAATATCTGTCTGAAGCCATGTATTTAAAAACTGTTATTTATTTTGCAACACATATGAAATATGCAACTATATGAAATATAATATGAAAGATATCTGTATGAAATTCAGACAGCATACAACAAAATAGCTGATGTAATTTTTGTTTAATTATTACATTAAAAGGAAAGGTGATTTACTGGAAATGACAAAGAGATATTTTCTTAGGAAAAAATCTGTTTTACTTTCCTTTGTATTCTTTATCACCTTTCTGGAATAACAGTGGAAAGAAGAAAGGTCACAAGGCATTTGTTATATTGTTTAGCTCTCACTTAATGTCTTTGTCTTTTATTTAGAATTAGTCATTTGCTATGGTGGTGTGTATGTGTGCCTAGAATGGACTGGGGGACACTTCACCTATCCTGTCCCTGTTTTCCCCAGATTTTTTTCATGTGCTGCTGTGACAGTTTTATCTCTCTCCTACCTCTGAAGTCCCTGTACCTGCACAGAAGGCACTGGCCTCTGACTCTGGGCATATCTGATGACTTCGGGCCATTTCTCTTAGCCCAGCTACGCTGGAGCTGTCTTTATGATGCCACGTAAACTTTTATGCCTTCTGAGGAAGGATGTCTCTGCATGGGATAGTCTTCTGAGTTGTAGATCAGGGTGGATTGAGACATGGACCCACAAGGGGAAAAAGGTAATTTACTGCTATCAGTGTAAAAATGAAAAAAAGAAAAAAAATACTAGTAACCAGAGCCTCAAAGTTATTACTTGCATAGTTGACTTTAACATAGGCTCATTTGCTTTTTAGGGTTTATTTGATTTTTTACTGTCTTATCAGTGCTCAATCTTGGTTACAGAATTAAACTATTTCCTTGCCAATATTCTAGCTCTAGCCCTCTATTTTGATATTGGTTTTGATTCATCATCAAAGGGTCTGAAAACACTTGAGTTTTCAGATGATATTCTAGATACTTTAGCTCAAATATAGATCACCTTCCAAAAAAACCTCCCTTCTAAATACTAAAATTCCTGTAGTGAAAAAAAAAAAGAAAAAAAAAAAAAGATTTATGAAAAGTAATTTTTTAAAAGTCAGTTTTAAAAAAAAGAAGTTAAAAATGAGTCTGAACTATTCTGTTAAGAATACTAAGGCTAGGAATCAGAGAGCAGGAGACATATTTACTTTTTGTTGTATTCACCTTCACATGCTCAGCTCTCCTCTTCAGCATGCCCATGACAGCCAGACACTTTCATGACCTCATTTCAGACCTTAGTACCTCTTGTTCTATTGCTCTACAGCTGAGAACTGTGGAAAATGGATTAGAAGACATGGATGAGAATTGCTCTGTGTCTAGAAGCAGCAATCTGGCAGTGAAAGAAAAAAGAAGCAGAAAATTAGCAAGTAATGAAGAAAGAGATGGTAATCAGGAAGTTGTTTCTATCCCTTTGAGTCTTGCGGTGATGCATGTATCTTGCATGTGATGCTGTATTGATTTTCCATTCTCGGCAAGAAACTGCAATACAACACGCTTTCATAATCTACCTACAGGTAATACTATACTTCCTGTGACACCCTGGGCTTCAGAAATCCTGGAAAGGTAAGTTGTCCATCTTGTCAGTGATGGAACCAGCCAAAATGCCTTTCCTGTATCAAGTCACAAGAGCATTTCCTTACTGGAAGACAAATTCATAGCAGTCATCCCTTAAAATAAGTTGTCTGGCAAGGACTGAAATAAACACCTTTATTTCCATGAACACCACTGATGTTTTTATATTATCTATCATACCACTCTGTTAGGAAAATCTGACAGGAGATAAGCACAACTTTTACCCTTCAAACAAGTGTTGTCATTCAATTCTGAGAACTTAAAATAATTAGTTCTTCTGCCTGTTCTTTGAAAATACCATTAATTGGCTTTAATTGTTTTTTTTTGTTCTTCCTTCTCTTTTCTTAAAGATCAGTTAAGCCAAAAAAGTCAGTCTTACAATTCATTCAGTTTCCAAGGTCCAGAAATTACCAGATATCTGGGCATGGTCCCTGGATTTGTGCCTGTACTATGTAGAATTACTCGGTGGTGCTAGGGAGAAGTCCATCTGGGCCTCAGTCTGTTTAGACACCAGTGCACCAAAGCCTGTGCCTGTATAGACATATACACATGTTTTCACATGCTGCGGTCTCCTGTTAAACCAGAGCAGCCTTGGGGCTGGAGCCAATGTGCCAGCTCACACTGAGATCATGCAGATCAAGCATGCTCTTAGAAGTTCAGCCTGCTATGGACATAGTTGTTATTGTAAGAGTTTCCTAATGAAATATTAACAGAGTTAATAGATTACTATGAGTCAATGAAACCCTTCATGTTAAGCTATCAACCTGCTTCTCAAATACACTTTTCCCAATGGAGTTCCTCTGAAGTCTCTTTGACTGTTCCTATCTAAAAGTTCTCATTACACTATTTAATTTTTCAGTACTACATTCGGTTTATTTTTACTTCTTCTTGTTACTTAAAATATATGTTTCCTCTCTTTCACAACCTGGCACTGTTGTTGGAGGACAAGGAAGTTCACAGAAAATGGGACAAAGCCAGTCAGATTAAAAAATACAGTTATTTAACAGAATGTCTAGCAGTCAATACTGAACCTATAATAAGTACAGTATTCAAGTCACTAAAGATTGTTGCATCAGTACAGGCAATTTTAGCGTGTGAACATACGATCATTTAATCCAATTCTCAATGATGAAAATTTAAATTCTTCCCTTAACTTATCTGGGAATCGGAATTGGCCTATGGATAAAATTGTGATTAAGATTATCCTGATGTGTCTCTTGCCCTATCAGTTATTTCCTGTATCCTTGTATACATCATTATGTGTATACACAGAGAAAGACTTTCTTTTTTCAGTCTGTAAAATGGGAGAATAAATACCTTCTCATCTCATGTGGTACTGGGAATTTAGGGCTATTTCTGTATTTTAAATTTGATTTGAGAATCATGGATTCTAGTAAAGTAAATTAAATTACTGTGAGTAGCCCACATCAATGAGGTCCTTAAATTGTTGTCATCAGGCCTCTACTGATGACATACGTAGTTACATATACGTAAAATGTGTCTCTCTATAAATAACAGGATGTACACAGATGACACAAAGTAGTTAAAAAAATCCAGCATCATGTGCTGACTTCTCAGTGATTTTACAATGTACTATTGTACTTGTTTTTTTATAAATTCAGCTTCTTTTTGTGAAGTAACACCAGTAAGTTATAGTATTTTTTACATGCCTTTGAAAAACAACCATTAATTTAGTTACTGTAAATAACTGCTGGATGATATGTTCATCAAGAATGCCCATTATCCAAGCTGCATTAGTTAATTTTACACAGATAGACTAAATATGCTGTTGCTTCCTTTCCTATTAGCTAACTATACAGGATGTATGAGTTACCAATTATTTAAAGGAATGAGCAGTGCTGGACAAGCTAGTGCAGTCTTGCCTCATTTTATGCACAGTTAATAAAATACACAGTTCTTAAAAGCTGCTAGCTAGTTAAGTGTGGAGAGTCCAACCTCACCCTTACTGAGACAAGTACAAATAACTGTTCTTTTGATTTGCTGTGAATGCACCAGTCTATGTTCCATTCAGGACTTGCCAACGGTAGGGAAAAAAAATTAAAATAATTTCTAAATTTTACTTGTTAGATTTTTTTTTAATTTTTCTTTGGCAAAACTATACTGAAATCCTTCATTTTTAAGGTATTTTTTAAATAAAACCTTTTTTTCTTAAAAAATCAAAGTGCTTATTTAAAGAATGTCAATAGATAACTTTTTTGTCTTTTTTTTTTAATAGGAGCTCATGATTTCTTTTTACTTAATGTATCTGTAGAAAGCCCATACTTATGCATCATTGTCTAATTCTGAACATACAACACAGGATGCAATAGATCTGCAGTACCAGATACCACCCAGAGTCCCCATTTCATTGTTGTTAACTAGTTTATTTAGGAAAAAAGACTCCTAAGCTTCTTTATCTTCTTTTCTTTGTAAATTACAGACTTACAATATTCTCCCACCTTTCAAGGCTTTGAAATGTAAATTACTTTTGCTTTGTCTATAGAACATGTACATGTAGATGACTAGCCTGCAGCTAATATAATTTATTCATTTGCTCTAGAGCAGTCAAAGGTCCACATACAGGCACCAGCAGTGATTTGGAGCATTAGAGTAGTAAATTAAAATCTTCATAAAACAGGAAAAGAAAAGCATGATTCTTTAATATCCATGCAGCTTCTTTGAGAATGTCTCTGGAAAATCCCTTCTGTGTGTTCAGGTCATTGTCCATGCCTCAGTTCCTTCAGCATTAAAAATCAAACAATAGTTGTTGCCATGCTACACTCAGCTGCAAGTTAAAAAGCCCAGTTTCTCATTTTCATCTCTACTACTGTATTAAAATTTTATTCAATGCCTAAATATCCATCCAGAGGTTGTAAAAGTTTTCCTTCTGAGTCAAGGAGATGTGACTTGTATGCAATATAGCTGAACTGAAACTCCCTGTCCTCCTGGAGACAACGGCCAGCAGTAATCAGATCCGGTGGTAACAGTGGTGTTCTGGTTGTGATTGACGTGCCTCTCACCACATCCTTTAAAGTTTCCAGGTTATAAAATTACTTGGTTTTGAGGGTTCAGTTATGAAATTAAAGCAACAGCCTTCTTTTGTGTTTACTTAGTTTAGCTGGAGATGTTAACTAAGCTAGTTAGCTAACCAGCTAACTAAGGTTAAGACTGTTGTTAACATCTTCAGGATTAAGAGGTTCAAACAGTTTATGTATACATAAATATATAAGTATAGATATATAAAGTTCAAAAGCAATCTAAAGATCGTTGTGGTATCAATGGAGAGGACATGCCTAACGACCAATTAAGTGTACTTAGCTCTAATTTATTAAGGACAATGGAGAACAACCAATTATTGTTTTTTCAACTAGTTCTAATTACAATAACGAGGGATGGGGGCAGGGAGGAAAGAGATAAAGGTCTCCAAGGAAAGAAAGGGGAGTATACCCGGATCTTACTGGCAAATAAACATGTCAGGAACTAAGAAGAACTATAGTAAAAAATCTGAAGCTTTAATTCATTAACGAATAGGAACTTTTCAGCTGTGAAAAACTGATGGAAAACAATACCAAATTGGAAATCAGCTGATTTGTTCCATTATAGTCAGTAAACATAACAGCTAAAGGTTTCCATACGGCCATTAACTCATCAAATGCACAAACTATTCATCGAAGTACGCGGTAGTCCAGTCAACAGTTGCAAACACTTCAGATCCACAATACCGGTAACTACTAGTGCTATGGAAACCTTAATTTGCATTCTCCATTTCTTTTTATTCTAGGTTTACAATGCAAATAGCCTACAATATCATTTTCTATTGCACTGTCTCTCCACCCCCCCCCAATTAACTTAAAAGGAAAACAAAAAAATTACTAAAAGGTGGTTTACCACAGCAAACTATGCAAGTATTAAGTTTCCAAACACTTTTCTTTAGTCTCAACCCACAAAATATTAGTTTTTTCTCTCTTTATGGATTCAAGTCTCCCTCTTAAAATGCGTGTATTTCTCCCACTTAAAATCAAAAAGGTAAGATTTAGAAAAAGGAGAGATATGGGAGGTATTTCTTTAAATATAAAAGAATCACAGGCTCACGCACACAGAAGAAATTGCCAGCTGGATTACTAAGAGAGACCAGAAAAAAACTGAAAAAGCTATTCCACCTAAAAGGTAGAAAGATGGGCATAATGGGACTCCAGAATCAGTGAAGAATGCAAATTTCTGAGTTTAGATTACTACAGGTTTTCCCCATAACTTAATTCAGGAATATTTCTGAGGATTTTTCATATTTCAACAGGATTTCAGATAAATTACAGGTAATGCACAGTAGCTCCACCAATATATGGCAGACCCAAATGTTCATACTAGATAGGTGTTTCCACTGTAAGACCCTCAAAGGAAGAACCTTACTGTGCAGGTGGATAGGTTGCAGAGTTAGAGACTGATGCTTCCATGAAATGTTTTTTTTTTGTGTAGTGCACAGGTTGCCTGCACATATACTGGAAGTTCAATGCTTCCAAGCATGGATTTACAAGCCATGAAGAGAAGCACCTGTGCACTGCATACGCGGTGCCATACATTGAACTAATGCCGTCTGTAACTTGCAGATTTATTGCACGTGATTTTATAAAGCGTTCAGCACTATTTCCATCTGGGAATTCTCACAGGAAACATTCTAGCCTTAGCCTGTGCCAAACACTCTGTTGCACACATGCAAACAAAAATCTATGAAATTATGCCAATGTAGGGACAAACCCCAGCATCTCTTCGTGCTTCCTAATTCATTAATTAGGACACATCCCTAGTGCCCTCTAAAATCCGAGCATAACTTAAGATGGTAAATCCTAATCACACAATTCATTATAGCACAGTATCTTGCCACTTACGGACAACTTGAGCCCAAAGGAAAACAAGGGAAAAAAAAAATCAGGTGTCTCTGGTCCATGTTCCCAGAACTTTTGGTTTTGGCCTGAGGATAGACAAAGCTTGCTTTGGTGTCTCTGGCTTGGTCAGTGATATCTTTTGATTCACAGTGAACCAGTTTCATTGTTTTCATGCTAACTGATCATTAATAAATGAAGAACAAATAAATTATAGAACCCTTAAATAAAATAATGGAATCAAATCTGAAAGCCTTATGTAAATCTTGCAGTCTTCTTACACTTGTAAGAAAAGGCTTATTTGTTCAGTTAAATCAGAGATACAACTGTGAAACTCTCATTTTATTGTGACATTTCGTTTTCCAGCCAAAACCAAGAAATCTACAACTTGTGAAAGAGAAATTAAAGTATTCTCCAGATCTTTGGTATTTTTGCTTTCTTTATTCTCATTGAAATTCATAGCCCAGCAAGAATTCAGTTCCACCTAACTGCCTGCTACTTCTTCTAATCATTTCACAAGTTTCCTTAACCTGGAATATCATAAACAGGAAATGCCTTGCCACTCTCAACTAAATGTGTTATCGTATCTGGAGGCAATGATGTTAGCAGATAATACATCAGAGCAGATGGCAGTTGGTGTTCAATGCAAACCACAGGTCAATGTGGTATACTGTTAGTAGCCATAATAAATCATTAAGAGGAACTACCTACGACACTTCCAGGATGTGTGTTAGCCCTACATGGAATTTTTATATCACAATCCATAAATATCTTCTTAATTACATGCAAAGTGACAAAATCATTTGCAATAATCTATAGCTGTTTGGGTTTTAACTAGAAATTACTGGAGGAACAGAAAAGAAAAGCTTTTCTGGTTTTTGCCATTTTAACCTTTCAGGCTGAAATGCTTGACTTAGGCAATTCATTTTAACTATTAAAATGAGTTTTTGACCTATGTGTGAAAGGTACAGTCGATCTCTTAATTTCTGCATGAAAATTAATTAAATGCAAATTGATAAGCAAATTGCCAGTAATTCATATAAAAATCTTGTGTATAAGTTCTTCCAAAGCTGCCATACCATTTATTTGGAATTAAAAGGGTCTTTTAACACCAGAAAAAGGTATTCCTAGGTCTAATATTGTAAGACATGATGTTATTATAAAATAAAGCTTTGTTTGAGCAATAGCAAACACTCAGGAGATTCTTAGACTCTAAACAGGTCAACTTTATCATTAGCGCAGTGCAAAACAGCCACTCTTCACCTAAATTAAAGGGCTTTCCAGATACATATCCTGTGCTGCCTGTTTAGCATTTGGTCTGTATGATCCCACGTGCGTACTGTAATCCAGTCTGGGTGGAGTACCTTTGCTCTGTGAAGGACATCCTGAATCTGCTTGACTCAAGGGGTCCAACAACCCTGTAACCACTTCGACAGATTTTGGCATGAGCTAAATACCGACTAAATATTTTTTATAACCCTTTTTAATAGAGAAGTTTCATCACTTTGGATTAGTTAAAAAACTTTTGGCATACTACTTAAATAGTAGTTAATTATTACAGACATTTGTACTTCAGTTATATTCTGAGATGCAGCCTCTGCTCACAGGGCAAGCAATCCACTCCCAACCATCCTGGTGGCCATCCTCTAGGTTTGCCCCAGTCTGACAATGCCTTTCTTGCTCTGGGTGAGGAACTGTATGCAGTAGTCTGTATGTGGCCTGAAAAATGGAAGATAAAGGGGAATATTCAGTCTCCTGGCTACAGTCTCTCCAGTACAGTTAGCCTTCACTGCTGCCAGGGCACAATGCTCACATCCGTTTAGACACCTACCACTTCCAGAGCTCCATGATTTTCCCAGACACCAAAGGAAGGAATGTCCTTCTGTCAAAGGACCACCCTCTAGTTTGCCAGATATCATCCTTTTTCCTCTTTTAGAAGGTGGGTGCAACTGTTACCTTTTCCATTCATCGGCACTTTCCCCAGTCTCCACAACCTTTCAATTACCATTGAGTAAAAACATCCCAGATGTTGCAAAGCAACAAAACTCCCATGAAAGCACGTCTGGCTGGCAGATGAGTGCCTCCGTCTCCTGCAGGAGGAAATCTCTGACCTCTATCACCCACCACTTCCTTCGGGAGCTTATGCTCAGAGAGTACTTTGAAAATCCTAGTCAGCATGTTAAAATTTCTAAGTAGAATTATTTTTTCTTTAAAAAGCCTTGAGCTATGGCTTATATCTGTTGCTTTTGAAACGGAATTACAAAACCTACATTGACCATGAGAAGAGTTAGATCAAAACTAGGAGCCCTTTGCAAATTTAACTCTGTATGTGCAAGCCTCTTCTACCACTTGAGTAAAATAGTTAGCAACTACTTCACAGAAATGACTATTATAATTTTGGTTGAAAAGTTTTAACTAATTCTCACTTCAATGATTTCACAGTAAAAAAGGAAAAATCTCGTTTCCCTGCTGTTTCCCAATGCCTATGTGCTGTGACTAACTCATGTTTCTCCGTGTGTTTCATTTTCAGGTCATATTGAGGACACAATGACTACCTATTCAGACTTCTCTCCTATCAGATTATTGTTACCTATATCTTTTACTAAAAAATCTGTCAGGCTCATAACTTCAATGTACCACAAATTTTTACTTTATATTCTCCACAACTGGTGTTGAATGGCTTGACTTCAATGGTCTGTAGAATCAGCTTGAATTCTCTTTTGGAGAACATTGTATCAATCAAATACATTTTATCTGCATAGGTTGTCCTAGTAAGATCTATGAGACTATTCATATTATTAAAGGAACTTATCCACAGATCCTGATATAAAATGAAAAACATCTGTTTGATTGTATGCATTGTACCCAGTCACATTCTACAAATGCATAATCTAATACAAATGGTGCCTATTAATTACTTGGTTTTATTTAATTTTTTCACTCTTTTTCCCTCAATTTTTTTTACAGCTATCCATGACTATAAAATCTCTTAACAAATGCAATTCTGGTTTCCCCACTCAATGAATATATATTCAGTCACACTATCTCAACCTTTCTAAACTTCTAGGGTTATTCTTTATTTAAATTGTAGGGTTTCCAAAATATAAATTTCCTTCACTGTGTGCATACATAGGGCCTCAAAAATGATTGCCTTAAAAATAGTCATTTTTTTCCTCTGCTCAAACAAATCTTTCTGAAAGTGAATTCTTCCCACAGATAATGACAGGACATATTTTGTCTTCAGTTTTTACATTTATTGCTCTCTCTCAAATATAGCATGATACAAATATATTTAAATTGGAAGCAAAGAGAATATTCATAAGAGCAATGAATCTTCTTGGCTCCATAAGGAAGCAATTGCACTGGGAAACAAAAGAAGAAAAAGAAGGAAAAAAAATCAAAAACAACACCCCCCCACGAATTTCAGAACATTGAAGATATAACATATATTATATTTCTCCTTGGTGACAGCGCCTCAAAAATATTAAAACCATATACAACCAAAGAAGTAGACAGACTAAGAAATATTCTGAAAAAAGAAAGTGATAATTACAATTTTCCTACTTCTTAGCCTTCTCAAGACACCTAGAGATATATAATCTGGCATACTTTGTAATCAACATATAGTGAGTTCAATTATTTTTCCAAATTAAGATTGTTCTCATGACTCCTGGGATTTCCAGAGGTAGCCATAGTTCTAAGGTCATACTATAATACATAACTAGAGTTTATATGGTCTAGTTTCTTAATATTTTTCTTCATTTCATATTCTGTTTAACGCTTGACCTTCAGATTGAGAATACAGTTCTAAGACTTATTCCATTTCTACGGATATCGTCTCCTGCAAAATAAGAGGAAGCTTCAGAAAGGAAATGTGTATTGGGTTAAATAGTACCTAAAAGATTGTATGTCCCATTAAACAGTTTATCAGATAAATAGGTAAATTTCACCAGCTAAGAAATGGACTTCCAATATTAAAACTTTCCCATTCATCTTCATATCTGTCACAGCTACTGCTAATCATTTGTTACACACACCGGTTTATCCATATATTTATATGGACTCTAAATTGATTGTGCATACACCATAAAGAGTATGCTTCTTAGGCACTTTCCTGGAAATCATTATTACTTTTTTACATCTCATTATTTCATTATTCTGAACCCATACATTTGGCCAAGATTTGTCGTTAGCTTAATTTTCTTCAGATCTGAAGTACAGATTTGAAAAGGATAATGATGCAAAACCTACAATTCTTCCAGAACCGTATGGAATAAGGCTGCGCCTTGCCTTCAGTGATTTTAGTCTTTTGTGCTCACAGAGACAAAAGACTCGCACAATGACCACAGCTAGTGACTGATCGAAGTCCCAAACACATTGTGTTCTCACAAAGACATAAATATGTTCTGTGTTCCTACTTGCTCTAAGGATAACAAGTACAATAGGACTACTCATGTAGGTTAATGCAAGCTTTTGCAGAGTTTCTTAGTGCTCTCTCATTGCGTTAACCCTAACAGCATATTCTCTTCTTTTACAGGACTACTTTTCCTGCTCATTATTGTAACATTCAAATTAAAAATAGGAAGCTTTTGGATTTGTTTTTATACAATTTAGCAAACCTCTAAATTCTGTTGAACTATGTCGATGGGCTTTGGGTCTTTTGCTTCCAGTGCCAGCTAAATTTGGTATCATACACAGTACATTGTTTTCCTAAAATATCCCTGTCCAATCAGTATAAGTGAGATACAATGTCAGTAAAAAAGTACACTTTTAACTGAAGGGGTTTTGTTCCTTAGTCCATAAGATGGGCTTAAACAAATAAATAGAAAGAAGAACTTGTGCTGAAGAGCCTTTTCAATTTGCTTCAGTTTAGCTAAAGTGGCAGATGGCAGCTATCTCTGTTCTTCTCCCAGTCCTGCTCTCTGTATGGCTTCTCTCTGCTGTTCAAAGGAACTCCACACTCTATACAAATTATTTCAGAAAAAGGAATATTAAGGTGCTAGCTGAAAGAAGTGCTTTCATGAAAAGCAGGAAGCTGCTTTGAGGAGAAAAAACAAGCTCTTTGTTGATGGAACAGGACGGGGCAGGGGGCAGAGCAGCGCGGGCTTGAGTGGCTACAGAATGCACCAGAATTTTAGTATCACCCTAAAGCACTGACTAAGCCTAAACTACAATAATATTGAAATAAAAATTGATGCAAACATTTCTGAGTCTTTTACTACATTAAGAACAATTGCTCACCTCACAAGATGTTTTGATGAAAAGAAAATTCAGCTTGTTCCTTTCTCAGGACGAATTGTACATTAATTTTTTGTGAATGTTCATTTGATTAAAAAAAAAATCAGTTCCATGTGCTTCTTTAGTTCTCTTGAATTAGCATCATAAATCCAAATTCATGGCATTTCTTTCAAAGCAAAATTCTGATATGAGTATGTAGTGGCTTGAAATACGAACTCCTCAGAATTTCTTTAAGTAAAAACAGATATTTCTGTAACTATAATTTATTTCAAGTATTACAGAACTTTTTACAGAGATAGTTACATACATTTTCAAAAAGTAGCTTCTACATTATTATTTCTACCTATTTTTGTCCACTACAAAATAATTAAAGATTGCATTTCCTCCTGTTGCTTCACTTACTAACAGTTTGCTTCTGGCATATCTAAGGTTTTGCACATCATCCAGATTCCACTGTGCTGGGTGCTGTACATATGCAATAACAGACATCCTGAACTACCATGCTTACACTAAACACAGGAAAAAGCTAAGAGGAGGATGGGAAAAGATTATTTTTAAGTTACAAAATAATATGGCTAAATATGAATTATGGAAAATGAATTTGCGAAAGATTATGATTTTGAATTATTTTGAATTTTTCTAATTTTGAAACAATAATGTTTTAAAGGGGATTTTTTCCTTCCACGTTCACTTTCACTTTTCCATTAGAAATCTATGAGACAAGTTTAATAAAAATGAAATTAGAGAACAAAACCAAAACACACACTTACTCTTTCCATTTTTCCTCACTGAAAAATAAAAAGAAAAGTATAACGCTCAAAGAAAACTGAAAGACAGGATAAGGATGAGAAGTGGAAGGTAAAAGTGGGATTTGAAAGGAATGCTTTTAATCAATTTTCCAGAAGATAGAAAAGGGAGGTAGAAGCATGGAAAGAACATTTAAAATCTTCAGTCTGTCTCTGGTTACTTTTCCACAAATATAGCTTCTTCTCTAAGATAAAGAAAAATAACCATGAGAAACAAGGGATCACTAGAAAGACAAAGAAACCCTGAAATATTAAAAGAAGTTATGATTTCAAAAATAAGCATGTTTCTCTGTTTCAAAAATATTTTTTATTTTATTATTTAAAGCAAAAAACAATTCAAGGTCAAAGTGCTGACTGGAATATTTTAATATGATTTACCTTTCTCATTAAGTTTATACAGCTGTACTCATCCTATACCATTTACCTTTGCAGCTGATCAGGATGTACGTACCTGAAGGAACAAACAGAACTGCTTTATCTCCCAAGTAGAAGAGTCAGAGAGGAAAAAAAAAAAAAAATCCAACACGTTTATATCTCCTTTTATGTGCTTTTCTCCATATGAAATTTCCGAAGATGTAATTTTCAGGAATCACCTGATGAGAGGGATCAGATAAATTCTGAAACATGAAAGCATCTTTTTAAAAAAAAAAAAAAAAGTTGTTTAAGGAAAACAAGCATGTGTTACCACTAGTTGAGTCCACAGCTTTGTCCATAATGAAAATTCATTCTTTTTTTAACCCGAGTAATTAGCCAAACCTAGTGGTTTATAAGAGTTTTTTTCTATTAGGTAAACATAATATTTTTGTGATACAATATTCTTTATTTCTAAATTATCTAAATAATACCTTTTTTTCTCTAATTATCAACAAATTAAAACAACCACCGCTGCTTAGAATCCCGAATCTCATTTTTGCTAGCACTCTAGTGTCTCGTAGGTAAGCAGTGGTTTGCAAGGTAAGGGCTTATGTGTCTGTCTCTGGGTCTTCCTTGATGTCTTCCATATGTAGGTAATTTTTCTAGTTTGTCATACATACAGCTCCAGCAAATATTGGCACAGTGCCCCATTTGAATTTCTGTCTTAAGGAAAACCCTTCCAACAACAGAATTTACTTCCACCTCTGGCAGCTGGTCTGTGTTTTGAATCCTGGCTCCTATTTTTTCAGTTACCTATTCCACGAACCAGTGTATTTACCGCTCACATTTATCCTGAATATATGGCAAAAGTCATGTCCATAAGCTTCGGAAACATTTCTATTGACCCTGGGGGCAAACACCCAGTTGCCCATATTTCAGGGTATGATTTCGCAGCATGGCCTGAACTGAACAGCTCTCTCTTTCTCAAAGGAGAAACTTTTGCTTTTCGCTTGCATCTGCACTAGCCCACGCTCCTACAGCTTACTTAGAACAAGTGCTGGTGTTAATTTGATCACAAGGTAAACTGATTCACCTCATTAAAATGGCAAAAAAACCTAACTCTGCAGAAAAGAAAAAATAACAGGAGCTGCAGGGCCAGGTTAAAGAACCGAATCTGCTGCAATCACACAAAATGCTAAAGCCGGCACAAGGCTGTAAATAATGCAGCTGATAGCAGCGACAAGCAGAAGATGGAACCAAACAAAAGATGAACCAAATGAGCTGTTAAAAAGGGAAAGAGATTTTTTTTTTTTCCATTTCTGTTTTCTTTTTCTGCTACTGCTAGCCAGTAATTTGGCACAAATGTAAAGAGAAATCAATAAAAATTAAACTGAGCAGGTGTTATCAACTCATATTTAGCTTTGAAGTCTATTGCTTCTACACCAGACTTAAGAAGGGCTTGTATGTTCTTTTTCCAACTATACAGGCTATTCTAAGAAAAGATATTTCCCCTACCTACAAGCCATGTCTTTTCTCAGTACAACTGACTGCTTGGTTTGGTGACTATGGCAGGACTCCTAAGGCTGCCTGTAATATGCCAATGTATGGACAAGACATTAAAATTGTTAATTTTTGTTAATGCTGTCAGAGTTTCAGCTGAAGGCATTAAGTAAGACAGTGGCAGCTATGTCCTCCTTATCAGAGACAAAGCCTAGGAGTCAGATTTTTTAGGATTAAGGACTGTGACAGTTTGCAAATGCTAACCAGGTACTGCTTAAGACTTCTATGAAATGATGCATGTTGCATTACCAGTGTGTTAGAGAACTCCAGGTTGATTGCAGGTTGTTAAAACTTCTGTAAGCAAGCTTCAGTCCTATCTGAAGTGTAGGAGAGGACATCTGGGGGTGACTAAGAAAAAATAAGTGTAAAAATGTTGAAGGTGCAACTGAGGTATGGGGAACATTACAAATGGGGAGCTCGCTGGGAAACTACAATAAAAAAAAGTGTGTCAGACAATTGCAGAAGTCTTGGTCAGCTGACAAGACCTGCCAGTTGAGCTCACCACAGGGAAACTGTTGATATTTCTCTATGGGAATGTGTGAGAAAAACTGGGTCTTGGTGTCAGGCAAAAGAAACTGATGGCTCTGCTCTCATTGACAGGGATATAAACCTCACTGTAGAGAAACAGTGACAGTCTCAAATCACCCCTAAACCAACTATTCAACTTACCTATGTTGCCAAATTCATTTGATGTATATTCTGTTCAGGAAAGGTCATGGAGAAGAGTGTGCCAGTGATGAATCCCATTGCTCTCCCCCTATGGCGTAAGGCCAAAAATGTTCCAAGGTCCTGACTATGGGAATGCCAAAGGTCATTCCCAGAAATGTATGTTTGAGAAATGTTTCATAAATGGATTCTCAAAGCATCACAGAGAGAAACTCAGGAGAACAGAAGGAAACCTCGAGGTTGATGATCTGGGAGAACAAACAAAAAAAGTCTTCTGTGACCCAGAGCGAGTGGGTCAAGAAAGAAACAAAATGTTGCCAGATTCTGCATGGTTTTTTCACATGTGTAGAAAAGTTCTTTGCTCCATTTGATTTGGTCGATTCTATCCATGCTATTTCAAAACTGCAAAACTCATCACTATAGTCTCAGAATTGCATTATTCGCTCTTAGTTGAGCAAAAGATATATGTTGAGGCCAGTGTTAACAGAAACTGAACTCCTCAAGCTTACGAGATAGCATTTTGGGTGACAGTTATCTAGTCTTTCTGCTTGCCAAAGGAGTATTGTTTGCTATTATACATCTACTACATATTTGCTAAACCTACTTTTAAAAATACCAAGTATTTGAGTTTTCACTGCTTCCCTTGAGAGACTGTGCCACAGTCTAATACATTTAGCTGTCAAGAAACAAAAGACTAATTCTGAGTATTTTCAGTTTCAGGCTGAATCTTTTGTACAGTTCTGCCTACATTCATACACAAGCCTACATTAGCTACTTTTTATCCTGAAAATTTGTTTCAGAGTTTTGCTATACTAGCATTGCAATTCTTAAATAATACATGAGTAACTCACATCAGGGACCAACTGGAAGTACTAAAGCTGGAACTGCTGACTTTTTCTAAATATTGTATAATCTTGAGAGAATGAGAGGAAACACATTTTCTTTCAAAGGCCTCTGCAGAGGGATACCTCTTAGTATGTGTCAGATTACATCTCTGACATCCCTCTGGGTGAGCCTCAACACTGTTTAACTTCCTTCCAGAGCAGTATGTAGTTTGATGTAGATGTTTACTTTTTTTTATTGAACTGTGTGCAGTTTTTTTCATAAATTTCACTATAGTGTCTTTTTCAGTGTATTATATTTAATGTATGTTGAGAGATCTTTGGAAATGAAGTCCGGTCAACTTGAATGAATTACTATTTCATATTTTATTTCTCTCAATCTAAAAATAATAACCAAAATTTTATACATATATTCAACATGATATTCCATAAGTCATCCTTTCAGTCATCCTTTAGACGGATGAAATACATAGAACATTTTTTCTTTTTTGTTTTTGATCCACTTTAAATAACTTTGTTCATTCGCTCTGTGCTTAGCTGTTTTGCCTTTTACAACTTGGCGTCACCATTACTGCCTACTCATAATCTGGTATTATGTCTTAAAACTTCACTGTTTTAATGGATTTTTTTTTTTAGTACACATTTAAAAAGTAAACAAATTATTCTGACATATGATCCTTTCAACAAGTCAGAAAAAGATCATCAGAAAGTAAAGGGATTGATTTGTACCATCTAATTCCTGTTTTGTCTTAACAGTTCACGGTTATTACAATCTGAAAAGATAATAAATATAGAAGGCTACCTGAAACATAGCACTGATAAAGTGCTGTGTCACTGCCAGCAATTTGGAGCCTTAGTGGCATGAGAATGTTCACATTTCCGATTTGATAGCAGCTAATATCTACAAATGAATACATTCCAGTTGATCAGACCCCAAGTTTTGGTTCATCCAATTTTAGAAATAAGGGTCTGCCGTGAAGTTCAGTTCTGGGTTATCCAGAAGGAGCTGATCCAACCTCAGAGGGTGCAAGGAGGTCTATCGGCCGATTAGCAGCTGACTCTGGGCGTTGTTGGTTCAATGAAGTCGGTAAGTGAGGTTTTTGGTCCCTTTCTTCAACAGTTCACCATTAAACTGCTCCTTGCTGAAAAAGAATTATATCTTTTCTGTGGGTAGTGAGATATCTGTTCTTATATTTTAATTCAGCAACTTAAAGTTATTAAACGTATGTTGAAATACTTGAAGTACTAATATTACATTAATCCTTTCAAGGATTTCTATCTTGTTCTAAATGCAGAGAAGATTGTCTTATTACTCTTTTGTGACTAAGCTGAACTTGTACCTTCCCAAATCTGTGGGTTTGGACCCATATCTCACTGTTAAGTTTAACTGGAGGAAACCTAAAATATTCCTATAAAATAATCTGTCCTAGTACCCTATGAACAATGGTAATTTAAACTCTTGCCAGTAACTGATATTAAGGTTAACCACCTCCTCAGGAATTGTATTAAGCCTGAGGTTGATAGATATAACCAAAACCAATTTGAGTAAAGTAATTTAACAGGCAGCAGATGATATGCACAGATGGGATTTCCCAATTGTATCACTTTAGGGATAGAGCTAGTGTTATGAAAAAAATAAATCATATCATTTCATAGATGCTTTCCATAGGAACTCCCCTAAAGAACACTGGAACTGACAAGATTTTTGTTTCAATCCATTTAATCAATGCTTTTTGACCTGGAGAGGGGAGGAAGGTAGAGAACCTTTCCAAACAAATCAGCATTTAATCCAACTTAATTTATACCTTTACTTTTGGGTATCAATGTAATATGTCCAAACTACAGATAAGCAGAGAAAACATATTGATTTAGTTGCCTTCTTTGATTACTTTTTTCAATCAACTTATTCACCCTTGCCTCACACACTAATGAGCAAATGTTCCACTTAAACTCCTAGCAGATTATCTGTGAGTAAAATTAACATCTAAAACTACATAGTTTAGATGTAACAATAGAAAATTATTTTCAAAATACAAACCTATATTTTATTCTAGGTGTATAAGTATATATGCAGAAAAGTATACAATTCTTATTGACTTTCAGTGTTCTTGTTATGTAAGGGTGTGAATGTAAATATGAACTGGAATTTATATCGTCAAAACCAAAATATAAAGGACATAAATATTTATGGTCCTTATTTAAATAAATACAATTGCTTATATGATGTAGAAACAGAAGATCAGGGTCCCAATGTACTTAGTATTCAATAAATACATAAGAAAACACATGGCATATCCCCATTCCCCAGAAACGAGGATGAGAGCCCTCCTCATAACTTCCCAATTTTGAGTATTTCCAGTTTTGTCAGCAACAGTGTTTGTTTGTTTATTTGTTTTTAAAGTCACACGTATAAGACAAGGATATTGAATATAACATTACAGTATATCCTAACAGAAAGACACACACACATCCCTCCTTGCCCTGCTAGCTGAAACCTACATGTTCCCAAAAACTTACAGTCTAGGGCTTGTTCATACTGTAAGTCATGCTTGACCCCAGGCTTCACATAAGATGTTCCAGAGAACATGGTTGGAACCCACTCCAAGCCATAGTTGAGATTTTATTTAAAATAGACTAAAGTTTGGCCAGCAACAGGTTGTGGGGTTTTTTTAAATCATTAACACACTCCAATTTACAATGATAATATTGAAAGAACATACCAAACCATGGAGAAACTAGCTTACTATTACCATCAGCCATCTATGGACAGAAGTAGATTATTCATAACTTCTTGAGCGACTGCTGTTTTGTTGGTATTTCAGATAAGGTTACATCACTGTACCTGATTTGACCTTAAAATTCTGCTGCAGAGTTGTATTTTCCCTCTGTCTGAAGTAGACTCAAATATTGAGACTGCTTTACATTATAAGTTATGCAATCGCTCTTTAAGCATCCTAAAAAATTTCCTATACCACCCTATGAACTGTAGAGTTTGCTTTTCCACATCTTTCCCCACTCTGTACAGCAGGACAAGTCTTTGAATTTTTCAGTGACAGAATATATTGAGCCTGATTTGCAACTGAATTTCCCATTTTTATGACAAATGGGGCTTCACTGAAATCAATGAGATCCAATTGCAACCCAAAATTGTTCTTTGCTGGCACAGTGCCCTTTGGAACAGGGAGGTATAGGCAGTAAATGACCTGTTTCTAGCTATGCTCACCTATGAGGGGAAAAAATATGGGTAAATCGAGCCCCCCCAGTGTATGTAATTGTGAACTTGAATTGAAAATTGTATGTGTTATGTTTTACACACTTGACTGTAAACTGCACCTGCTCAGGAGCAAATGCAATTCTGTTTAGTACCATGCCATGAGAATGGGAGGCTTCAGGAAAAACAAGTGGGTTAAACCCTACCCAGCTAAATCCACCCACCTATTTGAGTCACTGTCCTAGCAGTTACAGCTAACTCTCTAGAACTCGATTAAATCTCCCCCATTCTGATTCTCTTGCATAGAGCCAGAGGTTGTTTTTTTTAAAAGCCATAATACGCAGATTACCGTTCAGTTTAATGACTAAAACAGAAATCTATCAAGTTAAATGTTGGTGTGTGGAGTGTGTAATTGGAAGGTAATGGCTATAAACACTTCATTTCATCACATTGAACCTTATTACGTTTCAGGTTTAAAATGGAGGGGAAATAGAAAAAGAGTTAAGTACAAAAGAAAAAAGGGATGAAAGTGATAATTAAACACAACAGAAGGACAATGAATTAGCAAATGCTCTCACTGTACTGTCTTCATAACAAGAAGACAAGACATGTTCATTTGAGTGAGCGGTTCATTTTGCAGACCAAATGATGTTAGGGATATTCAGTAACCTTTTTGCGCAATGGCGTTGAAACTGGCACTAGTAATAGACAGTACTGCACTGTGCCATTGCAGCTGGGTATGAACCCGAGTGCTAGCTTTTTGAAAACCTAACAAAGCTTCTTTTGGACTCTTTACATTTCAATTTAACTGAATTGAAGTACTGACACATTCCAGTTTATCTGCCATCCTTTCTGCCAATGTGGGAGCTCTAACAATAATGGTTATTGCATTTTCCCTGGATAGTCGCTTAGAAAACATTAACATTTTCACTAATTTTCATCCTTAATAACTACTGTATCAACCAAATATGTTAGAATCAAGAACTGCTTTAAAGAAAAAAAAAAAAAAAA
>NW_008795138.1:2175933-2189817 GCF_000699145.1 Aptenodytes forsteri | reverse complement strand
AAATGAAAAAAAAAAAAAAAAAAAAAAAAAAAAAACTGACAGTGAAATTCTGTGTGTACTAAACATATAAAGAAACAATGATGTTAGAAAATTTCCCTTCTCCCATAGCTATATCATAAAGAATTTAATACACACAATTGAAAAATTGTTCCTCTGATCATTTTTCCCAAGATAGTAATAAAAAAACCCCAAAAACCAAGATCTTTTTTAAATAAGCTGTGGAAAAGGTACACATTAAGGACAAGATTGCAACTCCCTTACTCACTCTGAATAGTAATGTTCATCATAACTGGTTCCACTGTAGTCAAAGGGATTGCCTACAAAGAAAAGGCAGTTTTTATCTGAGGAAGAACAATCTAGATCTAGGAAAGTAATAAGATTATCTGACTGAAAAAAAAAATACACAGATAAATACCATGGTGACATTTACTATTTTCTACAAATTGAATCATAAAAAGCTCTTTCTACAGGCAACGAAAAAATATTGTGACCAAAACAGGTATTTAGAGAAAAACATATATGCCATATACTCATCAAAGACAACACAAACACTTTGTTTTGTTGCATCACAAAAGGAGCACCAAAGTATAACCACTGGGGATGGGGGGGAACCTAAAACACAGACACATGCTCTTAATCTTTTAGTCACAGCAGCCTCCACATGACATCTCCTACAAGCCAACTTGTCTTCATTTTTAAAAGGATGATGTCTAAGGCATTGCTCAAATATGACTCCCTCTTGGACTACTCTGTGTGTGATGCATTCCTGTCAGTAAGATGCAATAACCAGAAAGCTGATGCTGAGTACTGCCAGTTCATTTCTTGCATGGCAGAGAGCTGCAATTCCTGACTGCAGGTGTAAATGCACAGTTCCCTGAAGTAGCTACATGGCTGGTAGTGACTAGAGGTAGTTTAACTATACCCGGCCCAGTAGATGCTTCTTACTTCCTCATTCTAAAGGAACTGAGCTAATACTAGAAAGAGATCAGAAAACATTTTTTTTCTTTTTATAATTATTTTCACCTTTTAAAATTACCTAAAGTTTTCTAACACTTTGTGACTTGTTAGCACCTTCCTGTAACACCCTGGCGTTGAGAAACACAGCCCTTGCTGATCTATGCTACAAACAGAAAAAGAAGAACCAGTCTAATAAATTCTAGATACTCACGCAACTGTATTGTCTTTCTGTCAGGATATTTTGCATCGTTTGTTCATAACAATCTCACAACATTGAAATTTTCATCGAGTTTGCTCTGGTTCCCTAATAACAGACTGAGAAGCCCCCCCTTGCAGCAAGCTCAAATGATATGCGTATCAATGCCCAAACATCTATTGGCAGGGACAGACTGTTTTTTAGAAAGTGATCTCTGTCTTATCAGCTAATCTTGGTTCCTGTAGCTTTGTTCTCAACCACGCTGATTATTGGTCATTCAGATGGTTCTTATAGACCCACAGGGGTAGGCTCAGGATCCAATCAGTTCTTGTAATGTCACATTATATACTCAGATCAGTAGTCTTTATAGTCCTTTCCAATGTTTGTGCAACTAATGGCAGGGCTACCCCTGCTCTCAAATGTTCCCATTATGTCTTTTTAATAGATCCATGGCAATCCGTCAAAAAACCATGAACTTTTCCAACTGTAAAGAGGAGGCTGTTTCAAAGTCCAAATTTCTTTGGTCCCTTCAGTGCCTCACACAGAGGAGTTGATGGGTTTCTTTGCTCAAACTCATGGACTGGGAGCAGAGTGGCACACAGGGTGTCCTTGTTGACTGTATACTGGAAACTCAGTGGAAAGAAATGCAGCATACCAGCCCTACTAACTTATGCCCTTTTCAAGAGAAGGGGCCAGCTCAACCATTCAAATTCTGCTGAGCCTCTTTAAGCACCATCACAGTGTAATGTCAATGTGATTAAAAAAAACCCCAAACCCTAGTGATTTCTAGGTGACTATTTGCCAAATCATCTTCCAAACAACAATTTTGTTAGCACCATCCTGTCTTTGGTAAGTTTTGATTTCTCTGAACACCATTCCTGCAGCCAGCAAGATGAAGCAGGAAAATTTTCAATTCTGAAATTATAAGACAAGCATGGATCTTTTCTGTACCTGAGTAAACATCTCTTTCAGCAGTTCCTCCCTTTCTTGCTCAGAGCATTATAATTAGTGTCCCAACAAAGGGGGGACATATCATGTCTTTATGTATTTTTTTAATCATTAAACTACAGGTTTTTTCCAGTCTCTTCATGAGTTGCCCTTCTCATTATTTCTGTATTTAAAGTTCTGTACTGAGATGCATGTTTTCCCCTAACCATGAACTTCCTTTCATGCAAACAGTGAAAACAATGTTCCCCAGCTCTCAGAAGTGCTGAGAACTCTCTTTCATAGCATAATTTATATTAAGAAAATTTGGAATTATGTTATAAAAATCCATCATTCTTGCAACTGCTTTCAAACTGTAAGTAATAATATTTGTTTCCAATACAAAAGGTTTCCTGAAACAGCCACAAGAGTACTAGTAACAGTCAAATCCAAGACTGTTACCTTAATCTTTTAAAGGCATTGTCTCGCACCCACCTATGCAGTGGTTTTGCAACATGGACAAATGCACACAGCCCATTTCTGTAACAAGTTCTACAAACTTCTTCATATCTAGTGTGTTTGAGAGTTTTCTTGTGCTGCCCAACCTCAGCCTTCTTTCTTTTATTTTTTTTATTGTGTATTAATGAAAAAGACTTCCCCATAGATTGTTCCTTTTCCTGAAGCAGTTTACACTTCGAGGATTAACTCCAGGTTAGAAAACTGTCTGTGATCAACAGTATGGTACCACACTGGGCCACTATTAGCAGTCCTTTTCCAAAACTGTAAAAATACCATGATCTGATAGGTTGCAACGAATGCTTTTCTTTTTTTTTTTTTTAAATAACTGCAGCTTGTAAAAATGATCAATGAAAAACAAAGAGTTTAACTTGTTCCCCATTTTAGTCCTCTTAAGGCTTTGGCAATTTGGAGTCTCAGAGATTCCTGACCTTAAACCAGAATTTCATCATTCCATTTATGGAACATATAATAGTTTCTGCTTTCCTGGACTCATTAAAGAAAGGTAGGGGAGTATATACATCACCTTTTCAACAAAAGGTGACTTACTAAACAGTTAAATTTAGGAGATAGGAGGAAAGAGAAGGAAAGGAAGAAAGGCAGAATGGAAAAAAGTAAAGGAAGAAGGTAAGAGGGAAAAAAGAAAGAAGAAGAAGGAAAACAAGAAATAAAGAAAGCAAGAAAGAAAGTGTGGAAGCATGAAAGAGAAGGAAAGAGAAAGAGAAAAAGAGAAAGAAAAAGAGAGAGAAAGAAAGAGAGAAAGAGAGAAAGAAAAAAGAAAGAAAAAAAGAAAAGAGAGAGAGAAAGAAAGAAAGAAAGAAAGAGAGAGAAAGAAAGAAAGAAAGAAAGAAAGAAAGAAAGAAAGAAAGAAAGAAAGAAAGAAAGAAAGAAAGAAAGAAAGAAAGAAAGAAAGAAAGAAAGAAAGAAAGAAAGAAAGAAAGAAAGAAAGAAAGAAAGAAAGAAAGAAAGAAAGAAAGAAAGAAAAAGAGAGAGAGAGAGAGAGAAAGAGAAAGAGAAAGATATTTCCACATCTCTGAAGGGGAAACAAACCCCACTTAAGAGGAGGGTCAGGCTGTCTTTAATTGCACCCATGAAAATACTTTGAAGAGGAGATTGCCTGTAAGAGCTGGAATACTTGACACCATGAGAAAGGCAGTCATGCAAGAAGCCTGAAGGTAAGGAGGTAAGTCAAGTTACTGAAGCAGAGACTTTACATAACTTTAGTGTAACTAGATTAGATTAAATTAATATTTTGTTTAATTTCTTCCTTTATGTCTTTTATAAAGCTTTTTTTTTTTCCTTATTTCCTTAGCCTGGTTTGGTTTAAGCTAATTGGGTAATAATAAAACATTATTCACTGAAAGGTGCAACAGAGTTATGAGTAAAAGTTCAGAGTGCACCGGCTCCCCAGCACGTCTCGCACTGTAGCCAAAGGATGAGAGTGGCATCTCAACTGAATAATATGGGCTCGGAGAACAGCAGGTACCATGGCAGAGGGCACAAGTGTCTTCCAGTGACTGTGGCAAGGACTGGAGAATCTCCAGCACGCAGTAAGATACTCAGACATCCCACTGAACCTTGAAGATCCCAGAGGAGACTAATATGATTTATCTTACCTGTTCAAATTTTCTTTCAAATATGAATTTTCAGGCAGACCATGCTCTATCTTTGCTCTTGTCACTTATGACCAATTCAATGGTTTTCTTTCATAGCTATTATTGACTAGCTCATTAATAAAGCAGGATCTAAAACCTTCCGTTTCTGCACTTGTCCAATATTTTTTGAGCTTTCCAAGATGTCACTACATATTCCTATCATTATCATTCAACTATTAGAACTTAAATAAGCAAATGACAGAAGGAAATTTCTTGGCCAGCCTCTGCTCCTCCAGTTTCTGCTGCTGTAATATTTCTTAAAAACTAATAACGTTCAGGTCTGGCTGACTCTATATTTTTAACAGCCCTTTTTGTGGATATATTTTCATCACTTACCAACACTCAACTATTATGTTTCCATTATTGCTACACTCCCTTGTTCCACAAATTGAATTTAACATGATTTGTCTACTCACTCAAAAAGCCAAAATCATTTTCTGTCACAGGGCTGTACTTCTAAGGTTCGCAGCTTAGCAAATTTCACAACTCAGAGTGACCTAGTCTAATTTTCAATCAATTTCAAGTGCAGTTCTAGTTCTACCTAAATATTTAAAATTGATTCGCTGCAAATTGAATGTGCTCCAGCAAGGTCTCAGTTTACCAAAAAATAGATAACAGTTACAAAAAACCCAATCCTATGCAAATTCTTTGGGTGGGCCAAATGTAAAACCAAGTAGCTCTTTTTCCATGAAGAGCTGTAACGGTCTGATTTTTCAACTCTGTCAGTCTTTTCTGCAGCCCATCTTTGTTAGCTATTTGACCAAAGTTTTCTTTGGAGAAAACCTTTTATAAATGGCAGTTAGGCTGCTGGTCACCTATTCTATCTGCCTGTTTTACTCTGGAAGTTTTTCAGTTGTGCTTCCCTGTCCAGCTAGAGAAAATGATTACAGTGGGCCAAAATTTTCAAGAGATTTTTTTCTTAAAGAAAATACATCTCCAATTTCACTGGAACACCAAGTTGAACAAGATACCTCATGAAAATGCAGAACCCATCCAATAGGACAGATGAGACGAAGTGTAGAAGAGTTTTGCCTACAACATCTTTCCAGTCTTGCTCTCAATCTAGCACCTTTCAGTGGGTTTCATTGGTTGCAAAAAAACATACACACTTCATCTGAGGTCTTCATCCAAGGTCTTCATCCCTAGGAAAAGCCTCTTGACCACTGTCTTGAGTTTGGCAACTCATCTGTTCCCTCCTTAGGGATCACCCTATGTGTTTTCTTTCATTCCCCTCTTCCATAACACTGTACAGTAAAAGCTTCCCACCCAAGCCTACCCTGCCCTGTTGAGTGGCTCTTTGGGATGGTGCTCCCTGGCACACTACCCTGGGATTTGCCTTGACCCATTCTGCTCCAGCCTGGGCAAAGCTAGGTAAACTAGCCTTTCTGGCAACCCAGAGAAATTTCTTTGACGAAGCATGAAATACATATCCAGTAAACAAATCAAGCAGATGCCATTCATCATACTGTTCCAGCAAAGACTTTATTATATCTCTTCTTGCTGGGGGGGAGAGGTAACTGTCAGATTGCCTTTAATTCCATTTAGTCTCCATTTGGATTTTTTTTAGCTTCTTTTGCCCATTTTAGATTTCCCCAGGCATTTTCCCTGAATCACTTATGCATTTTCATTCAGCAGAACTTGCTTCCAGGTCTATTTTTTCAAAAGAAGTCCAATCAGTGACACTTTTGGTGTCCTTACTAAATAGGCAGGAAAAATTCACAAAACATAAACTGTTTACATTTAGAAAATAAACTGGTGGTAGAATCAGTCACTTCTTCGGTGTAATCCTATTTTTTTCTTACAAAGGATGTACAAAGTCTTCCGCCTTAAACTTGGGAAGTTGGAACTATTAGCATTCAATATAAATGCTCTCTTTCTTTAGCTTTTCCTCAATGGCAGATACATTATCAGGGGGTTTATGTCATGCTTTGTTACTTCCTTCTTTTATGCTCTTGGGGATTTTCTCTCTCTAAGGGCACAATTCAGTGACAGATATGAGTCAGTTGCTGCTACAGGAGGTGGCTGCAGACACCCAGCCCTTCTCCTTGGCTTCTGCCTGCATACCCAACTGTGCAGCTTATGTTCCTCTTTTGCCATGTCTCTGGCTCTTCCTGGAAGTGTCCTCTTGTCTGATTTCAGCCTCTAAAAGAGCTGAAAACTACTCTCTTCTTTATCATGTTAATTTTCTGTTAATTTATCAAACAATACGTTCAGCATGTCTGATAAGTGCTAAAGTGGATGCAGAGGGGGACAACAGGAATGGGGGTTGGAGGAGTAGAACCATCCCACTTTGGTGGCAGTTGGATATTACATTAGCCATTTTGTTGATCTGTATCTGTACACATGCAGCTTTTCACTAGAACAACATTCACAATCTCTATACCTACTTTATTTACATTTCTGTGAGATAACTTGACATTTGTGTCCATTCTGGGTGCTGACATGCAGGTATGTTTGAGCTGTGGGCTCTTTCTTTTTAATTATGGGGAGGTAATTATGAGGGATCTTAAAATGCTCTTAAAATTAAAACTCTCTTAAATGAAGGGCAAAGGCTTCACTCACACACCTCATTCAGTGCACATTAACATATCCAAAATTTGCTGTGCTCCAACTGATGAGGCCAATAGTAGGCATATGTTATAAATCTTTATTGATAACAACCCACCAACAACAAAAGCATTAAAAAGATTAAAATAGTACCCCCAAAAAAGCATGGAAATAAATATACAATGCCAAAAAAATGGATAACAGTGAAGACACAAAGTGGTATTTGGTGGCAGCATAAAGGATGATTTGCAGAATTCTCTACTTGGCCACAATATGAGATATAGTGCCTCTCCCATTTACTTCCACTGGGAATATTTTATCTCTGACCATGTTTTATAACCTATTCTGGTTTTGGATGTGGTCCCTTGCCTTTTATTCATTTTTGGACCATATTACTCCCTCCTTGTTTCTGTTATTTTATTTGAATGCTATTGTTTTTCTTCTTCTGCCAGCTTTAGGTCTTGCTGGTTGCTAAAATTTCACTGTTTGGTTCTTTCTATTTAGCAATAAAATATAGCATTTAGCTAATGTGTTTGTGCCAGACATAGGTGGAGAAAGCTAGCTGCAGGCTGCTTTTTTGTTTCCTGAACTCCTGATGAACCGAGGGCTCATCTGTGTGCTTTTGAGCTGTGTGGTGTTATGCCATTATGTATAAAACGATACACAAATAGAATTTTGGCACAACATTTCACCCATTGCTTATACTGTGTCTGGTTCTTTTAATATTTTTACTGATTTACCTTGTCATGAACAGGATAACACTATAAAAATAAAGTAGATCTCAATAACTAGAAAGCCAATATTTGTCTTGGGTTTTTGTTGTTGTTTTATATTCTGTATTTTGTTTTCCTCATTTTTTGCCTCTTAAGAGCAGGTAGAATAGCTGGACTTGTTGCTAGCGCTGCTTTCTTCTCCTCTAATAGGTGATATCTTTCATGACATAGATTTAGCAACTGAGGCACTGTGTTAGGAATACAGTCAAACATAGAAGGAATACACGTTCCCCATACACTAAGTAGAGAGAAACAGACAGATTTAAAGGGTGATTCAACCCATTTACAATCATTCTTGTCCTGAGAGATATTTACTTCTCTTAACTGGAGAGATTTGAACAATTACACTCTCAATTAGGCACTTCTTTTAAAGTTAGCTGAGTCGATCTGTATTTAAGCACTGTTAGAGACAAAATGCATCTTTGCCTGTTCCTTTGCTAATCAAAGTAAAACTCTTGTTTTACAATAATGTGTTCAAATCTTGTCCAATGATGGTCTGCTCTGTAAAGAAAGGAACTTCTTTACTGTCTCATAAAAGAAAAATCCATTCTCAACATATGGAAGATGAAGCTTCCTGTATAATAATCACGCCAGGTAGTTTCTGTTCCATATCAGGAGCATGCCATTCCATTTTCTGTTAATTTAATTAGTTTCCATGATGTACAGAGTTTTAGCAATTCTGAATTTGTTTTCACTTGTACAGATTGATTGATACTTACATATGTGGCAGAATATTTTGGCAGAATATTATCTGAGTAACATACTCAGCTCTTTGGAACACTGTTCATGTAGCACTAACTTGAAAAATTTTCCATCTGTGGATTTCAAAGTATTTCCTAAATATTAGTTAATTATGTCTCTTTATACCTCTGTAAAAACTTATTCCCGTTTTACAGTTGAGGAAACTCAGGCCCAGATCATTACAAAAAATTTACAGAAACATATTCAAGTATTCTGACTTTTAAAATATGTTACTTAAACATAACGGAATTTTATTTTTTTCCCCTCCATTAAGCAAGAAAGCAGCGACTGATAGCAACTCAATGAAAATAAATTGAACTATTCCAGTATATTTTATTTACTGTCTCTGCCTGATGTAAGAATAATTTGTATCTTATTATCTTGGTTTTTCTTCTTGGAACAGAACCCCTTGGCAAATGGTGTCTTAAAAAATATCTGAAGTTATAACATTTTCCATCACTCCTTCTAGGCAGTCCTAATGATCTGTCATATAATTACCCTAGAAAAGTAAGAGCTGAGTACTAATCAATATCAGTAGACAGATGGAAGCCCAAATGGGAAAACAGAGGAGGAGGTTGCTGTCTGACCCACTGGATTTGTTTTTTTCTTTAAATTAGAAGTATATTGTCAGAAAGTTTGACTGATTTATCTTCCTTTTAAATATGCAAAAGGACATTATTCTGAAAGTTTTAACATTTTTTTTTCCACAGAGGGTTTAGTAATATGATGAGAAGAACACACTGGCTACGTGAAACTTTGAACTATGCTGGTGCAGACTAAAGACACAGTTACTTTAATCTAAACTAAATTGACTTTGCTGATGTCATCCTTCCCTCCATCCAATTGTCTTCCTTGTGCATACACAAGGATTCAGGCATCGAGACACCTCTGGGAACTGACAGCGCTGGGGCCAACAACAAACTCTTTCTGTGTGGTGCCAGCTCTCTGCCAGAGTAGCTCCCTGATTTGGTAACGGTCTTGCAAACACTAGTACCAGCGAAAGCAAAGTGGTGGAAATTGTGGTGCAGGCAGGGGAGGACAGACAACACTTTTGGAGGATAAAGGCTAACCATCATTTTCTTATTAAATATCTTAAAGACGAAAGCATTCACAATTCAGTCTAATACTTACACAAAGCAAACCTCAGATTTAAGCGCCCAGAGTACACATACTTAGCATAAATTGGGCCATACTGTACCCTATCTACTTCTCTGGATAGGAATAACTGTATGTAATCCTCTGGCTCAGAAGCTGGTATCATCTGAAACAGCTCAGCTGTGAACATTGTTGCTCTAGACTCGGGATTTCATAAAGACTCTGGTGAAATGCCAAAGGCAAGTTAGTCCCCTTCTAAGTTCAGTGACTGGGTCAAATGAGCCGATGTGTAAAGTACAGAAGGAAAGACCCTTTCCGACCTGGTATTGCAGAAAGCTGTCTAGGATTTTAAGCATTGGTTTGAATCCATGGATGAATACTGATATAGGTCACAATCCTAACAGCAGCCACCTTCTTGATGATGATGCTCCTTGAGGAGCATCTGCTCCCCAAAAGCTAGATGGAATTTTGCTAATTCCTGTGATTTCAACTGTATCCTAGTATTACACATAATGCTCTGGCATCCATCTTACTTTCTTTTTAAATGAGTCAAAGATGTTCCATACTTTCTAGAAACTGCAACAGGTCCCCAAATATGTATAGCTACTAAATGAGATCTTTAAAAATATAGATAAGACATTGTGAATTTCAAGAATGACGCATTCCCTGTTATGTCAGAGGTGACACAAGAAAAAACAGTTCTTGAAAGTGAATCTGTGGGATGAAATGATCAGAAAGGATTTTTTCAAGAGGAAAAAAGACAAGTTTCTCAGTGAATAACTGTATGATAGCTATTCTAGCGCTAACATAAAAGATCGGATTTCTTAAGAAATAGTTCATAGAAATAGTTTCTCCTCTGAATATGGAGTAAAGAACCAATTCTTTAATGAATTAATTCAATTCTGTACAACCTTTTGCAGCAAGGTAATATCACAGTTGTTACTTCCTCGCCCTTTATCTCATTTACCACCCCTCTTCAAAACAAGTGCTGAGCAGATACTGCTGTTTTACAGCATTTTACATTCAAACTTAGCACAGATGGAAATGAGTTTAAAAGCTTCAAGGCAGTGGGGTATTATTTTCACAGCATCTAAGGGTCTGTCTTCATTAGAGAAATTTGCATATGAAAATATCTAACAAATTCAGTTGGCTTAGTGCAAACCCCAATTTATAACAAGTTAGCAAGCGTATATTGCGAACTAGTACTATTCCAAGTAAAATAGGGTGACTTTATGTAATGTGGCTGACATTATAACAACATTGCAAGCCAGCTCTCCCCCAATTTAAACTGCTGTAACTCTGCTGTAGCTTCATTACAGTTGTAATAAAAGTCCTAATATGTATAGATCTTAGAGCAGTTACAGGTTTTTTTGACAACATGTACCAAGTCAGACTAGGGCTGTTCAGAGCAGACATTGAGTGAGATTCACTTCACCTAACTTTAGTGCCTAAAACTAGTCAATAGAGAGAAATGGTCACTTTCTGGTCAAATCTGTCCTAAATGCTTAATTTAGGATGAAATTAATTACTTTTTGGATCTTCCTGATTTTTCATAATATTGATCAAAGAAGTCTGAGGTAGACAGTTTGACAGTTTCAACAATGGATGTTTACCTCTTAGAAATCTAGTTTAGCCAGATGAATCCCAACCATTACTCCTATGCAGCCACCTCTGATTTATAGTTAAATTTTAAATAATATATATTTTTATAATTACTGATTAACACTTTGGCATAATAATTCCCTGATCTAATCTCTCTAACCAATATAAGTGCCAAAGATGGTGTTGATGCACAGTTCGGTGCTTTTGTTACACAGCTCACTAATTCCAGAGACAGAGAAAGGTCATGAGGTCTCAGTACTAATAGGAGAAGCCTGAGACTTGCGAGTTATCCTACAGGTCTGATCTAGCAGCTGGAGATCACCAAAGCACAGCAGGTTTCCAAATACATTTGCCTTACAGGCTATGAACAAAGAAAGGCTGTATAGTAAGAGCTGCACCACACCTGGGTATTTGTACCACCCTAAGTCCTGAAGAAAGCAGTCTCTTGAGTCACAGGAGGAAGAAATGAGACAATGGGAAGAACAGGCATCCAGTAGTTACATGTCTCTATTCTAGACCAGGGGTTGGACACTTCCTTTATCCTAGTCCTTTTTACCCTCAAACTTGCTCTCCAATAAATTTATGCCATGAGAAATATCCTCCACGTGTATGCTACAGCACAGCGGCCATGTGTATGACATACCTGTACTATTACAGCCTTGTAGGTTCATACAAAGGGCTTCATTGCTCTGCTTTAAATGCGCCTCTTTCTTCACCATCAAGGGCAAAATTTTATTAAGGGGTACTTTGATGTTTACTTCCTACTAGCAGCAGCGAGAGCATAGCATTAACTCCTAATGACAAGTATGGTATTGCTAATGCATTACACTAGAGTTTTAAGGAGTTTAAGAAAGGAGAAGTATTGCATGAAGCATAGTCAGATTGTTGACCAAACACCAACATCTGCAGAATACGCACCACTGCAGCAATGTCACGCCGTCTCTTTCCATAGCACATCAAGGATTTCACCACAGAGCTCAGCTCCAGTGTTGCTTACACTTGCAGTACCTTGTGGCTGGACACCACAAACAGGCTCCAGAAGTCTGAGTACACCACAGTAACTCATTATATTCAACAGTTTCCGAAACTGCTACCGTTCAAGGGGGGAGGGGTTGCATTCTAGCTAGCTGAGAGGGACCCTGGAGTTTCACTTTTTTCCCTTCTTCCTGAACTAACTTCCCTGCTTCACCAGTGTTTTGTCCACAGAAAGATGAATAGCTCTCCCTATGCTATTTATACTTTACGCTGAACAGCTCAGCTCCTCCACTAGTCTTTTAACCTTCAGGTTTTTATCTCAAAGAAACCAGCTAGCAAACTCCTCTACCACACTCTTAACTTTCATATATCTGCAGCCTTCATCTGTTTGCTATAGTGAAATCAGCTAGCGTTTTTTCAACTCTTTTCCTTGCTTGAGTCGTCTTAAAATCTGTAGAGTCAATAGTCATCCTTTCGCCATCTCAAAGGAAATGCCCACAGCTTTTCCACTATCAGTATCCACCAATGTCCAGCTGTCTTGATCTGTGCCTTTCCTTTCCATATTTATTAGCCTCAGGTACCACCCATTCCTTCTAATCAGATCCAAAAGGCAAACAATACCAGTTCAACACAAGGTTTTTAGACACATCCTTTTCAAGAGGACAGACACCAGTGATGAGAAATCTAGCCCTAAACCCACACAATTTTCCTGAGGCAAAGTATATGACTAACTTACATAAATTTGCAGACATGTTGTCATAAAACTGCCATTTCAGCCACATTTCCCTGCCTCCTCCCATTCTTTCTTATGGCCATGCTTCACAGCTGGTTGACCTCCCCAGCTGCAGACCTTATCCTCAGTGTCCTCATGATCACGCGACCAGATCATCTCTTCACTTAACAAAAGTGAGGAAAAAACATTTCTTTTGAGTAATTCCTCAGGAAACCATACCAGAAGTTTCAGGGGAAGATAAATGATGAATAAACTTTCTGGGCTGATTCACTGCTCTGTCAGATTCTGCTGAAAAGAGTGAAGGTGAAAATCTTCCAATAACGTATCAGTATTTATTTTTCTTTTTATAGAGAAAAAAATCAAACTCATGTATAGAAAAAAGGATATCTCAAGTGCGTTAGTATAGTTGAATTCAAACAGTGTGTCAGTTAATTTATTTTTCAGTAGGTGCACACAGTATTTTCTAAAAGCACACATATAAATATATAAGTTCCAGATTTCTATATGCTGGTGCATTGCTATCATGAAACCCCTGAGTTTCTGTTTAATGCTTTCAAGACAATACAGTTTATCTTTTTACTATAGTATGCTAGAACACAAAAAGAATAACCAGAATTAAAATGAATGGAGAAGGGGAAAATACAATATTACTATTTTTGACTGAGATGCCTGGAAATGTCTATTTTAATACCCTGCTTGTATCAACTGGTGTAAGAAAGTTACTACCTCTCCTGACAGATTAGTTCTTGCTAATCATCACGTCTTTAATCATCACATCTACCACAACATTGCTACCTCTAATATATTGTACGTCATTTTCCGTATTAGTATAAATCACAGTTTTGGAATATTATTTTTGCTATATTGTATTTTAATTAGTGATCAAAACAGAAAATGAAATGAGTCAATATAGAATTTTGAAATATTAGTATAAATCACAGTTTTGGAATATTATTTTTGCTATATTGTATTTTAATTAGTGATCAAAACAGAAAATGAAATGAGTTAATATAGAATTTTGAAATCTTGATATAGAATTATAGAATCATAGAATCATTGAGGTTGGAAAAGACCTCTAAGATCATCGAGTCCAACCGTCAACCCAACACCACCACCCACTAAACCATGTCCCTAAGTGCCTCATCTACTTGTCTTTTAAATACCTCCAGG
>NW_008795138.1:2162115-2173996 GCF_000699145.1 Aptenodytes forsteri | reverse complement strand
AGCGAGGCACCTCCCCTGGTAGGCTCACTTACCAGCTGTGTCAGGAAGTTGTCTTCCACACACTCCAGGAACCTCCTAGACTGCTTCCTCTCTGCCGTGTTGTATTTCCAGCAGACGTCCGGGAAGTTGAAGTCCCCCACGAGAACAAGGGCTAGCGATTGAGAGACTTCTGCCAGCCGCTTATAGAACGCTTCATCCGCCCCTTCATCCTGGTTGGGTGGTCTATAACAGACTCCCAGCAGGATATCTGCCTCGTTGGCAATGGAAATGTAAATGTGCATATGGAAATGTAAAAGCCCCATTTCTTACAGTAATGTCTGTGAAAAATACTAATATACTTGGGAAATACTTATACAGGTTTCTTTGATATAAATGTCCATGTGACCATTGGTTACAGGTAAGTTTTGCAAGTATTATAACTGATGGTTTTATTTAACTCATTTACTTCTTCCAATTTTATACCTATTTTCTTCATTATTTATTGTGTTATACTTATCAACCCTCAAAAAAAATTCAAGGGAAAAGAAAGAGTAATTTCACTTTAAATACCTTCTGGAGACTGTCAAAGTCAATGTTTAAAAGTACTGCAAACAGATTGACAATATTTCTTGCAATATATTGCCATCTAGAGGAAAAAATGTATGTTGCTGCA
This sequence comes from Aptenodytes forsteri, assembly GCF_000699145.1. Taxonomy (NCBI): domain Eukaryota; kingdom Metazoa; phylum Chordata; class Aves; order Sphenisciformes; family Spheniscidae; genus Aptenodytes; species Aptenodytes forsteri. The sequence goes on along the minus strand of NW_008795138.1, from coordinate 2,173,344 downwards.
AAATAAATATGAGGGTTTAGGTGTTATTTATAATTCCTATGTTTTACTGTGAAAAACATGCATTGTGTTTTCTAGGCAAAGTGATGTGCCATATTCACAAAATCAGCTGGACATAAACGCATAAGCACAAAACATGGAATAACACATATGCATTCATATGTTAAATACTGTTTGTGGCCCAATCATATATATATCAGCCAAACAAATGTTACTGGAATTTTCAGTCTGTTGCAAGAAATAAAAGAAAAGTGTTTCTAAATAATTCACTTTGTGCATCCAAAACCTGTAACTGTATTTCTAATTAAGGCTAAGTAGCACTCTTTTCAGATAGTGGCACCAAAAATACTAAACTTACTGGTTAGACGAATGGAAATACGTGTGATGCACTGCAGGATAGCTGTGTAGCTACATAGTTGCTTGTACCTGGAAGTAAGTGGGATATACAAGTCTAATACAAATAACTGAAGGTATTAGGTATGAGTTCTGACTCTCATGTAACATATAATAGAAATATACAGTATATAGTACTGAAGCAGTTTACACACTGAATTCATTTGGACTATCAAGGCCTCAAAACTAAATTATGTATTTAAGTACTTTGCTAAGTTGGGACCTCTATTTTCAACTGTTGTTCTTGATCATAAATGTGACTACCTTAAGTATATTTAGATATGAACTAATGGTAAAAGAATTACTCGGTTTCATTTACAATTCCTTTGTATTAAAGGTTTCTAGTTATTGTTTTAAATGATTGAAAAAATATGTTCAAGTATAACAGAGCATGTTAGGAAAATAGGAAATTGAGTGTAAAAACCCCTGAATCAGTATGAGGTCAATTTTTGCTACCTAACTCACATTGCAAACTCCATTGCAAGTACTCTACCTCAGATTTCTAACGTGCAGTTAAATACAGGCTGATCTGTATGTGCAAAGCAGTGATCTTACTTTTTCAAAAACGTGGCAAAAAATATGAGTATTAACTATCTCAAAGAAGCAAGAATTTGCATTACTTCTATATTAATTAAAAAAAAAATGCAGACACTAGCATTTAACCTCATGAGGTTCCACAAGGGGAAGTGCAAAGTCCTGCACCCGGGGAGGAACAACCCCATGCACCAGTACATGCTGGGGGCTGACCAGCTGGAAAGGAACTTGGCAGAAAAGGACCTGGGGGTCCTGGTGGGCATCAAGTTGAACATCAGCCAGCAATGTGCCCCTGTGGCCAAGAGGGTTAATGGTATCCTGGGCTGAATTAAGAGGAGTGTTGCTGGCAGGTTGAGGGAGGTGATCCTTTCTCTCCACGCAGCACTGGTGAGGCCACACCTGGAGTCCTGTGTCCAGTTCTGGGCTCCCCAGTACAAGAGAGACATCGGCATATTGGACAGAGTCCAGCAAAGGGCCACAAAGCTGATGATGAAGGGACTGGTGAATCTTTCATGTGAGGAAAGGCTGAAAGAGCTGGAAGTCTCTGGTCTGGAGAAGAGAAGGCTCAGGGGGATCTCATCAATGTGTACAAATACCTGAAGGGAGGGTGCCAAGAGGAGGGAGCCAGGCTCTTTCCAGTGGTGCCCAGTGACAGGACCAGAGGAGATGGGCACAAACTGAAACACAGGAGGTTCCCTCTGAACATCAGGAAACACTTTTTCACTGTGAGGGTGACCAAGCACTGACACAGGTTGCCCAGAGAGGTTGTAGTCTCCCTCCCTGGAGATATTCAAAATCTGTCTGGACACGGTCCTGGGCAATCTGCTCTAGATGACCCTGCTTGAACAGGGGGGGTTGGACAAGATGACCTCCAGAGGTCCCTTCTAACCTCAACCATTCTGTGATTCTGTGATATGAATACGCATAGTTGGTATTCTGCCACTTCAAGGGAAAAATGTATATATTGACAACCAGTGCAGACAGTGGGGGAAACCTCATCCTCCACTGCTTTTTATTATTATCTTAGTATCTCTCTCATAGGAGATGGAGAACTCACTAATTTTCACTTCTGGTTTCCTTCTGAGACATACCTTATAAATTTATTAAATTCTTTTTCACTGAGACAAAGCAAAACAAGCATATAATTTTATATTTTGTCAGGAAATAAAGCAAATCATACATTCACAGCAAGGATTTTGGTCAGAGGTCATTTTGCTCCTGAAAAACACAAAGTGATAAGAACTGATGTCTTTTATGTATTGCTTCCTTGCATTTGAAGTTATTTGACTCCAAAATTATAACACTTAGACTTTATTAAAATAAAGAAAAAGAAAACCTTTCCTTTGTTGTAACTGAATCATTTTTCAATTATAACACTTAGACTTTATTAAAATAAAGAAAAAGAAAACCTTTCCTTTGTTGACATGAGTATTGCATTTGGATGGCCTCTGGAAACTAAATTATTCCAGTTATATTTTGTTCACTTTTCCTAAAGCTGTTCTTTTTATAACATAATCAGTAGTAACTTAGGTAATGATATAACAATAATATCTGTAACAGAGACTTTATGAAGTTTGTCAGCATCTGTTTGTAGTAAATATTCAAGTTAGTAATAGAAAATAATTTAATCATGAAAAATTAATTGTATTCTGTTTTCATTTTTAATTAAAAGTCAGGTAAAATCAAGTCATGTTTAATTGTCTAAAAATATCTCAGAAAATGACATTTAATAGGAGTTTTCAGTGAAAAAAAATTGTAGATAGTAGTATAGCTAGCTGAAAAAGTGGGGGGGAGAAAAAAAAATTAAAGCAAATAGAAAGTCTACATTACTGATTTCTTGTATTATTACTAAATTAAGTAAGTAATAAAGTAATTAAGTTTAAGACAGAAGACAGTAACTTCAAGAAAATATCATAAGGAAGAAGACAAACGAAACTGGAAAACTATTTTTTAGACAATATGCAGAGACTTAACTGTCTGGTAATTAATACATATTTTAATACAAACAGGCGGTCTGTGAGACTAACAAAAGGCACAATTTAGCTGAAAGTTTATTTTAATTCTTAGCTTTTGTGAATATTTAGATATATTGGATACAGCTTCTGTTACAGTTCTATGGACATGAACGAACACAGTACCCACCTAAACCAGAGGACAAGAAAGTGCACTTTTATAAATGGTTGATATTGGTTTGTTGTCTTGCCTACATGTGCTTTGGCATTGCTAGGAGCTAGCTTAAACATGCCCTGATAGCAGTTTTGAAAATGCTGGAATTGCCACATTTTGTGACTCTCTATAGTTTTCCATAATATTGTTGACTTGTTTAGAAAATATGTATCGTACACACATTTTGTGTATTCCTGTGTTGTTATTACCATATAGAACTTACAGCTGTATCTAAAGTGAAGGAAAGTGCACTCATGATGTGCTCTGCAGTCCTGATCCTCCACCCTCCAGAACCAGGACACCTGCTGGAAAGCACTTCCAACCATGCAATTTTTTAGGGGCATCCAGAAGAATGTTAGGAATTTAGGGGTGACGTGCAATCAGCTCTTACTGTACATGCCATCGATCCACTGAGACTTCTTAAAAACAATGCAGGATTTGTTTTGATTGCTGTAATTTGTACACATGAAGAGAAACATGAAGAAAATACGTGGTTTACATTCCAATACTGAGTGAATCTAAGATCAAAGATTGGCTAGTCTTGGTAATATCCATAAATCTAATACCCCTGGTGTTTCATAAAAACAAAACCAGAGCCATTAAAAGCATCACTTTGCTGAGTTTAAGTAATCATTGCTTACAGAGCGTATTCTGATAGTCAAAACCAAGTTTTTCAGAAGTGACTTCTGGCTGTAGTGACGTGGCTGTTCAATCCTGAACCTGAGATGCTGTGGCAGGATCTAACTAGAATGGGTAGAGAATCGATAGGTAGAGAATTAATTCTGAAAATCCTGCCTACAGGCAAGCAACCAAACATATGGAAAAAGATGAGGATAAGCACAGGGTTTGAGAAACTGGTACACAGAGAACTTGTACGTTCCTGAAAGCAAAGATGTATATAGGTATATAGCATGTGACTGAAGCACACTGAGAATAAGTGCAATGTAAGTTCCTTCACCTTGTTCAAACCTCATCTCTAAACCTGTATCGTTACACAAGGTCTCCAAAGGCACCTCTTACTTCCTCATCAGTTATTTTAGTGATTTGAAAGAATAAGAGAGCTAGCATGCTTTATATATAAAAAAATAAGCAAACCATAGTATATAGTCCATATATTTCTTCTTTTGCCATACCAGATCTAGATTAGCATATAGGTAATGTTTTCTTTTTTTTTTTTTTTTTTAAATTCAGTGCAAAATATAATAGTAATTAGCCATTTGATAATGAATAACTGGCTATCATATAGGGTCTCAGTGAAAGAAGTGACAGCTAAAAACTTCAAATACTTTTCTAACAAAAACTTTCTTCCCAAGACTCCCAAGTAACTCATGAGCTCTTATTCCCTCATAGTCCTGTATGTCACTACAAGCAGTCTTCCCCTTCTTGCTGTCCCTGCATCAATTTCTTCAAAGTGCTTCATGGCAACCTATATTTTGTTCTTTGGCTTCTTTTCTGTATCTTTCTCATGTTTCATTTGCCACCTTCTCTTTGCGATGTCACTCTTCCTCTGGGACTATGTTTGCTGTAAAGTGCTACCTACACTGATGTCCTCACCGTGCATCTGTAATCAGGGACAGCCTGCTTCAAACTTATTTGAAACAATTGACTGTAGTAGCCATTTTTCATAGTATAAAACCAATTTGCTTCCCCTTTGAAGCAGGAAAAAAAGCGTCAGTTTTATCTTAAACCTCGTTTCAGTTCAATTGAAGACACTGCAAAAGTATCTGCTCTAGTAAAGGCACACAGGAGACATCCTGCCACTTCTTCTGTTACTACAATAAAGTTTAAAACAAAACAAAAACCTCAAAGTCTGCATAAACTATGTCACTCATCAAAACATTGAAGCATTGCCCATTTTCCAGCTATATTTTACTATTTTGCCACCTGTTATCATTATAAGCATGAGTATTTATCGCTTGAGAAAAAAATCCTCCAAATTTCATAGTCAACATGAAAGAACAAAATAGAAATATCTTCTAGATAGACAAATATATTTTAAATTACTGCTTATGTTTTACTGGTGTTTTATTTAGTACTATGTTATTTTAATTGCAGTTTTTAAATGAACAATGAAGAGCTGGTTTCAGTACTAGAACTGAGCTCATCCTTATTGTTGCTTCCAAGTTAACTGACATGTGTGTACACCATGAGAACTGCAGGTGCTGGAGTTCATCTTGAGTGAAAGAGACCATGAGACTAAACTACCTGTCTTTAACAGTCACATATAAAAAAACATGTCCATGACAGGGATGAAAGAAAAAAAAATACAGATTAAAAGACACCATACCAGAAATGTCAGTTACCACCTTACTTTCAATGAGGTTTTAACACTTCATGGAAGCTCTTGAGTCCTTAAGGAAAATCTAATTTGCCACTTGCAACAGTTTAGTTTAATCAAACCTTCTTTGTCCATAGCTACAGTATCTGGCCTTATTTTCAAGGAAAACTCAGTAAATAGTATGGCAAATTAAATAATTAATATTCCTTTTAGTGTTAAGGTAGCCAAGAACGCTGAAGAATACTAGCCTGTAAATTTTGTAGAAACTTAATCTTAGTACAAAAGCTATCCCAGATTGTTATCCAGCACCCAGATTCACTTTGCTGGGCAAGTGTCGGTGACCAGACTTCAGTAGCTTCTGCCCTTATTCCTTTTTGGTCAAGGTTGGAGTCGGGACATACCAGAAGGAACTGCCCGTGTTGCACACTGCAGGTGTGGAGAGACACAATCCTTCATGATTACGGTTCTGGGTGTCTGAGCAATTTATACAAATACATGTGAGGAAATGAAGACGTGCTCTGGTATCCATTTTTTTCTTTGTTTGTTTCACATAGATCCCAGGATATATGCTTCTTTATGCCAAAACTCTGAAGTTTCAAGAGTATTAATATTTTACACGTTGCTACATACATGCGTAGCATGCACAGCTCAGAGTGAGCCTGCAATCTAAATGAGAATTCAATCTACCCATAATAGAGCGGAGGATATAGATCTTTCTTGTCCTATACACTTCCTGTATATTCTTCAAAAACACTTTTTGCCTGAGAGAAATGAGCAAAATCAAAATCAACCTTTAAACTTAAGGAGTGTTATAGTTTGGACACAGCTGTCATCCTTTAAGACAGCTGCAGTAGCAGTTACCCTTCCTAATAGAACTGGAAAGCTTCAGGGAAATGATAAGGATCCCAGTCTTAAATAGAAAATATTTCCTGGTTTGGAAAATAATCTACTTTCCGAATATTTTATTGCATTCCTAAGATGAGTGACACTAAACTTTTCCAAATTTTAATTTTACTGAAAACAGGGGAGAGAAAAAGCAGGAGGAGAGCTGTTTCTGAAGTGAAACACTAATGTCCATGGTCCCTGGAGAGTCTACATGGTTCTGCTGTCCTGGGGCCATAGGAAAACTGGGATTGCACCAAAAAGATCATTTTGTAGGGCTCCTCGACTGCTGTTTCTTCAATTCTGAGTCAAACTTAAAAGTCCTGTTACTCAGGATCCCAAATCAGTCCAGGTCTAAACAGTTGAGAAGCTATTTCCAAAAATTGCTAACGAGCTAAAGAAGCCAAGTTTTAACTGTTAGATACCCTGAAAAAAAAGTGTTCCAAATGGCAGGATATCTGTCGTGCAACTACTTATCAAAGCAGGTCAAATTTACTTTTTTCTGAGTATATTCAGATCAAGAGGTAGAACCCACCCCTTTTTTTTCTTCTGGTTTCCTGTTATTGTTGCTGCAGCTGTATATTTCTTCTTCCATTTCACTTTGTGCTTTCAATAAAGAGCTAAGTTGTGACTCTTGGCTTAAAATTGTGTTAAAATTGTGAATGTTGGTTTTGAATTACTTTACTACCTGAAGATCATTATCAAAGTGACTGTTTCTTCTTAAGAAAAGAGGTAAGAATATATCTGTTCTACCTACATCATGTTCAGATTCTTGACGTTCCAGGAATCTCTCTTGGATTTGACAAACTGAATTTGGAGTAATTGATGAAAAAATAAGCTGATGATAAAATACTTGTCTCTCCTCAAAATATTTAAAACATCTTTCCTCAAAGTTTGCAGTTTATTACTAGAGCAAGTTAAAGCTTCCTTCTCATGAGGATTTTTTCTGATCTTACTGTAGAACCATGAAAATGTGGGTAGGTTGCTAATGTCCGTAGGAGATTGCTCTCATTTCCACTGCATTTTACTGACAATTTTTCTGGAAGATAAAGTTAGTTTTAAAGCAAACAAAACATGCATACGTAATCCTTCTTGCTACACAGTTTTTCAATGAAAATGGTTACATTTCCGTCTAGACTGTTCTTTTCTAACATAATCTAGATAATTTCACATTCTTCAGTTTATAATACAGATGACTAAAATGGCCAACCACTGAGAAACACTATTTGCTTCTTTAATAGCATAATTGAAAATACATCTCTCGGTTGTCACAGTTATAGCATACATCTGCAAGCACGCACCCATGCACACATACACATGTACATTATAAAAATGTGAGCTTTTTTCACATTAAAAAATTAATCATTATGAAAAGAGATTTCTTTGTTATACTTTTTGGGGTGGGTTTTTTGTTTGGTTGGGTTGGTTTGGTTTTGGTTGGTTGGGGTTTTTTTTTTTGGCTTTAATATCTTCTTTGAATATCATCATACCTGGAGCTTTTTGTTTACTGTTCTCCAATTAAGTAGAAGTCATTTGCTGTGGAATGTTGTGGAATAAAATATTCCAGGTTCATGACTGGTTGAAAATAATTTCAAAAGCAAATTAATAGCACTTTTTAGGGAAAAAGTATTACTATGTATTTCCTCAGTGATCAGGAACGTGGGATTTGGAAAAGCAGTAACATTTGGAGTCTAGAGTAAAAAACATACCACCTCCTGTTTGGTTACAGCTGAGCACTCAAAATCTTTTTTTTTTTTTTTTCTCATTCCTTCAACATCTGTAACTTTGTTTCACTTCCAGATTATTCATCCAAAGGGAAAAATACAACTCTTCTTAAGTGTAATTACAGCTTGGTATCCTACTTCAAATGCTATCAGGCATAATATGACTTCCCCTAAACAAGACAAACCCATTGAAATCACCATCCCTCTTGTCATTTAACATTAGTCTGGGCCCACATTAGCAAGCAGACTGTGAGAAGGAATCATTTTCTACCTTAATATTCATTAAAATATTCTGAAATTCAAATTCCATGCATGCGAACCTCAAGTGCAATTCATATGATGAGGCTGTTCTGTATAGTACCTGTGCAGCTGATACTTGGTTAGGTGCATAATACATGGTACCTATAGCTGATATGGGTAGAGCTGACAGAGTTAAGAATTCTGAGCCATGAGAGGATCTAAACAGGTTGTTCTCTGGCAGGCAGCTGCTTCTGGATCATGTTCAAACTGCCTGGCCTAGGCTCTTAATTTTCACTTTGCGGGACATGAAGGGCAACCATCTAAACCCAGCAACCTGATTCTTAGCACATGAATTAGAGCCTGTATTCTGAATATAATCAGTAACAAAAAACAATGTAACTGGTTCTTGAAGAGGCTTTGGTTGAAATTTACCACCCACTGTAACAAACTATGTATTGTTTGTTAACGTCAGAAGCTGGGATGACTGAGACATCTTTCTCCTTCCCTCAGAAGCCATTTTTCCTGAATGTTTTTCTCCTACCTGTTGTTACATGAAACACTCATCAGAGTTAACAACATTAATTCAAACTCATTACTAGTCTATCAGTGAAGAAAACTTTACAGCCTCCTCCTAAGGCATCTCTCAGATCCTACAAAGAGTAATTTGGTGTCTAAAGTAGGAGACAGTCTCTCTCCTGTAAGCCTCGGTGTCTCTGCAGAGGGATGGAGTGCTACCATGCTGCACAGTGAGTTTCCCAAAGCAGGCCAGCAGGAGATGTTAGGAGCAGAAGTGCAACCGAAAAAGGTCCTGATCCCAGGCTTCACAGCACTTCTCTCTACTCAGGAGGCAAAATCCTCTTCCCAGGGTGCGGTGTGGGAAAAGCAGGAGCGTTGGTCGGGGAGATGCTCATGGTTAGAGCACCCACCTGGGAAACGGGGACCTGCAATGCTGGCCAGCCTCCTTCAGAGGGGATTTCAACCAGTAACTTTGTTTTCCTGGAAGGTGCCTTAAGAGCAGGTGTGGAAAGGCTGCTGGGTCACCCCCACGGGAAACAGTACCATGAGCTCGAGAGAGAAAGCCAGCGAGAAGCAGTCTCGTTCTCTGGTCTCTGTGGGAAAGCGGAAGCCCTGGGGTCTGCTCACAATAACTGAAAAGAGCAAGTAGCTTGTGACTGGTAATGAAAAAATGATAGCTGGCAGCGATGGTAGCTGGCATGAGAAATGTGAGCCGGGGGGGTACCGGGGAGCGTAGGGCAGGTTGCAGCTGTGATTACAGAGCTCCAGGAGCTGGAGTAGAGGGTGAGTTTTGGCTTCCCTGCGTTCCCAGGTGGTGATGGAGTACTGCTTTGCACAGCAAAAGGGTGTTAAAAGAAGCTGTGCCCCCATGGACAGTGAAAGTTGTGTTTCCTCCCCCATCCTGAAGTTTAAGAAAGGTCTATGAGCCCTTTCACACCACATCAGCAGCTTGCATGGGTATAAAACAAATCATGATGAGCCTTCACTCCAGTCATTCTCAAGGGTTTATGAAAAAAGGGGGAAACATAACCCTAAATCAGTAAGTATACACAAACTAGATCCTGACCAAAAGTACACATTTTGCTCACTTTCTTGAAAACTACCTTTTCCCTAAATTGTATATATAGATTGTATACATAGCTTTCTGGATTAAAAAGAGGTTTAAATAAGTGTAGATAGTAGGGCAAATCTGTGGCTTCCCTATTACAGAGGAATAAGGTGTCATGAAACACCTCCTACTTGCCTGCTGGGAGAACAAGAATACGTGAGGTAATTTTCCCCTTTCCCATGCATGTGGGCAGAGGGTAGGTTGGCAAGGGGAAAAAATAGGAGAAAGACTGATTGATACGCTACTGAAAAGGAAAGATAGACTAAACAGGACAAAAAAAACAATCAGACCAAAGGTGAAGATAGACCAGTCTGCCTAGTGTATAATAGGAAGGACAGAAATAATCCATTGGATAATTCTTATCAGACAGTTACCGGAAGCTTTATTTAAAACTTGAGTTTGTTAAATAAAACAAAAAACCTTCCATCTATTTAAGAATTATAAATGAGTTAAAAATTATTTGTTTATCCAGCCACTCCAGAAATAAAAAATTGTAATAACTGCATACCACATGGACAAAATTTCTCCAACAAACTTCCTTAAAAATCATCTTGGTGGCCAAAATTAATGTTAATTTGAGTAAAGTACTATACGGTAACACCAACGTTAGGCAGGATTTGTGTTGACTGATTTATGCCATCTGTTCACGACTCAGATGTCACTTTCTCTAGCTTTCAAATAGGGAAAACAAAAACAAAACTTGCTCTTCCCAATCTCGATCAAGGTATTTAGTGCACTTAGTTGAATTTTCAACATTTACTCAACTGTTTCTTTGAAAAATAGTACTGATACCATAATGTTCAGTTACACTTAAGCAGAAAGCACGCTCTGCAAGATATCAATGTTTTAAAGAGAACGAAGGAATAAGCATTGTAACTAGCAAATGTTTTGGTAACAGCTAGAAAATGTACATCCACTCTGTAGACTTGTTGGAACATAAATTGCTTTTTTCCCTACATCTGGTATCCATAAAAAAAGGGACCCGGCAACCAAACTTTACACATAGCATTTTAAAGAGGCAGCACACAATAAATTGCGCCCCTCTTTAAATAATACGGGAGCCTTTTCCTGACACAAATAAACAGAATTAATAGACCAGCACTCATTCGAAGGGTCAACCAAGTGAGATATAAAAACGCCGTAGATTTTCATTTTGCTGACAGCAGCTTGAGCCTGGGATACCTGACAATCACAATTTGCAGACAAAATTCCCTTCTGGCTTAATTCCTTTGATTTCATTTAATTCCTCTGATTTCATCCGAGCCGTTCCTTCTGAGAAAAGCCTGGTGCCCTCGCAGCCTTTCGCTCACCGGGGGCGGGGCGGCAACGATTCGTTACCGCATCCCGTGAAGGGCACTCTCACCCTGCTCGGCGCCCTCCTCGCCGCCCTA
>NW_008795138.1:2126900-2161760 GCF_000699145.1 Aptenodytes forsteri | reverse complement strand
CGAGCGGAAAACGGCTGGGAGGTGGGCAGTGGGCAGTGTTTCCCAGTCACTTTTTCTCGGCAGGTTACAGCCTTGGGAAGCCAAACGCGAGTCAAACATCTGCTTGGCCAAGAAGAGCCCATGCACTCTGTAACAGCGCTGCTCGCTGATGCACGCCCAGTCCTGACATCACGCTACTTTCTGTTTCGAGAACAAAGAACTCTTACTTTCAAACAGTAATCGCTTAAATATTTCCCATCTGGTAATGCTGCTGGAGTAATTAGTTGTTCCGTGTTAGGTCACGGGCCAGAAAGCTCCCAAGAGTGGTAGGGCTGACAGAAACCTCCTGGGGCTCCATATGGGGAAGGACCAAGGTCTGCACCCAAGATGGCGTCGCCCCACGGCCCCACTGGTCTGTGAGCATCTGGCCTGGGCCTGGCCTCCAGGGAAGCACCGGGCGATACGGCAGATGCCATGGCCAACAGGAGTCCAGAGTGTGTTTTCACGAGCCAACCACGTACTAGGCTCCGTTACGAGGAGGAAGATGGCCAACAGATTGAGGGAAGTTACTGTTCTGCTCTCCTTGACACTGGTGGGCAGGACCTGGCATATGACAGTCACTGTCGGGGCCCCCCGGTTACAGAAGGATAAGGAGAAACTGGTCCAGTGATCTTGGTCCTGGTGACCAAGATGGTCGGGGCCTAAAACATACCTTACGGAGATGGGATTGAGGGACCTGGGCTTTTGTGGTCTGGGGAAGAGGAGGATAAGGAGGGACCTAGTAACTGCTTGTAACGACTTGAAGGGACGTTACAAAGACGACGATAGTGCCAGATGATGTAAAGAGGGGACAAATACTACACACTTCATCTTGGGAGGTTCAGTTTGGACATTAGGGGAAAAAACAGTCTGGAGGATTGTTCAAGACTAAAAGAGGTTGCCGAGTGACATCAAGGAATCTGCCCTTGGAGGTTTTCAGACCTCAAACCTGACCTGGGAGTGGGGTAACAGTCCTGTTTCAAGTAGGATGTTGGACTCGATGATCTCCAGAAACCTCTTCCAACCAATGTTTAGTGATTCCATGACTTGTATGCTTGTCAAGTTTGACAGTTCTGGCTTTCTACACAAATTAAGAATACACAGAAAAGCACAAAAATGTACTGGAATTTACCAGTAAGTTTTTGTATTTTTGTTGTACAAAATACACAGTACAACACATGGTTTATTACTGTTGCATGTTACTGCTCTATGTCCCTGCATCTGTAAATGCATTTATAGCTGCGTGAATGAGATTAAGCATTCGTTTCCATGATGGAAGAAAATTCCTTTGGGATAAACCTTAACACAGGAGCTATTGGCTTATAAGCATCCCTGTCCTGCAACTACTTATGAAATAAATCAGTTGACCTATTTTGAATCTTTTGGCTCAATAGGTATGGGTAGGATTTTTAAAGTATTTTAAATCTTAGTATTAAAAAGACTGTAACTTTGCCTTAGACACCACGTGCTGTTAAAAGATAACCATTCTGTGAAGTAGGTGTTATGTTGCGCCTCCTGGTTGCAAGATGTAGATCACTGAATATATACTGGGAGTAATCAAATGGTAAATCTGAACCTAGACAAGACAGAAATTTTACCTCAGTATCGCCAAGAACCAGCACTACTGATGAGAACTGTAACTATTAACTCCTGACTACAGAGCCTAATTTATCAAGATGCCATATAAACCACAAAATAAATTCAATTTGTGATAATACACTTGACTATATTCAAGTGGCCTCCTCCAGAAGCAGACATGAGTCTTGAACAACAAGAAGTTAATCTAGAAAATTCCAGTTGAGTCCTGAAAGTATGTTTTTTCATGCTTTTCATCTTACGAAGCAAAATTGAGTCTCGGTTTCCTCAGAAACTGTAGCTTGAGTCAAAAGTAGAAATTTGAAGCATTACTGTTGGCACCTACAATGAAAAATATCCAACTGCAGTATTTAGCAAGGAAGAAAAGGGTAAGCAGGTGAAATCTCCTTACATTTTTGCAAATGGTGTTTAACAGTGATGGTTAAGAAAGTAGGGTGTTTTTATCAAATCATTACTGATTGATAAGTAATGGTCAATACATGAAAAGAGCATCCCAGGTTTGCTGCATTTTAGCCAAGAAAAAAGATGCTTTTTTGTAAGATCCAAAAGTGTGAGAGTTCATGATTGAAGTAACAAAGATTTGATCTGAAAAGTTCTCTCTCTGTGATTCAACAGTCATGGACTAAACATACATTCCAAGGTGTTAATAAAAAAAAACTTATAAATTAAATGTACAACTCAGAATATATTTTTTCTCATTCTTCAAAAAGTTCATTTACATAAGTGACTTAACACAGCTAACAATATTTGTTTCTTTAACATCAAGATACCTGCTGAATTTTTTTTTAGGATTAGTGTCTCTGTGTCAGTTGGAATGGCTGGAGGTAAAAAAGAACTCATCCTACATTGGATCTTGTGCTAAATAATGTTTATTATTGCATTCTACACCATCTTTGTGCTCTGAGCCCTCAGCTGGTGTCCATCAGGGGTGCCACGACTTAGGCTGTTAACTTCATCCACAGAAGATCATGAATATCAAGTTTTCCTTAGGAAGTAGATGCTACCTACACAAGCTCCTTTTTCAATATGTAAGATAACTAAGCAAGAAACATGTACTAACACACTCCTAAGAGGTGAAGAATGGCCTCAGGGAATTCCTTACCCATGGATGTGATGCCAATTCTCAATTCTCTCTGAAAGCAAAGTGGTAATAGAAAAAAGTGGTATGTCTGAATGACATTTTTCTTCACCTTAATGACTTAATACTGTTCTACAGCCTGTATCAAAGCACAAAAAAATGCATGCAGATTTTATTCAGGCACTATTAGTGGTGTTAAGTATTTTTGAGGAAAGAAAAAAACCTTTCACAGCGATGTATGGGAATATCTGAGAGCACGGAGTAGCATCAGAGAATGATAGAGGGTGGAAGGGTCGTGGTCCCATCCGCACAGCCTCTGCAGTGAGCCAGGGGGTGGTTCTTCCTTTGCAGATGGTGGGATCCATCCCCTCAAACCTTTAGAAGCCTTGTTAAACCGTTATCAGTCTTATTTCCCTCTTGTGCTAAGTGTAGACAGTGCACGTGCTAGCAACAAGCCTGGCACAGCAACACACAGGAATGAGATGTAAACACCAGAGCGGGTGTGCACGGTCCTCCACAGGGATTTCACCGGCTGTTTCCAACATCACAGAGACAGGCATACAGCAGCTCAAGCCAAACGTGAAAAAGGGAGCATAGGAAAAAGTTACCAAGCCCTTTCATTTTTTATGTTTTCCAGCATAAAACTACCCAATGTTCTCATTTTGTTAGCTTTGTGATAATGGATAACCAGTACTGTTTGTGCTTTGTACAGATTCGTTTTATCAAACCTCTGGTGTGGATATGCATTTGCATGTATACACAAGTTGACTACAAAGTTTTCTGCTAAGAGCCATATAGTGTTAGACCTAAAAAACATTAGAACTGCCAGTAGAGTGAACTATCCCCAAAACTGTATCTGGTTTTGTTTCAGAAGAGACTGGGTATTTTTTTTTTTTCCAAAAGAAAGGCCATAAATGAGCTAACGTTTACATTGTGTGAATGATAAGGAGATGAGGGCTCAGGAGTGAACTGGGGAGGTATGCCGTTTGATACTGTAGATGTACCTTTTGAGATTTAAAGATTTCCACAAGCATCTGAAACCAAATATAAATAAGGTTTAATGGTTTATGTGGATTCTTTTTTTCAGCTTTTCAAAATGGTAAGGAAATGCCAACACATGAATGATCAAGTCAAAACATAACTTTTATAATGGAGAATAGAGTTGAGCACTTCTGAAATTAAAAACAGCTGACCTGTAAGTAGCCTTAGACAGGTGCTTTTAATGACATTTGGACAGAGATCACTTTCCCAGTTACACCAAATGGCAATTTGTGCTATTAATAATATTGGATTCTACTTTTTTTATATGAGAGTGTGTTTTTGAGGCAAGTCTATAAACAGAGTGGTTTTATTTTAGAAATGTTTCAGTGGTTACTTAACAATTGCAACACGCAGTCATACATTAAATTTTAACAGCTTTCTGATAATCAAAGGGTTATTCTTCATATTTCAGAATGTGTCAAAGGCCTAAGAAATTAATGAAACAAATACCACCTTACGAGCGGAAAACGGCTGCGAGGTCGGCAGTGGGCAGTGTTTCCCAGTCACTTTTTCTCGGCAGGTTACAGCCTTGGGAAGCCAAACGCGAGTCAAACATCTGCTTGGCCAGGAAGAGCCCATGCACTCTGTAACAGCGCTGCTCGCTGATGCACGCCCAGTCCTGACATCACGCTACTTTCTGTTTCGAGAACAAAGAACTCTTACTTTCAAACAGTAATCGCTTAAATATTTCCCATCTGGTAATGCTGCTGGAGTAATTAGTTGTTCCGTGTTAGGTCACGGGCCAGAAAGCTCCCAAGAGTGGTAGGGCTGACAGAAACCTCCTGGGGCTCCATATGGGGAAGGACCAAGGTCTGCACCCAAGATGGCGTCACCCCACGGCCCCACTGGTCTGTGAGCAACTGGCCTGGGCCTGGCCTCCAGGGAAGCACCGGGCGATACGGCAGATGCCATGGCCAACAGGAGTCCAGAGTGTGTTTTCACGAGCCAACCACGTACTAGGCTCCGTTACGAGGAGGAAGATGGCCAACAGATTGAGGGAAGTTACTGTTCTGCTCTCCTTGACACTGGTGGGCAGGACCTGGCATATGACAGTCACTGTCGGGGCCCCCCGGTTACAGAAGGATAAGGAGAAACTGGTCCAGTGATCTTGGTCCTGGTGACCAAGATGGTCGGGGCCTAAAACATACCTTACGGAGATGGGATTGAGGGACCTGGGCTTTTGTGGTCTGGGGAAGAGGAGGATAAGGAGGGACCTAGTAACTGCTTGTAACGACTTGAAGGGACGTTACAAAGACGACGATAGTGCCAGATGATGTAAAGAGGGGACAAATACTACACACTTCATCTTGGGAGGTTCAGTTTGGACATTAGGGGAAAAAACAGTCTGGAGGATTGTTCAAGACTAAAAGAGGTTGCCGAGTGACATCAAGGAATCTGCCCTTGGAGGTTTTCAGACCTCAAACCTGACCTGGGAGTGGGGTAACAGTCCTGTTTCAAGTAGGATGTTGGACTCGATGATCTCCAGAAACCTCTTCCAACCAATGTTTAGTGATTCCATGACTTGTATGCTTGTCAAGTTTGACAGTTCTGGCTTTCTACACAAATTAAGAATACACAGAAAAGCACAAAAATGTACTGGAATTTACCAGTAAGTTTTTGTATTTTTGTTGTACAAAATACACAGTACAACACATGGTTTATTACTGTTGCATGTTACTGCTCTATGTCCCTGCATCTGTAAATGCATTTATAGCTGCGTGAATGAGATTAAGCATTCGTTTCCATGATGGAAGAAAATTCCTTTGGGATAAACCTTAACACAGGAGCTATTGGCTTATAAGCATCCCTGTCCTGCAACTACTTATGAAATAAATCAGTTGACCTATTTTGAATCTTTTGGCTCAATAGGTATGGGTAGGATTTTTAAAGCACTTTAAATCTTAGTATTAAAAAGACTGTAACTTTGCCTTAGACACCACGTGCTGTTAAAAGATAACCATTCTGTGAAGTAGGTGTTATGTTGCGCCTCCTGGTTGCAAGATGTAGATCACTGAATATATACTGGGAGTAATCAAATGGTAAATCTGAACCTAGACAAGACAGAAATTTTACCTCAGTATCGCCAAGAACCAGCACTACTGATGAGAACTGTAACTATTAACTCCTGACTACAGAGCCTAATTTATCAAGATGCCATATAAACCACAAAATAAATTCAATTTGTGATAATACACTTGACTATATTCAAGTGGCCTCCTCCAGAAGCAGACATGAGTCTTGAACAACAAGAAGTTAATCTAGAAAATTCCAGTTGAGTCCTGAAAGTATGTTTTTTCATGCTTTTCATCTTACGAAGCAAAATTGAGTCTCGGTTTCCTCAGAAACTGTAGCTTGAGTCGAAAGTAGAAATTTGAAGCATTACTGTTGGCACCTACAATGAAAAATATCCAACTGCAGTATTTAGCAAGGAAGAAAAGGGTAAGCAGGTGAAATCTCCTTACATTTTTGCAAATGGTGTTTAACAGTGACGGTTAAGAAAGTAGGGTGTTTTTATCAAATCATTACTGATTGATAAGTAATGGTCAATACATGAAAAGAGCATCCCAGGTTTGCTGCATTTTAGCCAAGAAAAAAGATGCTTTTTTGTAAGATCCAAAAGTGTGAGAGTTCATGATTGAAGTAACAAAGATTTGATCTGAAAAGTTCTCTCTCTGTGATTCAACAGTCATGGACTAAACATACATTCCAAGGTGTTAATAAAAAAAAACTTATAAATTAAATGTACAACTCAGAATATATTTTTTTTCATTCTTCAAAAAGTTCATTTACATAAGTGACTTAACACAGCTAACAATATTTGTTTCTTTAACATCAAGATACCTGCTGAATTTTTTTTTAGGGTTAGTGTCTCTGTGTCAGTTGGAATGGCTGGAGGTAAAAAAGAACTCATCCTACATTGGATCTTGTGCTAAATAATGTTTATTATTGCATTCTACACCATCTTTGTGCTCTGAGCCCTCAGCTGGTGTCCATCAGGGGTGCCACGACTTAGGCTGTTAACTTCATCCACAGAAGATCATGAATATCAAGTTTTCCTTAGGAAGTAGATGCTACCTACACAAGCTCCTTTTTCAATATGTAAGATAACTAAGCAAGAAACATGTACTAACACACTCCTAAGAGGTGAAGAATGGCCTCAGGGAATTCCTTACCCATGGATGTGATGCCAATTCTCAATTCTCTCTGAAAGCAAAGTGGTAATAGAAAAAAGTGGTATGTCTGAATGACATTTTTCTTCACCTTAATGACTTAATACTGTTCTACAGCCTGTATCAAAGCACAAAAAAATGCATGCAGATTTTATTCAGGCACTATTAGTGGTGTTAAGTATTTTTGAGGAAAGAAAAAAACCTTTCACAGCGATGTATGGGAATATCTGAGAGCACGGAGTAGCATCAGAGAATGATAGAGGGTGGAAGGGTCGTGGTCCCATCCGCACAGCCTCTGCAGTGAGCCAGGGGGTGGTTCTTCCTTTGCAGATGGTGGGATCCATCCCCTCAAACCTTTAGAAGCCTTGTTAAACCGTTATCAGTCTTATTTCCCTCTTGTGCTAAGTGTAGACAGTGCACGTGCTAGCAACAAGCCTGGCACAGCAACACACAGGAATGAGATGTAAACACCAGAGCGGGTGTGCACGGTCCTCCACAGGGATTTCACCGGCTGTTTCCAACATCACAGAGACAGGCATACAGCAGCTCAAGCCAAACGTGAAAAAGGGAGCATAGGAAAAAGTTACCAAGCCCTTTCATTTTTTATGTTTTCCAGCATAAAACTACCCAATGTTCTCATTTTGTTAGCTTTGTGATAATGGATAACCAGTACTGTTTGTGCTTTGTACAGATTCGTTTTATCAAACCTCTGGTGTGGATATGCATTTGCATGTATACACAAGTTGACTACAAAGTTTTCTGCTAAGAGCCATATAGTGTTAGACCTAAAAAACATTAGAACTGCCAGTAGAGTGAACTATCCCCAAAACTGTATCTGGTTTTGTTTCAGAAGAGACTGGGTATTTTTTTTTTTTCCAAAAGAAAGGCCATAAATGAGCTAACGTTTACATTGTGTGAATGATAAGGAGATGAGGGCTCAGGAGTGAACTGGGGAGGTATGCCGTTTGATACTGTAGATGTACCTTTTGAGATTTAAAGATTTCCACAAGCATCTGAAACCAAATTTAAATAAGGTTTAATGGTTTATGTGGATTCTTTTTTTCAGCTTTTCAAAATGGTAAGGAAATGCCAACACATGAATGATCAAGTCAAAACATAACTTTTATAATGGAGAATAGAGTTGAGCACTTCTGAAATTAAAAACAGCTGACCTGTAAGTAGCCTTAGACAGGTGCTTTTAATGACATTTGGACAGAGATCACTTTCCCAGTTACACCAAATGGCAATTTGTGCTATTAATAATATTGGATTCTACTTTTTTTATATGAGAGTGTGTTTTTGAGGCAAGTCTATAAACAGAGTGGTTTTATTTTAGAAATGTTTCAGTGGTTACTTAACAATTGCAACACGCAGTCATACATTAAATTTTAACAGCTTTCTGATAATCAAAGGGTTATTCTTCATATTTCAGAATGTGTCAAAGGCCTAAGAAATTAATGAAACAAATACCACCTTACAGGTTTACTAAAAGACAATATATACATATAAAGATGGAAGAAAGTAGGTTTAATGAGAAGTATAATGTTGGATCTCTTCAGAATATAAAGAGAATATAAATAATTTTTAAATGGTAGAAGTAATTTTACAGACTGTATTATGTATTAAGACAGGAAAGTGGTGCTTATGAAAATGAACCAAACAGTCCTTATTCATTATGTGGACAAAGTGGTAATTAAGAAAGGAATTTTAGAAAAAGACATATTTGGAGAAATTATTTCAGCTAAATTTAACATTGCATTGTTAATTGTGTAAATAAAACAAAGCTAATACCCCCACTTTATCTCAGCTGCATAGAGAGCATGATTACACTCCATACATTATATGCATTACTTTCAAAGCAGCTGGAAATAGTACCAGCTCACATTGCTTTTTAAAATTAAAACTGGAAGACAAACTATTCTTTCCATGAATAGGTGATTCTGCATGTTATATCAATCTCTGAATTAATAAATTCAGGTTCCATTTGAAACCTTTATAAAGGTTTCAAATTTTTTACACTTAAAACTTTCTGGTATACACAACTGATGAAGCTTCATTCCATAGTGATTTTTAGGGTAAAATTCCTCTCAGCGGATTTTAGGCATCAGTCATGTAAACAATTGCATCTGAGCTAGTCATCTAGGCTCTTCTTGTAATCAAAGGAGAGAAGAATTTTTGGGGTACAATTCATCTGGCCAGCTTTAGGTTTCTTTATTAATGCGTGATAAATTACACCAAAGAATCACCTGTTTCTTTCCACTGATTGCCAAAGAAATGACTGGCACACATCCTACCCTTTGTCACCCAGGCGTCCTTTAGAGCTTTGCCTTGTATTTAAATATAATCAGTAGAGTAGATTTTGCCTGCATTCCTAGAAAGCTAGATTTATTGGATTATGTATTTTGACATGTAACAGTTTCACCATCATTTAAGTCTATGGAAATCTAAATTACTGTGAAAATACACCAGCATTAATTTTATCTACAGTACCTTGGATTACTGAATATCAGCCTTTCTTTTTTTTATTTGGCTTGGGTTTGTTTTTTTTTTTTCTCCGTGATTTTCAACAGTTGTTCTGAAATATTTACAGATACTGCAAAGTCGTTTCTGTGGGTGTCTGTATGTCTCAAATGGAAATCTTCATCACTTCGGGAGAACAAATGCATGCCTGAAAACCAAAATTCGTACAGAAATAGCTGAACAGGAAGATCTGTGTATGTAACTGGAACTGTGCTATATGAACTAGCATTTGAGCCTGTGTTGTACTAAATACTGAGTTCGGGAAGGACATAGTGTAACAAGAGCGTGTTCCAAAGCTGCGTTTACCTGGGGCTCCTCTGTGCTTGGAAGATGTCGTCACTACCTCAAAAACATACATATAAAAACAGTACAGCACTCACAGTCTGTAATTTTAAGGTATATCTGATCAGTATAACTGACAGACATATCAGTTTACAGAATTTTACCTCATAACTTTATCTTATAGGCAAAGCTAGAAAATACGAGCAAAGCTATTGCAGACTGTTAAGGTAAAGAAGGGTTATATATATTTATGAGACCTTTTGTGAACAGTCAGCATCAACTTGTACATCAGTGAAATACAATTCCTTGTAGAAAAAGAAGCCTGAAAATTAAAAATGTAACAGAAGATTTCGTTTTGTGCAAATGTGAAGTTGTATTAAGGCATCTACTTCACCAAAACCTAAAAAACAAACCTTAGTAAGATGCTCATTGACTTAAAAAAAAAAAAAAGCAGTGATTAACATCACCTGACTTTCTAACACAACTAATTTTAAAAGGATTGTATAGACCTATTTCCATGTTTCTACAGCAGTATGGAGGGAAGAGAGAAATCTTCAGTAAAGTAACTCTAACTTTACAAATTAAACATCCATTGGCCTGATGACTAGGGAAACTCTCACATTATTCCCTTTTCTACTGTCTCCTCACTGCTGTTTCCACGTCTGAGGTTCTGACTGCATTGCCTTGCTCTGCTCTTCTGTTTTATCCACTTTGCATCAGAATTTCAACAAAATCTCAAGCCCAGGCTTGCAGGCACAAAAAGTTCCGATAAGCATCCATCTTTTGAATGATTTTTTCTGGCCCTTCAAATTTTTAGAGACTCATTAATTATGTTCAGCTATCTGCTAATCAGCATGAGAAGCTGTTTCAGTCTTTGTTTTACAATACATCCATTCTGTTAATATTTCCCCTGGTGGAAAAACCTGCAATACTGGGTGATTATAGACTGAAATCTACTATAGAGATAGTCATAGCAGGCGTGGACTGATCCATCAGATGTCAATTTGAAACAATGATTAATACATTATTAATATTTTCATACATAAATAAATATACCTTCTCAAGGCTGAACCTTTAATTTCCCACCCTTGCAGCTCTAAAATTTTCAGTGGCACTGTCATCTTCAAGTGAAATCTTTATCAAAATATTACCAATAGAAACTTTAAAAAAACCTATTATTTAACTTACTAGCTTTCCTATTTTTAGAAAGTAAAATTATAGAACTGACAAAGTATGTGCAGTGACTGTTGCTATGTCTGTTTGGAAAAGTCATTTCATTTTGGCTGGCTTTGCACCTACTTACTTCACTTACCCTAAGATTTCTGTCTTAAACAAATGGTTGTCCAGAAACCAAAATCTGCGTGGATCAGTTTTACTCCACTTCAGACTGCTTGAAATTTGCACAGTGGCACTATTAAATAGTTTTGGTTCAGGAATTGACAGCCTAATATCATATGTATCTGTTAAGGATGCTTGAACTCATTAGAGAAAGTATTGTGTATATGACATTACAGAAAAAACTTTGCCAACCAAAACTGAGTTCTAGTTGAATTATTTGTTACCTATTCCTTTCCAGTGAGTAAAAGAGAGATCCCAGATATAATAGATTGAAAAAGCCACTGATCCTTATATAAACGTTGAGTAAGATGAAATCTTGCTTTGTGAGTTAGAATCTCAGCCTTCAAACAGCACTGACAGTGGCAGCTCGTCTGAACCAGATTCTTTAGAAACCCGTGATGAGCTAAAACTCTTGATTTTTGGTTTCCAGCCAAAAATTGCACTACTGAAAATATAGTGTTGAAAATGTAGATCCACTTCCAAACATGTCTGTTCTTCTGTATATTTCATTACTTTTTTCCTAAAGTAGAATTTGATGAATGCAGCCACTTGTGGATACTTTACAGTATTTTAGGTATTTTGTGACAAACCACCCTGACATATAATAGCTAAGACAAGTAGTAAGTTGTATATCATTAACCAAAGTAATTGATTATTCTGAATATCTTAAGAATATAAGTATCTATAATGTAATGTAATTTAATATATAGGGTTTTTTTCTCAATATCACTAATTAATAAAGCTGGTCTTTTTTTATGTGTTTTAAGTGGGACTTTCTACATAACTCCACTGCTGTTCTTTTTTGGGGGTTGGTTTTGGTTTTATATTGGAAATAGTGACTCTATCTTAAAGGTTGCTGTTTCCTCCTGTTTTTTTCTAGCATGCCTTTGGAGGAAGGAGATGGAGGAAAAAACAGGCTTGGAAGGAATCCTAAAATATTCAGGGGGCAGGTGGAGGGTATTGATATTTTTCTTCTAGCTCTACTTCTCAGCTCCTGGTATGGAGAAGTTCTATTACACAAAAGATACAAAAGCTGTAATAACTTAAGGAAATTAAGGAACCAGAATTATTAAAAATGCTGTCCCCTGAATCATGCCTGGACCCTCTTGCTATGTCTATAGTACTAATAAACAGGGTGAGGGCATATAGCAGACGCTCAAGTGCTACTAGCGTGCGATCTCCCATACAATGTGATTTGGTAGCACTAAGCTCCTATGCTTTTGGTCCTTGCTAACTAAGGCTCTGTCAGACAATGTTTAGGAGCTGTCTAGGAAATACCACT
The DNA here is from genome assembly GCF_000699145.1 of Aptenodytes forsteri. Lineage (NCBI taxonomy): Eukaryota > Metazoa > Chordata > Aves > Sphenisciformes > Spheniscidae > Aptenodytes > Aptenodytes forsteri. Next base: position 2,149,435 of record NW_008795138.1, on the reverse strand, counting down.
GGACAGAGACTATCCTCTCCTAGGCAGTAAGCATGATGCCATCCTGTGTGGGAATGAGAAACGATTTTAGCTTTATGGGTGTGTTTGCCACTGCCATCAGGGCCAGCAGACCAGCCCGTGTCCTTTTTATTTATTCATATAGATGTAGCCTCAGTGTTTGCCCTAGATGATTGGTAGCCAGAGGATAACCAAATAAAAGAGCATCGCTTTAATGGGAGTGCTTGTGACCTGCTTGTTATCTGAGATTCTGCTTAATGTTGCAGGCAAGCCTGAAGGAGGAAACAAGTTTGTCCCAGGAAAGGAGAAGGATAAACTGCTCAGCGAAAGAATTGGAAACAAAGTTACAAAAGCCATTTAAAAAAAAAAAAAAGTAAAAGGCAAATTTAGAATATGCCTTAAAAAACCTCCTTAAAGTCTGCTCATAGTTGTCCATAAGGAGTTCCTAATGTGTATGTTAGCCATAAAAACTGAGGAAACAATTCAGCTACGGCCCATCCCAGAGTATTGCCTTTTGGAATCAGTTCCAAGCTTCCCCAGGGACGGGAAAACACTAACATTTCTCCCAAGCCTCCACAGTGCTGCAGCCTTGAGCAATTTTATTTCCCTTTGGTACAAATGTATCCTCTCTTTCTTTTTTTTTTTTTTCATCTGCTATTATTCTCAGCCTGACTTAAGCTGCTGTTCAGAGCAAATTCATCAAGTAGACCTCATCCTACTTTCAGGGAGGTTGTTTGATTCCTGCTGTATTATTTATTTCGATGTTGCTTCTAGCTTAAATGACCTTCTAGTTAACAAGATGTTTTCAAAACTCCTATAACGTTTTATGAATGTACCTCAAGAAGTATTTTTATATATATGTATGTGTATGTGTATATGGGTGTGTATACACACACACCCCCAAACTAACATTCTTAAACTTTTGTTTAAATCTTCACAGCCTAAACTATGAAGAAGGCGTGCCAAGCAAGGGGCCTTCTTGAATATACCACAGCTTCTTCTCTACTCATCCAAAGGGCTATACTTGCTGTCATCCAATTAGGAAGCAGCTGGATTATACACCTGGATCCATTAGCTGGGAAATGTTCCTAGGTTCCTCAATTTAGACAAGTCCTTAATGTTAATAATACAAATGATGTTAATAATATGGGTGAAAAATTGGACGTTTTAGGACGTTTTGTCTCTTCCTACACGCCTTTTGTAATTTTTTGGTCTTCTGTCGTTGTGGTAACAGATGGTAAAGAATGACAGCATAAACATTAATACTAAATATTAAACTTTAATAGCTCTAATGATGTTAAGGTTCTTCACTGAGCACCAGAACTAATGAAATCTGAAAAAGAAGTCAGTTCACCTTTATTAGACACCTTCCACCTAAATGCCCTGAGTTTTGTTGAAGCGATCTTTCTAAAACAACTGCTTAAGTTTCCTGGATAGTCAATAGTAAGAGTTTGTTTCATGTAAAGGCCTCAAGAGGGTGATTCTGCCTACCTCAGTTTAACAAGCAAAGTTAAGCTAATTGGATTTCCTATGGTATCTTCAGCAAAACCTAGCCTTCCTCATTGACTGTACAAGGAACTCGGGTGCCCTGAGAGCAGTTCAGTAGCTTACAAAATGGGATTAATCATACCTAATTTAAACTGTTTAAAAGCTGATTGTCTAGTCTAAGCTTATTGCTTACATTTCAACTACGATCAACAGCAGAGGTAAGTCTTGCTGAGGATAATTCACCTCATCCTCTGGAGATGCCCGTTAGCTCCACTGACTATAGATACCTCACTGTGAAACAAAGGGTTGTCAGGGAATGAGCTGAAACACTGAATACCTACTTACTCACACTATTTAATTGCTTACCGTCTTCCTGGAAGTGCCTTGGATTGTTATAACTTGTTTTCTCCCAGCCAAATCCACCATATAAGATGTGGATGCAATTAATGGTATTAGAGTTGTTCAGCAAGCACCAGAATTAATTAAAATCTGAAGCAGAACTCAGTCCATCTTTATTAGACACCTCACACCTAAGTTTCATGTGTTTGTAGAAGCAGCCCATCTGAAACAGGTACCTAAGTTTCCTGGAGAGCCAATAGTATTATTAGTCACTGCTTTTCAGTGCTATTCACTTTCAGGGCCCTGTTTCATTCAGCACTACAGACATAGCCTATATGACTAGTTTGGGGTAAATAACTAACTTTCAGATGGCCAGTGCTGGTGAGGTAACTCTTATCTAAGCTGTAGGTGGAATTAAGATGTCTAAGTCTGGTAAATTGAATTCTCTTACTGACAAGTTCGTACCTGGCAGTGAACTGGGAGCCCTTACCAAAGTTAGTTGTTTTGTTTAGTTTGTTTTTTTCCCAGTGGTACATACATCTCCAATCATACACCTCTTTCCCCTCTGCATTCCCTGGCCTTTATGACAGGCTCAGTTCATGCTGAAGCCTTTCTTTTATTTAGATTAATATGGTCTTCTCTTCCCAAATACCTATTTTTATGAAAACCATAAGAACTTACGTATTTTTGATACTTCCATCTCTCTCTCAGAAGTATCTGACATTAACCAGTAAGTGATGGAAATTATGTTAGTAGCATATACACTACCATACCCACACAGTGAGTGTTGCCACAGGAGTCTTGTTTCCTTAGGGGATCATCTGAAAACTTTTTACTAATAATCAGCATAGGCAATAGCAATGTAATGTCATGCTAAGTATTGCAACTGTTTTATTGTGATGCTATAAATACCCTTGTTCATTTTGGAAACTTTAAAAAATGTTATAGGTATAACTATTATGTGACAGTAGTCGAGAATCTATGGCCTTTTGTTGGGAATGACGACTTTCTTTTCTGGCATTAGCTCTTTATTGATAGCCGGTTTCAGATATTTGTGAAGAAATAAGCGTTCTTTCAGGATGCCTCCGGGTTTTATGAGAATGGATGCACAGTTGGCCCAATAATAATTTTTTATCATGTATCGTGCTTGCTTACTTATACCAGTATTTTCATAAACTGGATTTATTAGGAAAGAATTGAAGAAGAAAAATTATTGGAATAATAAAGCACGGTAAACTTACAGGAAGGTATCAGACATTATATAATAAAATTTTCCAAAAGTTATCATCATCCACCTCCACCCTTAGAGTCACAGGACTGGTCATTCTGAAGGTTTTCTACATATATTCACTTAGGTTGACTGTTTGCAAACTATTACAAGTGAGAGCCCAACAGGGTGATAATAGACTCAAACAGCAGTAAGTTTTTTTCCAAGAGTTACAGCAAAATGAAAGCTTCATAAGTATAGTTGTTTCACATATCACAAAACACACAAAAGCCCTGAAATGTGCTTTTCTCCCAGCTTATCATGCTGTGAGGTTACTGACTCTCTTTGAGACCTTTCAACTTCAGCTAGTGTCATTTTTACCATTTCGTAAGACCAAAGGCCAAAAATGTTGTAAGCAGCTGGAAGCAGCAATACCCTAACATAAACAGAATGGAAAAGAATTTTTTTGTTTCTGTTCCTTCCCATAAAACTTCTGTCTAAAACAATTAATTTTAAATTCTCTTACCTTCAGTTTCATGGTTTCTTCTGTGCTGTCCTTTATGTCTGGAAGAAATGAATATATATCACTGAAATGTTTCTGTAAAACAAACTTTTATGCCTTTCAGCAGAAATCCATGTTATAATCAAATTTAAAATAAGATGCATACCAATTTTAAACTTGGTCTTTAAACTGGACAGCTGGGAAATTTTCTGTTTGGACTGCATTATCAGTCTAATTGAACTGCTTTCTGAGCAATACAGATTGTGGTGAAAGGTGCCCTCTAGCAAGATGGCATTTCTAATTGACTCATCTGAACTGTAGCATTATTGCTGTCTTTCATTTGATTGGGTCATGGTGAGTATATCATGATGCTTATGGTCTTTAGGGAGGGTCGATCACCTTCCTAAATTTAGGATGTTATGAATTATGAGCTACAAAAGTGTCATTTACATACAACCAACCAACTGAATTTCTTCCTGACATGAAGAAATTCTTCTGTTACTACAAAGACATTAGAGATGCTATTTTAAGTCACATGTGCAAGCTGCCTGGAGACTATAATCAGGTTGAGTAATCAGGTGGCATGGCAAACTTGGACTGTTGTGTGGTACGTTGAGTCCACTGTCTTTGTATTCAAATCTTAATATTTTTTACTTACTAAGGAAATACAATCTCCTTTCTCTTCACTTGCATTTAAATTCAGTTAATCTGGAAAAGTGGGTATACAGTTGCACTGAACTCATCAGTTATGTGCAAGCATCAGATATAGGATAAAACCTTGTAACTAGGAGCTCTTATAAGCATTATTATACTGCTTCTGCTCTTATTTCAGAGCCTTGAATAAAGATAGAATGAAGTCTGTGTTACTAACGGTTTGTTGGTTTGTGGCTCATTTGCTAGTTCTCCCGTTCCAAAATATTGCGTGCATATTTTGTAGTCCATGATTATGCAGAAACAAAACCACAGATGTTTATATTACTGAGGTTTCCCTCTTCTAACTGCATACTCTCTTAAGCATGTCCCGTGAAAAAAACATGTCTTACCCATTCATTTCATAATCACGTTAGAGATCTTCTGGAAACAGCATTTTATGGTCTTTTTGTGATTCTCCTCAATCTCTTTGCCTTCCATTCTTCATTGCTTTCTTTCCTTCATGTCTCCTTCTATCTCATTGGCATGTCTGACTACTGGCAGCACTGTCAAGCCATCCATCCTCTTCTGTTGCTGTGCTTCAGCTTCATTATACAATCACTGGAGTGATTATCCTGCGGCCAAACCTTGGCTTGATGTTCCTCACAGTGTCAAACTAGTCCCCAATGGCACAGTCATACCAATGGTAGATACTTTGGAACAAAAAAGTTTTGTTGTCATTCTCCAAAAATACAATATGAAGACATATGAAATTTGCTTTTGCCTTCCATCTAATCAAAATATTTCTGGAGGAAAGGGGTTTGGGAAGGATAACTAACGGGAGTCTAATTCCTGAGGATGGAATTAACATGGTCCAACTGTAGCAGTCTAAATCTGTAGCTGGCCTATCCTAGTCATGCAGACTTGTCAGTGTAGAGAAATGGGAACAGCTAAGGGTACTGCATGCCAGTTATCCTAAACAGCTATCTTAGGAGACAGGAGTCATCCATTTGAAAGACCATGCATCACTGCCTATAAAGGGAACTAGCTTATAATTCTAGTTGCATCTGCAACCTTAAAACGATGTTCTGCTTCAGGAACCAGTGGAGGAAAGGCTAATTATTCCAGACGTCTTGTAATGAGTCTTGGGAAAAAAAGTAACGGGAAGGGATTTCAAGTTACAGTGACAGCAAAAGGAAGCTTGCTTTATCAAATAATTTCAGAACTCATGGATCTCTTACCGAGTTCAGAAAGCGTATTTCATCACTGTGCAGAAACTGGCTAGAGTGAGAATAATGATAGAGCAACTGCTATGCTGACAAGAGGCTGTTGCATTATTCAAGGGGCTTGAGATAACACTGAGTGTAATTAACCACACTTTTCTTGCAATTTATTGTTTGCTAAGGACACAGCCCTATACTCTTAAACATTTATATAAACATTGTTGTTCTATGCAAATATTGTTGTTCTTTCCATTAAAGTGCTATTGTTCTCTTCAGTTTCAAAATAAACTTGAAATACATTTTTCTTTCTCTAGCCTGAACAGCATAGCTGAAAGAAATGAAAGGAGGTAAAAGTGGGGGTGAAAGGACAAGCTTGTCAATACCACAGCTACCCTCATCTGATATTAAGACTGCAGGTTAGTAACATGCCAAATTTTTCGTAATACTGTCCATGATATTTGTAAAGAAAATATCTTCTTTTTATGAGAATGAGGTTCCAAGCCCCTGCCATTTTTTTCAGTCTGAACAATTTCTACCAAGTTATGTCATATCACATCTTCACAATCATTCAAGTTACAAAGCTACATATTTCCTTGCTTTAAGTGGAGCTATCTGCTCACATCAATGTTCTCCACAACTGATCATAAAACTAACAATGGTAGGACACCAGAAGATCATTATTTCTGCCTCTGCTCCTTTCTGGTAACGTACCTTGAGCCTCTTTATCTTCATTCTACAGAAACATCCTGTCCATGTAGTCCTAGACTGAAACTGCGGAGGTACGCTGTGACACAATTCAATATTCTTCTTTGAACTTTTAAAGCTGTACAGTTTTCTCACTTCAGTTTGAAGCTCTTCAAAATTCTTCTATATTCAGACAGTAAGTACACTGAGGTAGCAGTAATAATCCCGTTGTTTCAAACTCTAGAGACATAAAACCTGAAGAAAAATTGAATGAAATGGGAATGTAGAAAAATTGAGTGAAATGGGAATGTAGACACTAAGGAACTTGGAAGTTGTATCATATTTAGTCAGAGTTCAGATCAAATATAGTATATTATATGCCAAAGCATAAAAGAGTGTTGTTCAGCAGGTGTCTGGGAGGGGTTTGAAGATCCATGATAAATCAGTTATTGTGAATGCCTACATACAGTGTTAACCTTTTGGGAACAAAGTGTGATCAAAGGTACTTGTGGTTTGCAGGGCTGAAAGCTACTTTTCTTAGATTAGGTCTTGGTGGCTGATACACAGATATATGAACACATGCTATTTTGAGTGGAAAACAGAACAAAACATCTTGCCACTATGTAGTAAATACATCTCATGTAGTTTTAGGTATCTACAATACCTAAACTTGAGCTAGTCAGGGTAGACTTCCTTTATACTTAAAGGAAAGGAAAAGGTACTTTTAGGATTTTTTTATCGACTCTAGTATGTAAAAAGTCCACTTTAGAAGAAACTGTTCTTCTCTACTGTGTAAAAAGGCAGCCTAGATGACTAGATCAAGCGTAGACACCTACAGTTTACTTATATGTATTTAACAAGGTGAATCCCAGCAACAGTGTTGGAGCTGACTTCACCTGTGGCCAACAAAGGTCTTGTCTTACCTTATATTGGCTGGCCACCTGACAGTAACTAAACACTGGAATTGTTTCTCAGTTAGTGACTGATGAGGAAATGGATGGGATTTCACATTATCTCTGTGGTTATTTTTAGGTGTAGAAAACATTTAACAGTTTTTTTGTTTGTTTTTGGTTTTTTTTTTTGTCTAGTTTGCAGTATGAACATGGGTAGATAGTCCTTATTGAAAAACAACAAATCCGGGATGTATACAGCAAATTAGCTTCACAAAAATATTAGAAGGTAGAGATAAACCCTATCGATTTTAGAGAAAACGTAAGATGAATTTTGCACAGGGTAGAAAAACATCAAGACAAAAAATACTGGAATTTATCAAAAATTCAGTATGTATTAATGGTGACAAAAGGAACCATTCTGTAAAAAACACAGACTATAACACTTCCCAATTTGTACAGTAGGATAAAAAAAGGGCAGTATAGAATTCATTGGGTATTCAAGATCCACATCCAAAAAGTAACTTTACGTGGCAGAACTTAATGTCTTCATATCTAACTATGAAATGTGTGAAATGGTATTGAGTGTACTAAGCTAGGCTCCCTTGGTGTCGATCAGAAGGACCTACGCTCCTATGAATGAGCTAAACTATCTTGTACACTGAGGAGACATTTTGACAACAGAAGTGGAGGTATCTCATACAAGCACTGTTCAGTGACTTGATAGTTCTTTTCTTTTTTCTTCTTTTTTTTTTCTCTCCAGAAAGCTGAGGATGAGATTCTTATTAAATGATTTAAGAACACAAGTCTCTCACTCTGTCTAGTCTCTCACCACTGACTAGACTTAGCAAAAGGCAGGAACCAGTAACCATATTGAATGATAGAAGTCATGCTTGCAATGATTTCTGTTAAATATAGCGTCATCCGTGTAAGTATTCTTCTGGCATGTAGCTGTGGAGACACTTTGTTTATGAGTCTCAAATGGCTGTAGATAAGATAGGTGACTAAAGATTTGCTCTGAACTTCAGTGTTTTCAGGCTTCAGAACTTCAGCTACAGGAGCACATCTGGCAGCAAAATGAAGATGCATTTTTGGACCTCACCTTTATCTCTGATGGTACTTGCAAGAACTCTATTTTATTATGTCTTGTTCCAGGCCAATAAGGATAGGATCTTCATGTTGGACATCCAGATTCCTTTCTGTGAAGCTTGGCCCTGAGAGGCCCCACATTGTCTTTTGTACCAAACAAAAATATAACATGCCAAAAGCTAACATTAACATAACACATGATACGGATACTTATAACCAACTCGACACTAACCATGCTAACACTGTGGGAAAGTAGTCATTATTAAGAGCCCTGCGGAATTCCAGCCTTGCTGTAGCCTGGAGATGTTAAGCCCTGGTGTATTAAGGCTGTGGAGTCCCACATGCTCTGAAGCTTTAAGGATTAATTTATTTCATTTCTCCACTTATATATCCACAAGTAGAGATGACTCTGGCACTCTTATTTTCAGTTTCTGTTGAACAAACGTCAAGAGACGACAATACATGCTTTGTGAGTGCCATTCCACAACTTAAATGCTAAATATGGACTAGAATCTGTTTTGCCATCAGTTTTTACCAAGTACTCGAATAATGATCACATCATATTAGATAACGTAAACGTTGACTCATGCTTGCATATCTGAACTTACATTTCAAATCAAAGAAAGAAAATCCATGATCATTAAATCACAATCAAACACTGTCAAGCATCTATAAAAACAGAGCAGACATGTGCGATCACCTATTTAGTTTCTAGTTCAGCTACTGCTTGAAAATGAGAAAAAGTCTAGAACAAGTTAAATAGTCAGGCTTTTATTCTATTTTTAAAAAAAAATGTAGAAATATAAATGCTTTGAGAGCATTTTTCCTCTGTTAACCACGTGGATTCTTTCACCTCATTGCACTTGTATATGGCCTTTACATTCTGTATTTATAACTATGAATAAATAATCTCCCTACTCTCAGGGTACAGCAAAGCATTTGCTAGATCTTCTTTGGCAATAGTGGCAATTGTTTTCTGATTGATGTCAGTTAATAGCACGTGCCCCTCTATAAATAAAGAAATAGAGTTACATGCATGAAATAAAAACAAAATTTCCTCTCTGTTTGTGCTTGCTGATACTCAGGTATTGTTAATATTGATGCATAAGCCATTTGTTCTATTTCATCCAAACAAAAAAGTTAAGGTTTCTAAACGTTCCTGGAGTCATCCAAGAGCAACTTAGAGAACTGCACACACTTTCATATTATATCAGCATTTGGGCATCTACTTTATGCCTTCAGTTTCTCAAACAGCTTTTCATAGCTGAAGATGTGAATCTTGCTATTTGCTTTTCATTTTCATTGGATGTCTTTGCACAGAAACAAGATCTGGTTGCTAGTCAGGATACCTATATTAATATAACTAATTTTGCTGCATAGGTTAACATTGTAAGGATTTCTATGTAGCATCCAGTATCTGATGACATACAATGCTTGAAGTGCTTGAGAGTTATTTTTTCATTCTGTATCCATTTCCAGCTAGGTATGTATAAGGCCAGAGTATTCAAGCAGGCTGTTTAGCGTGTCTGGGAAGCTCAGTCCTTAATCACAGTCTCCGCTATCGTAATCAGCAGCCTTCTCCTATTTTTCCATTTTCAGGGTTTATAAGTTTTGAGTTATTATCAAAGTAGATATGCATATCTATCTTTGGTATCAATTAAATCATCATTTATAAGAGATGAGACATCAATACCAAAAAAAAGATACAAATTCACAGAACTGGAAAGATGAAACATCAGTCAAAACCTGAAATCATACTGAAAGCCTAAATTGTTAAAAAATAAAAATACAAAATTAAAATACAGTCCCATAAAACCAAACCAAAACACTGATGCAAAGTAATAAGAAGTACTATTATTTTCTTATTTATATTCAGTCTTACAGCATAGAGGGCTTTCAAGTTTTCTTCTGCATCCAGGAAGGTGAAAACTTTTAAAAGTGAAAGTTGAACTATCATATGATTGAAGAGGCACCTAAAAAAAACTCCCACAAAAATTGTCTGCGTTTGGTAAGACATGTAATCAAATAAGGAGATTATACGCTATACAAATTTCAAATTCAGCTCTACTTAGCAGCAATTCATAATTAGAGAACAGTTAATTCTCAAAACCATGGACTGAGAACACGGTGAATTCAGTGAAAAGCCGTAAGTAAGCTCATACAGCAACTTCGATACATTTCAGGGAAGCAGGTAAAACAGAGATTATTATGTAAAAGAAGATGCAGGAATGAGGAAAATAAATCTTACATGTGGGAAATTAAAACATGTATTTCAAAATTTAGTGTTGAAAACCTTGAAAAGTACAGAATTGTTCATACAGAAAAATTCAAGTATTGCAAAATAAACAAGATTAAGATACCAGGAAAGGCAGCGGCATCAACAAAAAGGGCTAAAGGTGTTGCAACAGTAGGTGCTTTTTGTTGATGTAAAGAAAGATGGCAAAAATAACAGGACTATAATAGATAATTCTGTTTACCGACTTTTAAGGTCAGGAACTTTTGTTTAACCTCCATGCTTGCAATGAATGTAGCACTTATTTGTTCTGCACAAGATTTGTTATAAAACAATAGGGAAGCAGATGCTGTTTTTGAAGTCAAGCAGAATATCAAGCCAGAATGTCAGGAAAATAGGCTACTTGTAAAGGTCAAAACATTTGAATTAACAAGACAAAAATACATTTAACTATTTGAATATTAACTTCATTTACAGACATTTATATCAATTTATAAATTTGGAAGGGAAAAACCACCATTAGAACTTTCTAGAGTATAATGACATTAAAGCCAACACTATCATAATGTAATGTCTGGTGTCTTTAAATCTAAACATATACGTGCATATGCACATGCATAATTTCCTGAACAGACTATACTTTGGGATTTGGTTTCCGTAAAGCTACAGCATGGCCATTTGAAAAAATTCCACCCATGTATCATCTTTTTTTCAGAGAAGAACAGTAGAGATTAATGTCCTAGTGTATGTAAAAGTCTACATTTGTTGTTAATTTTAATTGTGTATATTTGTGTTAGAGACCCATAAATGCTGTCATTCTGGATCATTTGGCGCATCTAGCCCAGTCTATTTGCCTTCAATAGCTGCCAACAGATGTTGTTACATCTTGTAGCAGATGTTGTATTTCCTGTACATTAAAGTACAAGTGGTGCTGAAGAAATCATCAGAACAGACAGAGAAGGTAGAATCTGCCATTCCCAAAGATCATTTCTTGAGATCCACAGGTCTGGATAACAGCACATGCCAAGAAAACTATTTAGCTTTCTGTTGTGGATCTCTTTACAACAGACTCCGTAGCTCAGTTCTGGCCTGACATTCTCATCTTGGTTTCCTACCTGGTCACCTCTGCTGTTTTAGTTATGTTGTCCCATAGTGTGGGATTTTTGATAGGATCGTCCTCTCTCATTGTTTCACCACATTCTATCCAGAATCAAGGATTTACAAATGTAATGAAACTCATTGGAAAATCTGGTTTAATTAATTTATTGACCTTCTGCTGAGTTCGAAAGTTTGGGGTTGGGTTTTTTGACGTTTGGGGGTTTTTTGTTTTGTTTTGTTTTTCTTTCATATGTATAAAGACAAACAATTAAATGCTGTTTTTTAAAAAAAAAATCTGTAATTAAGTGGGAAATTTCTAGAAGACAGATTTCAACAGAGTTTTCCAAAGATCTGTCTCCTCATGCCTCCTCTCCCCCCAAATCAGCATATTGGAAGTATGCATTTGTTCTGTAGTAATGAGAAGATAATTTACAGTTTCTTCACTCCTTATTTGGAGAAATCCATATGAAGAGAGGAAACTATTTTTGGTCTAGGAACATATGGAAAGAAATGGGAGAACTCACATCTCACATTAACCACGATCTTCTAAATCAGAATAAAGACAAAGATATTAAAGGGGAACTAACCGGACATCTTTGTATCTTTTGAAAGTATAGTTAAATATCATCGCGTTTCTCCCATTGTTCTCTCTAGTTCTCCTTATTATTGTGATTACATCTACAACATTCTTATTCTCTTCTGTCATCTATGAAGTTGATTCCTCAGTTTGATAGAGCATAAGGACTTGGGTTGCAATTCACTTTATATTGTCAATATCAGTTTGACTACACTCTTTTCTACATTCTGCAAGGAATTTGTTTTTATCTTCAGTCTTGCATTTGTTGGATCAAGTTGCTAGCTACCATAAGGTGTCAAAAGTCTACTAAATTTATGCTATTGATAAATCTGTCCCACGGTTAGTGGCCAGAAAAAGCTATTGAGAAAAGTCAATGTTATTTCAAATATTTTGCTTAGATACTGGGCTGTGGACAAAGATAGAGTAGTGCAGCTTTTTTTGGTAAAGCAGTATCTTAAAATGGTTTAGATTACAAATTGGAAAAAAAAATCGATCATTTGTACATATTGTATAAACTCATTATTTCATATTGCTTATGCTTCTTATTCACAGGAGTTTGAGCCTGAAGTTCTCAGTTCAGAGGTCCTAAAAAACTTCTTCCTCATTGTGATAAAAAGTAAACCTTTTTGCCACTGCCACAATGGCATAGGTACATTTCAAAACCCAAATATATCCAGTTCATCCTATACAAAATGCTAGAGTTTAAGTTCAGATTACTTTTAGGCTGTTCATATCGCTTGTCTGCTCACCAGATAAACTTACTGGAGGAAGTTGACTGGTGTAACCGACCAAAGCTGAAATCGTTTTGTAAAAATAAAAGGCATGGATAATTTTCCATGCTGCATTCGTCAGAGAAAAATGAGACAATCTCTAAAGAAATATTCAGCTTTCTAACCACAATTATCACTGCAGATTTCTTGTCATCAATATAATTTTATCAATAGCATATGTATACGTGCATTGTGAAAATAAATTTGTGTATTTTTCATTTTGACATTGCATCAAAACATCATTTTCAGTCTTCGAGACTGAAAGACACAATAAGATATGCTGATCACATCAGTGTGCAAATACAACTCTATGATAAATATTCTAAGTACATTTCTGAACTTAGTAATAATGAAGGAAGATGCCATGGTCAAAATGTTGTGCTCAGAATTCTGATTTATTCTTATTTGGGCACACAGGGAGGCAATGAGTGTATTTACACCCCAGTGTGAGCGATCAGGAGCAGAGCGCTTAGCATCTTGCAAGTTACTGGTGCTGAGCACTTTTGAAAAAAAAATGCACTTTGCAAGGGTGTCCACAGGGTACTACGATGCAGCGTGATGCTGCCATACCCAAAGTAGCTGTTAGTGAGCTTAGTTTGTGTACCAGAAACAGTATTACCATGTTCATTATGCTTGGGCTAATTATAGGGCTGAAAAGTCTTTTTGAGGGAAAAACCTAGAAAGTGTGAGGCAGATGGAAAGAGAGAAGATGATGGAACAAAATAAAATGAGGTAATATTTTGAGGATAAGTAGAGCAAGGATATATTTGAGACTTTTCTTGAAAATGTTTTCATTGAAACACTTTATCTTATAAGGTGGAACAAGATTTGCTCATTTTGGTTCATGTTTGTGTTTTTTTTTTTAAAAAAAAAAAAAGGAGACCAGGATATTTTTGGACAGTTAGCATTTCATCAGAGCTCAAAATATAGAATATAATATATTGTTTGCTCATGTATGGAAATAGTGCAGCTGAGGTCAAAAATAGCTTTACCATTGCTCCAAAAGGAACATGACTAAGATCAGCTAATGTATAATGCTACAAAACATTTTTTTAAAGGTATATCTAAGTCATAACCAGTATGTGTCTTAATGACTACAATAATTTCTTAAAGAAGGATATTTTTATTTCTTTTTCTTAATAAAAATTCTGGTTTTACCTCTGCATTTGTCTTGTATTTGTTCTATTTAAATCATAATGTTATGTTGAAGTATTTCAAATTATTTGGTACATCAGCCAAATTATTTAGCACATTTTTAATTTTTAGTGTATTCTTCCATGACAAAAAGAAAGATGCCAGATTTCTTCACTAATGTCTATAGATTTTTTCATTTTAATAATTCTGAGTGATCATATTCTACTTATTGAACTTAATACTATTGTCAGATTTTTTTCATTGTAAAAATGACACAACAAATATTTGAAACTGCAACAGCTCATTCATTTTCAAAGCTGCTCGATCTTTCTTTTTACACGCACACATGTATAATGCTGACGATTCATCATTATTGGCTTCAATTTTTAACTTGCCAGTTAAGATTAACAGTTATAACACATTGTTGTGCAAGTCTCTAACTTTATTCATGTGCTTTCTTTCATTTAAGGAAATTCATCACTTGAAATTTTTGTAGTTAAATTTTCCTAAATAAAAGATGAAGATAGCAAACATAATTGGTTGCATAAAAGTTTTGGTTTTTTTTTAATCTTAAGGGAGTGGCTTCTGAATGTTGAAATATATGAAACTATGCTGTTGGTTTATGTCTCTGAAGAAGTAAGCAGCTTTTACAAATTAATCTCATTTAACAGCTCTGTTGATGATGAAAATAAAATTGGGAAAAATATACCACAGTCTCTCTTGGACACTCTTTTTTTTCTTCAGGTTTAATGAATAAGGATTATATCAAATAGATCTTGTTAATCAATAGAGTAGATATGACAGGGATTATATGCAAGGAGCAGATCCACTGACTAAGCAGAGTCTATTTCTACAGTCATACTTCACACTATAAAATAGCTTGGTCAAATTCAATCCTATTGTAACAAGAAGAACCCCCTAAGTGTCAGTGGAGTTTTGCTTTCTTCCAGTAAAACAAACTATGGGCTCCCTCATTGTCTCTGAGGACATGAATAACATACAAAAAAGCAAAATTTTAAGCCTATGTTAAAAAGATGAATTATTTGCCATATAATTTGAAGGAGTCTCTTAGAGCAAACCAGTTAGTATGTTTGAATAAACAAAATTATTTTTTAAATTAATTAAGTCCTATTATAGCACTTAATAAAAAGATATCTGTCCTCTGAATATGGAAGTTGTGATTTCTGAATTTTTAATTTTCAAATAATGATATTTGTTGGATCCTTCAAAACAGCATTTGTTTGTGACATTATTGTATCTGTATTTTCATTCACTCAGTACATTCATCTTTATAATTGTTCCTATACTTTGCTCTTTTCAGATCAATTTATGAGACTAAAAAACTGGAGATTTATTTTGTTCTGAAAAACCAATAAGATCCAGATTCAATTTTTTTCAAATTTACTCTGCTAATAAACACCATATGTAAAGGGCGTGAAAGTGACTTGTAGTATCTGAAAGCTCGCGGAACGTGACATTTGTTTTGTTGTAGTTCAATATTTTAAGTTCCATGCTACAATTTGGCACAGCTCTTGAACACACATACTATATTCAGTTAAGATGAATCTCTGTTCGAGAAAGAATCTGGACTAGCTTCGGAGTAGCTGACTGCAGACTGTACTGCAAAAATGTAACTGAGATACAACAGTGATGTACACAACTGGAGAAGGGTTTGCTGACAAAAAGGTGACAGAATTTGCCTAAATGTTGTTGAAAACCTCTTTATTTTTTTCTGATACATACGTATCTATCTGCACAAGTAGCCTGCATGTCTAAAGTATGTGTCGCAAATAGTGGTCAAACTCATTAATCAATGGTGCTGACACAGAACCATTTTTTCTCCTTTTTCCCCACTCTGCTACTGCAATGTTAGCTGACCAGGGAGCTCTTCTCCAAGCCTCAGTCTCTGCCAGACATTGAATTATCTTTTCTACTGAAGCAATATGAATCATAGAAAAGGAGACGCAGGGAATGGAGAGTTGTGTATTGTCAACACAGTGACAGCACCTAGTCCAATATCTCACTTCTAAACCTCTCAGGGGTTTCCATACCACTTTGAGTAGGAGGAAAGAAGAGGAGGCAAGGAATAGTCATAGAATTAGGCAAAAAGTTGTCTACTCTACACTTACTGAGGGCTGCGGCCTAGTCAAGAATACCTTGCAAGCAACAGAGCACTATTCAACTCAAGTCAGCTGAACCGACTGATACAGACAACTTGTTGTTAGTAACATCTAGTGAAAATCACCATCAGAATCATGAAAATATTTTTAGTTCAATGCCTGAAGCCATCTAAAATGGGGGTTAAGCAATTCAGAATTTCCTCCTATGAAAGGTCCTATCATCCTTCTCTTCTAGAACCAGTGTATTCAAGCCAGCTTGCAGCAGTCATAAATTCTCACAAGTTGCTGACCCAACAAAGGATATTCATCTACATGCGGACTGATGTCACCGAGAACCATTAGGCTCACTGACACAAAGCTACTGAGAAATCTAAAATCTTGGCCAAATATTCTACAGTAGACTAAGGCAAGCTGAATGCTTGTGGTATCACTACCATTTTTATTGGTGTATACCTGCATCCATGCATATGTTTATTTTAATACAGTATTTCAAGCACAGTCCCTCAATGAAGGGTAGAGTCACTGTGGTCTTCAATATACACATTTGAACAGCCATCCACCTGAATTTACTGAGCGACTTTTCTCACTTAACAAGAGAGAGTGCTTTTTAAAAGTCTGCACACAGCTAGCCCAGCTGCCCAGGTGAAGCTGAAAATGATGAAATGACTATATTTTGTTGTGATAGATAGAGTAAGATGGTTGAGCTAAAGCTACATTAAAAGGGGAGGAAATAAATACCTGAAGTTTGTTCCTACTTTGACTAATGTAATTAATTTCCAAATTATTTAAAATGAGAAGAAAATACAATGTATATCCTATTCATATATATCCTTCTCATAGTTCCCCACCTCAGAAGAAGGGATGGTTGCATCACAGGGCTTTACAGGAGCTGAGGGTGGCTCAGCTGGAGATGGCAAGAAGGACCGAGTGTTTGCAGAAGTGCAAAATAAGGGCATGGGGTGACATAATGGAGAGCATGCAGCCCGCAGAGGCTGGACGGCTTCATTCTCCCTTGGGATGAGAACACCCTGGGTCTGCCCAGCTCCAGATGCACCACTAAGGAGGGGCTATCAAAGGATGTCTTAGACAGGTAACAGTCATTGCCTATAGAGATGCAGGCAGTAAGTGGAAGTGTAACATTTATTACTGCACATCATCCATGAACAGATGTTTAAGTCAGCTCAGTTCATTGTGCAGCCCAAATATTCGGGCCTGTGGTTGGACAGCAGGGTTATATTTGGCCAACAAAATTGTCAAATGCTTCAAAAAACATTAGCATTGGCTCCTCTGAGGCATCACTTTGGTCCTGGTGCCATGCTGGTGGCTTTACTCATTGACTAATTTCAGGGTCAAAGGCCACCAACAGAGCAGGGATCTCAGAAGACGACCTGAAGTGCAATTTAATATTAGTCCTGCAGATTCAGGGGACAGCCAGAGGTGTAAAATTCTTAAATACAAATGTCAAGAGTTTGTAGATATTATTCTGAAGAATATCTATAATAATATCTCCAGGTGTTATTGTAACATTCAAAAAGTCCCACTGTCCCTTGGCATTCAGCTATTGCTCTCACATGAATATATGAAGTCTCTCAAATTCCCATTTTTTCCACCACTCATAATTTTCTCCTTGTTACACAATAATTCCCTCTTACACACTAGTTCTCCCTTAGTCTCTTAATCATCAGATTCCCAAATCCCTACAGTGCATGTTTTGTCCCAGTCCTTCCATCTACTGTTTTCAACCTTTTCCACTCCTTCATTGTTCATCTCCATTCTCTAATTAATCCAGGAGACGGGTAGCTGTATGAAGCATTTGGGTTAGCTAACCCAGGTACAGGAATCCCTAAAAGATAACCATGTCTCTATAACTGCATCTATTTCAGTAATTGTTCTTACACATCTGTGAAGGTGTATTACATATTTATATGCGTTAATGCACCAGGATTAATTCCTATACAACAGTGGAAAAACTATCCCATGGAGCGTGGAGAGCGGATTTTGGGGAAGGCTACAACAGCCATTTTGCTTTATCTCTCCTGGCATGTTCTTTTATTTAGCCTCAATAAAGCACTGTGAGGCTTGAAACCATGCTTTTAATCACTCTGAATGTTCGCAAAGCAGGAAAAAAAAGTGCATGCTTTTTGCATGGATGCAAAGGGAACAGAAGGCAAGAATTACATCTACCAGTACGTAGAAACGCTGAAGTATGGACGGATTTATTAGACATTTGTAAAAACAGTGTCAGAGCACAACTTTATCCTGGAGAGATCCTGTCCCTATCGCTCTCAAGTTTTTCTCCCCCCTTTTTTCAGACCCTCTTCTTTAGCATCTTTTACTTACTTTCCAAATCCCTTTTTTTTAAAGGCCACTCTTACACCTGTGCTTTTTTTCCCCCCATGTGTTTATATCTGCTTTGCTCAGAAGTAAATCCTGTGGCTTCTCCTATTTTCCAGCTGTTCAGTGCTTTTCATGCTACCTCCCTCTAGACTGTATATTTAAGAGATCACAGGGAAGATACTTAGGAACTGAGAAAAGGAAAGGAAGAGAACGGCTTGAAACAGTAAGCAGTGAGAGAGTTTCAACAGCCAGGAAAGTAAAATTGTGAGACAGAGGACAGAATAGTTGAAGATGAAGCAGCTTATCTTGTCCTTCTTTTCCCAGCAACACGTTTGCTTCCTATATGTGAATTTGGATCACACTAACAGTAACATCCCTCCAAATTATTTGAGAATAGCCCAACGTCCTAACGAGAAGGAGTATTTCCAGTTTCTTACTAGCATTCTCAAGAATCCTAAGGCACACCTTGCAGCAAAACCTGACTCCGTAAAAATCACAGAAGCAGACGATTTTAGCCAGCCTGAGAGAGAGGGGGTAAGAGTCCTCCTGCCTGTACTCAGCCACTCCAGCCTCAGAGGGTGCAAATCTTGAGCCACAGAGGCGGACAGAGGTAAGAGAAACACTGCTGCAAATGTAACTCTCCACTTATAAATGTCCCTTCTTTCCGTGCTGCTTCAGCTGTTAAATTTTCATCTCTCTGCAGATGCTGAAATATACCCACAAATTAGAGACTTCTATAGCTCAGATGAAACTAACATCTAAAGGGGAACATTTTTACAAGTGAAACAAAGAGGTAGAGTCTGTGCAAACACTGATCTCCAGATAGGATAACATCATAAACACTGGGAAATAAAATTAATGGTTGAATGATAACAGTACTAAACTCCCAAGAATAATAATCAGATATAGATGTTTAACTGCCTGTGACTGAGGACTCCTATATCTTGTTATAACTCACCTCCCTACAGAGTACATGCCTCCTTCTAAATATAAATATTTGAAATTACGATTCATGTGTACTTGAGTATGGTAAAATGTGCAGGAATTAAAGGCTTGATTCTAAAAAAATGGTATGACTGGAAAGTATATTTTAATCCTAAAACCAGAGAAGCCTCTTTACACCATTTTTGTTTGCTGTTTTGTCAATTTTATTTAGTGTTCTTGAAACTAGAAGTGGAATAGTAAGAATTAGCTCTGAAAAATCAGTTATTCCAAAATGTTTTACTTTAGAAAAGTTTATTTTTTTCATTTTAACTGGCTCATGCATTAGCAGTGATAGGTAAACATAAAAAGGTATTTGGGAGATTTTTTCATCCTGTTTTCTTCTTTGTGACCAAAATCTACTACATCTGTCACCTCTGCTACAGATAAAGTTTGTAAAGTTTTGAATAATAATACAAATCAAAAGAAAGGAGAGTTTTTAAAGTTGGGAGTAAAATACCAAACTAGAGCCCCTTCTGTTGGTCTGTCACTACTCAGTTGTTATTTTTTTAGAAACAAATGACCCTAAAATCATCAAAAAGAATGTTGCAAATTATTTTTTTTAATAACCCTCACTCTCTTTAGTTTAGGAACTGAAAATGGACAAGGAGCTGGCATCACTACTGTACATCTCGTTAGATAATGATGTTTGTTTAACAAACGTGAAAGTTTTAGTTTTACTTCAGATTTTTTTTTCTTTTTTTAGGGGTAGCTTGCTAAATTAGCCATTTCCTAAGATTTCTTAGTAGCGTGCATTGCATAACATGCATATTACCTATGATCTTGAGCGATGTATAAAGGATACTGATTTATTCCATATTCTTTATACTAATTAAAACAGAGAAAACCGGCCTTAGTTAAGGTGTCAGCCTTGGCTTTGAAAGAGCTAACTTCTGTTCCTTATTATGTCAGATTCTTCATCTGTAACACGGGAATAGTAATTGCCATGTCACTCTGTGTTGTGAAGGTAAGTATGATGATAAATGTGATGTGCTCAGCTACTGTAGTAAAGAAAAATAAGATGAACAGCACTCCATAAAGAGCAAACAGGTGAGTTAGTACATGTTAAAGAAGAGTGACCTTAGGGCCTTCATTTCTGAGTATTTTCTGCAAGATATGGAACAGTATTTACTGTTTAACAAATTTCCACTTTAAGGGAATTCGCAGTTGCATCAGTTTTCCTCTTAGGGAACCCATACTCATTTAGTGGATTCTACTCCAAAGCTACAGCCAAGGAAAGTTATCTGTAGGAGAATCCACTAGAGCTATGAAACACAAACTACAGCGACACGTGTGCTCGTGGACAACCTATGTGCCCAGGGGCTTTATGAAGACCATTCCACTGGTTACAGCGGAAGCCAGATTGGATCCTACGGGCATAACCATTTTGATCGGTGAAATAATACATTTAATTTTCTTCATCAATGGCATGCTTCTTCCAGGTGTGGTGAGAGGAACACAGACAGGTCCTGCATTCAGTATTACCCCTCTGTTGCAAATTAATAGTCACTGAAAAAAAAATCGGGTTTGTATTCTTTCTCGCTTACGCTTTTGTTGGCTCTTTTCAGCCAGTGGACAGTTCGGTATAATGTGACGTTACTTTCCCTATCACTTCATTTATTCTAGATTCTGGGGAGACGATACTTGCCCAGCTTTGCGAAAGCAATTTGGAATCTTTGGATATAAGACGAGGATTGAAATCTTACCTGTTCAATCAGCAGGACTATTGCCACCACCTTTGGTAAGGCCTGGAGTTCATCCAAAGCAGTAAGAACAAAAATATGCTTATATTTGCATCTTATTGATTACCTTTTTTTGGTCTTTTTTGCCAAAAGTAACCAGAGAACGGAAAAAAAACCCCAAGAAAAAAAAGGAAAAATAAAGAAAGGGGGGGGGAATAGGGTTAAGGAGTGGGAAAGGAGCCTCAGCTGCAAGGGAGAACAACTTCTATATTACTAAAACACAGTGCAAAGCCAACTACATTTTGTATTACTGTGGTTTTAAAAAGCAACTCTGGTTTTCAGTTGAAATGGTCCTTTATCAAATATAGTGTTGTAAAATAAATTTTTGTGTATATCAGTAAATATATATCTAAGCTAAAAAACCCAAAACCTAAAGAGTGTGGATGAAAAAACCTCACAGTCAACTTCCGTGACATTCAACATCACATATAAATGCCAAGAAGAAAATACTCTCTGAATGTTTATTACTTTCTGAAGGCTTAAACACAGCAAAACTACCTGAAAAGATAATGTTGTAGCTTTAATAAAATGTGGTTACTAGCTTAGGAACGACTAGTATCCTGTTCCGAACAACTACAAAACAAGACACACTGAGAACAAGCATACTCTCCCTGCTATATAGTGAAGGTAACTAGAATAACCGATTAAAAAAAAATTCTATTGTCTGCAGAAATCATTGGAATGATACAACACACAAAAACTCTAAGTTCTTTGGAAATGGCAAATTCAGACTACAATTCTTCAGGTCTTTTTATTCAGAAGACGAAGCGACTTCTCCACTTATAACAACATAAGGAATTGTAGAAATGTTGGTCTATAAAATATTACTGTTGTGCAAAATATACATAACTAAAGGCACTCTCACCTTTTAAAATACAAAATTAAATACGTCGTTGTAAAATAAGCATCTGTGTCACGGAAAAATATGTTGATCTCTAACCATTATTTTCTATCCGTTTTGAGTCCAGAAAACTGCGGCGAAAGCAATGACGACACAGGGCCATAGTAAAACCTGGTCATTTTCTACGCACATGTCATTTCAGACACTTTTCCACCCATCTACGCAGCTCTGCTAGAAAGAGCATCCCACACGCCCTGGCACTTTCCTCTCTCGCAGCACCACGTTTCTGCTGTCCCTGGCCTCGGGTCCCCGCCCGCGCCTGGGGAAGCTGCAGTTAATGGTGGCTCCAGGAAGGGCTCATCTGCTCGGGGAAAGCGCGCTGCTCCCGGCAGCCCGCCCGGAGGGAGGCTGCGGACGGCCACGGGGGGCACCGGCCGGGGCCCAGTGCCGGCGCGGGCTCCCCCGCCCCGCCCCCCGCCAGTGGCGGGTGGGCCTCTCCGCCAAAAGCGGCGACCCGGGAACGGCGCGGGATGCTGCTGCCCACCCTCCCCGCCAGCTCCCCGCTCGCATCCTTGCGATTTGGGTTTCCTCTTCCCCCTTTCGGCCAGGCGCAAGTGCCGGAGTTTTCCTCGGACAAGTGCAGCCCCACGCGG
>NW_008795138.1:2112416-2124421 GCF_000699145.1 Aptenodytes forsteri | reverse complement strand
TTTCTCGCCGCCTGAGGGGGTGCCGGAGCGTTTCGCGCCCTCCCCGGGGGTGGAGTGGGGATGGGGAGCCCTGGCGTTCGGGAACTTGCTCGGTGACTTTGTTCCCTCCTCAGCAACAAAAAGCAAATAACTTGGTGGGTTTTTTTGCAGTATCGACACGTGCAGCAGGAAATAATGAAGCTTTCTGTGGATGTTGCAGGAGCGTATTTGTGGAGGAAGTTATTTTTTACAGAAAATGGTAAGTTGTTATTTTTTTAACAATTTATTTTTAAAAATGTAGAGGCAGAGCCTGAGACTTTGGTTAGGGGCACTAAATTCCAGAGTTCCTTGGGATTGGAGGCACGTGTAGCAGTCCACAATTTCACTCATTTAGAGGAGAATAATGCAAGCTTTTCAAGCACTCATTTATCCAGCTAAAGCAGCTGGACAGTGAGAGAGTCTTAGAAATGTTTAAATTAGATACCTGGGATATTTTTTTCTTTGAGCAAAGCTCCTTTTTCAGTTTAACAAAAGTTACAGTTTTCTTGTAGTTTCGAAGTACTATATTAAGTTTGCTATAAGTATCAAATAAGAGAGACTTTTTTTACACGATCCTTCAAGTCCATATTCCTATTAAAGAAGGAATAAAACGTGCTTTCAAATTTTGAATATAGCTCTGTCCTGCTTCATTGAACCTCGGGTCTGTAATAAGTAGCTGTAATTTGGTTGTGGTAGTATATTTTACAGCCATCATTAGAAACTGCTTTTTGTTGCTGGATAGGCCAGTCTAAATACAATGGTAGGAACTGTATTTTGAGGCAGGGTGTCTGTGGCAGTAGTAGCAAATGTTCTAACCTGCCAGCAAAGCGAGTAATTGGAAAACTTAAGAGAGCACCTGGCATGTCATAAGATGCTTTCTGGACTTTACAAAGCTGATGGTATGATCTGTTCAATACAATTTTTGAATTCCCGTTTACCTAGAATTGGGCATAAACTTTGTTTATACTTGCAATACCTACTGGCCTTACCCTTTTTTTATTGAGGAGAGGCGGTGGGAGTTCTTACTCTATTTCAGATTGGTCTTTGAAAACTAACAGCTATTTTTATCTCCACAAGTTGTGATGGTGTTCTGAGAATGATATGGGAGAAGTAGTTGACTCATTTTCACAATTGGGCTCTTCTACTGTCAATCGGCATTGATTTTTATACTCCTGGTATTGCGTATGAGAATCCTGGATTGGGCTAATGCGCTGCTTCGGCTTACTCTGAAGGAGGTCTTTAGCCCAGAAACAAAGTGTGAATATTTGTTCCAAATCTTGGTTGTCAAAGGTGTGCAATTCAAAACCTAATCAAATACTCACTTTGTTCTTTTCTTTTAGCAGGTACAAGGTAGACAACATATCTTGAATTACTAAAAACGCTGGTTGTGTCAGAGTAATGTCAAAGTGCTTACAGTGCAGGTAGTGATATATAGAACCTACTGCAGTGAAGGCACTTGTAGCATTATGTTGACAACTGCCTCAGGAGATCTTGCAGGACTTCAGAGATTGGAAAGGTACAGTGTGGTGGTGTCAAGTGCTTTTTGTACTAAGGTGCATCTAGTGCAGATAGTGAAGTAGATTAGCATCTACTGCCCTAAGTGCTCCTTCTGGCATAAGAAGTTATGTCTTCATCCTAACTCAGGTTAAGACTGTAGATGTTCCAGTAGTTTTCTGCTTTGCAGTCTTCTGTTAGTTTTGCATAGTTGCACTACAAGAAGAGTGTAGTTGTGCAAATCTATGCAAAACTGATGGTGGCCTGTTATAATCTACATCAAGGAGTTTGAATGCTTTCTGCTGGTTATGGGATATTTTGTGGCCTTATTTTAACAGCAGTCTAGTGAATGACAGCTCTTGTAGCACTAAAGTGCTTATAGTGCAGGTAGTGTTCACTAATCTACTGCATTATAAGCACTTAAAGTACTGCTAGCTGTAGAACTACATATTCAGCATGTCTTACAATTTATTTGTTGTTTAATTGAACACTGTTCTCTGGTTAGTTTTGCAGGTTTGCATCCAGCTGTATGATACTCCGCTGTGCAAATCCATGCAAAACTGACTGTGGCAGTGACAAGTCAGTCAGTGAGTGTGGAAAAATTGTACCCCTTTCTACACAGGTTGGGATCAGTTGCAATGCTGTGTGTGTCTGTGGTATTGCACTTGTCCCGGCCTGTTGAGGTTGGTGGGGATAGAGGCTGAAACACCTTCGTAGCTTTAAGGAATTTCTCCTTCACTGATCCGGGAAACTTAAGATTTTTAAGTTTCTTCTTCAAAAAATGTCATGTAATTTTCTGTGTAACCAGACTTTAATTTTCTGTATCTGGCTTTGTATGTACTGGACTTGTTGCTGACGATATGTATTTACCGAAATCCTTGAGTGTGGATTTTTTTTAAGGTATAATGAGCTTTCTATTAAACTGAGGTGGATACTTGTTTACAGTTTCTTCATGAATTTGTTGGGAAGAAATGGATCTTAGGTATCAGAAAATCTGGATGAAAGTTCTAACTTGTTCAGTGTAAGCTTGCTTCTCAAATTCACATTACATGGAGGATTTGGCAGCTTTCTTTTGTAATGCTTATTATATTGAAACTCTATGTTCTAATTGGTAATAGAGCACATTCTTAGCCTTAGTTCTTCCATCCAGAATTTGTCAAATTCAAGAGTAATAAACGAGGTTACAGGCAGGGCCTTAATCATTCCTCAGCTATGGAATCTTTAATACTAGTCAGGTGTCTGCTTCTTGTGGGGCGTCCACATTCGTGGTCTGGTGGGGTGTCTACATTCATGGTGAGCGTAACGGTGGTCAACTCATAACCTTTGGAGTGAATCACTTAGCATGTGATGCATACCAATGAAATAAAACATCTCTTGAGCTACCTGAAGAACTTACCTGGGGGAAAACACATCTGTATAACTGCTTCAAAGAAGCTGAGGTTGGTTGGGGAAGACATGGTAACCAGTTCCATAAGGAAGTGTCAATGTAAATCTGCAAGTGGAGCATTCAGCCCATCTTGGTTTTGAATGAGCTGCGTGTTGGTAAACTACGCTTGTAGCTCAAACATTAATGGTTTTATTTCCTAAAACAGGCTTCCAGAGGACAAATGCTGTAGATTCAAAGTACTCAATTTGTTGCTTATAGCTGCCAGACTCTACATAGTACTCTATAGTACCTTTGTGGTAGGAAAATTACGACTATTTGGGTCAGTGCTGCCCTTGCTGTTCTCTCTTCAAATTAAAATGGAATACTAAGCTAAATGGGTCGCTGTTCCTAAGAGTGCTGAACACTTTTTTCCAGAGTCAGTCAATGTATATCGCAATGCTGCCTTGAAATATTACTCTGTCCTCTAGCAAGACACTGAAAATTCTTAGATGGGTTTGGTATTTCTAAGTTTCCAAAGCAGCCAAGCCAACTTAGGCTTTTACTCTGCTACTCAATTTCTGCCCTTTCTTCTGTTTCTTCAGAATGTGTTGCTCAGACAGGTTTCTTATCCAGAATATTCTTTTCCCAAGCTTAAAATTTTCTTTTTAGTCTTGCTGATTAGAGGAAGCTTGCGTCGGTGAAGTCAGCAGATGAAGACACATGTCTCGTCCTGATTTCTGTACGATAAGTTTCTGCAGTAATCTGCTGGTGATGGCAGGTTTAACTCCTTTTTGAGTGTAAAAGCAATATTCTTAAAAGTTGAAATGCAGGAAGCTTTTTAATACGTGATCATGTTTATTCTGCCATGTAAGCATCACATTTTGAAATGCTTGAAGATGTATATTGCAGTTAGACAATGAAGCATGTTAAAACAGAGTGCTTGCAGAAGCAGTTTTTATGCCCATGGAGCCTTAAATTGTCCATCGGATACGTTAGCGTGTACCTAGCTTTAATACTTTTGTGTGAAAACAAACTATGTGACACTTGTTAGTGTTGCCATCATTTAATCTTTTAATTGCCCGAACTCCAAAAAATACTTCTACATGGTGCAAGTCTGTGAGGAATAATTTTGTAACTGTCATACAGCATTTTAAAGACATGGTAAGCTGTACTATCAGTCTTACTTGCATGCTTCCAGTACAGCTGTGGCTTATTAATTATATAACTTGTTATCATAAGTTTCAAGTTAATCAAGCATGCTCTTTTCTGAAAATGTGTAATACTTTTATATTCTGTTTCAACTCATTTTAATGTATCAGTAGCTTTCTCATGGATACGTAATAAGTGAATATGTGAATATAGTCTTGCCTTGTACATCAATTTCCATGTAAATTATTTTTCTGTTTTTTGTATAGTCACTTCAGCATCTCCTAAGGAATGATTGTTAATCCTGTGTATGTTAGTTTCAGTGGAGCTGAGACATTGAACTCTATAGTTGACAGAAGACGGTAGGGAGACAAGTAATGCTGCTAAGTTCATCTGGTTTTACTGAAATAGGCTGAGCCTTGTCACTGATGTTTCTGTAGAAGGTTGACTGGAGTAGTTAGGTAGCTAAAACAAGTGCCAGTTTAAAAATTGTACAGAAATACCAAGAAGCATTTTCTGCTGATGTGTTCAGCTGAGTCTATTAAAACACTATCATGTGGATGAGGAGCTTATTTCTTTTTACTGGCTTTGATACAGGTAATAATTTTTCAAGTGAACTGCTATGAATTATTCTGAGCCATGTGAACTTCTGTGAGCTTAGCACTAATGAAGATAGCCTGCACGGATTTTTAGGAATTGTCTAAAATGAAAATTTTTATGTGTGTTATGCAGGAAGAGCATAACTTAGTCTGTCTTCCTAAACAAAAAGCAAGAAATTCCAAGCAGTATTAATACTTGCCTGAAGTTCTAGTATAGCACAGTTAGCCTTATAAGGAAAACCTTGTCTGTTAACTATAGAAAACTCTTCTCTGTACACTCTCAGTATCTGAAAGTGTGCTGGGAAATTAAACAGTTGTTTTTCACCGATTTGTCACTGTATGATACTGAAAAACCATCTCAGTTCTTTAGAATTGACTTTCTTGTGTTGACTTTAGAGTATCAAAGCAACTAGTGAGATGACTGTCAGGAGCAGACATTTTGAGTAATAGCTAGTTCATAGGCATTAAATGAACATAGGGCTGGAAGGGGGCATCCCCTGCTGTGGTGGTGCAGAGTTGTCTCTCCTGCATAGCTAGCATACTATCACGAGAAAATGAACGCAACACTCCATGTTCTGCTTTTCACTAACTCTCATCTTCAAATTAGATAACTTGTATTTGTGTAGTTTGTAAGTGGTCTTGTTTATGAAGTCTTACTTAGAAAGACCCACAGCTTGCTTCAAATCTGGGACTTGGTTTACAGGGTTTGTTTCCACACCATTCCTACCCCTCCATCACTAGACTAGAATTCATGCCCTGAAGGCTTTTCCTCTAAATGTTCGGTTTTAGTAGCTTCAGACAAACAGGCAAATAGCATTCAGTATATAAAACACAGAAATGTCATGGATACAGGCGATAAAGCAACTGATTATAAAAGCAGTGGACTGCATCACGTCGTGACTTTTCATCATAGCCTTGCTATGAAACCTACAGTTTTGTTCTCAGTCTTAATTTCTGGTCATTTGCTTTCTTGTTCGCTTTTTTGGATGATGTCTAAATGAGAAGATACTGGGGGGGAAAAATAAAAATATGCCATTAGGATACTTATCTACTCCATTTACTACATATTACTCTTCCTGATGGATTATCTGCTGCGCTCATGCCTTTTACATCTGTGTGGCAGTTTTAACAAGCATCTGTCTTCCCTCAGTTGACACGGTCAGCAGAAGAGTTGAGGCTGATAACCTGTTAACATGGTGCATGAGAATTGGCAGTCTGGAATCGGCGAGGCTGGACACGTGTTCCCACCCTGGCGTCATTGCATGCTACTGGTTCTGAAGCTTTCCATTTTGGAAGGTAGTTTGAAACACAAGGCAAACAAAAATGTTGCGTAAATTGAGTGAAGTTAGGTTTTTAACAGAGGATTTAATACAAGGTTGTTAATTGCTACAGCGAGTAGGATTTTGGCTGGAAGGGAACCGATTAGTGGCCCCATGAGTAGAGGCTGAGTTGTAAAATGGATCTTCTCTCAGTTATTCTAGATTTTCCACCTTTGAAAGGAAAAAAAAAAACCCAAAACACCATAGCATTTCATTCTTACTGTTGAGTAAAACTTAATTTTGCGTAGTTTCCCAAAGTGATTTAATGGATGAACAGTTCTGTGAATTCAGTCTCATTTTGGGCTCACCTATTGGTTTTTTGTTCTTTGTTTTGGTTTTTTTGTTTGTTTCTTGGGGTGGGGTGTTGTGGGTTTTTTCATTATGCTTAACTCACTAGGGTGACGTGATACGTGGGTGGTTCAAGTGTCCAAATACAGAATGCTTGGTTAAAAGCTGACTTCAGATTCCTTAGGAACTGGATCAGGTTCTTTCAATGGGTAGCAAACTGTACAGACAAGCTGTAGATGCAAATAGCTGTAATTTGGGTAGCCTTAGAGGCAAACAAAAATGTTGCGTAAATTGAGTGAAGTTAGGTTTTTAACAGAGGATTTAATACAAGGTTGTTAATTGCTACAGCGAGTAGGATTTTGGCTGGAAGGGAACCGATTAGTGGCCCCATGAGTAGAGGCTGAGTTGTAAAATGGATCTTCTCTCAGTTATTCTAGATTTTCCACCTTTGTAAGGAAAAAAAAAAAAACAAACACCATAGCATTTCATTCTTACTGTTGAATAAAACTTAATTTTGCGTAGTTTCCCAAAGTGATTTAATGGATGAACAGTTCTGTGAATTCAGTCTCATTTTGGGCTCACCTATTGGTTTTTTGTTCTTTGTTTTGGTTTTTTTGTTTGTTTCTTGGGGTGGGGTGTTGTGGGTTTTTTCATTATGCTTAACTCACTAGGGTGACGTGATACGTGGGTGGTTCAAGTGTCCAAATACAGAATGCTTGGTTAAAAGCTGACTTCAGATTCCTTAGGAACTGGATCAGGTTCTTTCAATGGGTAGCAAACTGTACAGACAAGCTGTAGATGCAAATAGCTGTAATTTGGGTAGCCTTAGATTTTTTTTTTTGGTGACTTGATGAGATTAGCACTTCTGTTTATCACTAGAAGGACTGATTCTTTCAAGCATCACAAATTGTACCGGGTTTAGGCACCCACTGCAGCTGAGGGAAGGAATCTCCTAGTTCATTAAAAAAAAAAAAAAATTCTTAATGGCTCTTACGTGTGGCCAACGTGCTTTGCATGGAACAGGATTATTACACAAGTTTGGTGAACAGAGCTAGCTGAGGCTGTTTTAACTGAAGAAACACTTTGGTGATGGGTGTTTTGTGCATATCTGGGATTCAGATATGCACCATATCTGTGGTTTTGATTACTGTCAGCTGGGCTAGGTGATTAATGCTAGCTATTAATGTATAGTCTGAACTCCTAATGGAGCAATGTTTGAAAAGACAGAAAGTAGCCTGTGACGAATGCTTGAGCGCTACTCTTTTTGTATATTGTAGTCACTGGAAAATATGCTCTCATGAGTTTGGTTGAAGAGAGAGGTGTTTTGGGGAATCTGACCTGCAGATAAGTGGTGGCTGGTCATGTCCCACTGGCAGAAATATGCGGGTCTGTTTCCTGCTGGAAAAAGTGTGATATTCCCTGGGAGATGGGAGACAATCAAGGTTGCAATTAAAGGTAGGGAAGATGAAAACAAGAATGGATGGGAAAAGAAAAAGAGAGCGGAAAGCTCAGTTAAGGCAGGAGACTAACATAACTTGGATTACTTAATCTGTGTTTTCTATGCCTCATACACTGCTGTGACTGACAAGAATGTCAGAGCAACTGTCCTACTGTGGGGCACGTCAGCAATTTGGATAGAAATGGTCTGGATTTTAACAATGGATAAGGCATTGTATAAAGATAAGAAATCCGTTGGGTGACATGTTATAGAACCTTTAAAAGATTTCAGAAACCCACATCTTTTAAGTGCATTTATAGCAGTAATTTTTCCTGCTATAGAACAAATTAACTAGTTCCTGCTTAGTGTACTTGATGCAGAAGGAAAGCTGCTCCTACTGTTGTACAGGACTGGCACTTTCCTAGTCACCTCTAGTTTTTGAACTGTCCTCTCTGCAGAGATGTAAAATACGAGCACTTCGGAAGTATTGAGTCACCAGTTAGTTGTTGTGATACGTGTGTATCTTTTTTTTTCTTCCCCCCCCACTCCACACTACTTTGGCAAAGGCCTGTGTGTTATGTGGGAAATCAACCTTAACTCCATAGTTGCTGAATATTACTGTAAAACTTTGAAAGCTTATCAATACTTTGAAATAGAAAATCTTTGTGTTAAACCCTGTAAACCTCTGCAGGCTTAAGTTTTTTTGCTTTCCTAGTTGTTTTCCAAAGACCAAAAAATGTTGTCTCTTAGAGAGGCTTCTTTTAAGTCACATTTCTTAATTCTCTACAGTTAAATTCTAGAAATTGGCACTACTAGGTGGCTGATCAGATTTTTCTTATTATTCAGTAAAAACGTTGAAACGAACGGTTTCATAATGAAACAAGAATGGCTTAGGAGCTTAGGAACAACTTTCTTAACTGCGTAAGAGAGTGTCCGTGTGTGTGATAAGCTCTGCTAGCTGGTTTTTATAATTTAGGTAAAAAATTATTAATTCTCATCTAGCAAAAGCTTTTGAAAAACATGCTGATTGAACAGTAATTAATACCTAGATTTTATGATTGGAAGTTACTACATGAAGGGTGGAGCTGTGTGGTTGCATTATGTTAAATAGTTCTTGATACAATGTAGTATAATGAGCGAGATACTACAGTTCTGGGATGTAGTTTCTTTCATTTGCATCAATATTATCACATGAAGCATAAAAGCAAGTCATGAGTACGTATCTGTGTCTATCAAAACAACTGTTCCACTGCAAGTCATGAATCTTCAAAATTACATTATGCTTATGTTCTCAAGGTCTGTGGCAGAAAATAGTCTTTCTTAGCATTTTGTGTTAAGAAGTGCCCCCTTTCAGCCATCTCACAGAAATTCTGCAAGCCCCTGTTGCAGTATGGTATTGCACAGGGTGGTTAACTTTCATGCTTTGCCCTCTGAACTGGTCAGTTCATAATCTGGTTCCAGTCTGAAGGTCATACAGCTGGTTTTTAACATTCTTCCGTATGTCACCAAATACGTGCGCCTTGTATTTGTCAGCATCTTCTAGTAGAGATTTAGACCTGATCTTGCAGTAACAGATAGCTAGTGTTTCTAAAAGTGTTGGACTGGATTTCTGTGCACGTGAGTATGCTGTAAGAACTAGTTAGGTGTTAGCAAGCCCAAATATGCTTACTGACATAACTGCAAGAATGAATGTAGAGAGTATTTTGGAGTTGTCATGATAGATTAACAAACATACCAGAGGTCCTTGGAGTATTTTTGACAGTCAGCCTGTAAGCTTGGAACACCTCCGACTTCGAGATGAGACTTTAGAGATGCTAAAAAAAAAAAAAAAAAAAAAAAAATTGGCTCTTAATTCTGCCTCAGTCTCTGTGCTTTAATACCTGGGTGCCTGGGGAAGTAGTCAGGCAAGTAGTTCTTTCCCATTCTCCTCATTCACATGTCTCCATTTGCAGAAAACTCAATGATCCCAGGTGAAATCAAATGGTTGAATTATTAATAGATCCTAGTAGGCAGCATTTGAGAGGCTGCTTTAGCAGGGTAGCGAAAGCAGGTTTTGCTCAGGGAGACTGCATGAGCAATCTGTAATATGGGTTATCCACGGAGATGAGTGCAAACAAAAGTGAGCATGTTCTTTGTCTGGCCAGGTCTGAGTCAGCTCCTGTTTGAAGCTGTATTCTGAATTAGGATGTTTCTTTCTACCTTTATTTCCTAGCAACTCATGTCTAAGGATTGTACTGATCACTTTGACAACAGATGTTCACTTGTTGGTATCTACTATTCAAGTTATTTTTGTCCCTTTTTAAGGTTTGTTTATTAAATTCAGCCAATAATTAAACACCCAGTCGGTAGAAAGGTGCAGTTATACGTAGATTCAAATGTGTACTGCACTTGGAATTTGGAGGAGAAAAATACATTTATTCATACCATACTTGTGTGACTAAAGCATTTCTAAACACGAGAGGAGGCTGAGATGGATGGAGGTTAAAACTTAGCACTAGAGTAGGGGAGGAAAGGGAAGAAAAATAATTACTGGAAGACAACCCTGTATGTTGGGGAGGCTGGAGGTAAGCTTTCTCCAAGAAAGTGTCAAGGTAGACTGCTTGGAGTGATAAGCAGTGTTTTGCCACTCTGGGTTTGTAATAGTGCAACAGTTGTAAATACTGCAAACCTAGTTTCATTAAAAGAAAGTGAAATCCATTTTTGTGCTCTTTTCTGTTCTTTTTTTTGTTTGGTCGTCCGTCCGTGTGTTCCCCCCCCCCGAGAAATGAGAGAGGTAAAAAAAGCCTGCAGAGCTTTGTCTGTTGGACCAGTGGACTATTCTCAATTCTTACCCATTGTCTTATCCTAACATGGCTATTGCGTATGCCCAAGAGTATTTTGACTTTTCTAAAGTATCCCATTCTGCTCTGGTGGTGTATTATATATAGGGAGGCTTAGTGTTTGGGTGTTTTTTGGGGGTTTTTGGGTTTTTTTGTCACTTACAGGAGGAAATGTGTGTGTGTGTGTGTTACGGTTTTGAACTATTCCAAGAAGAGGGTAAGTGAAGAGTTCCCCTTCCTTGTGACATGAGTTGGTTGTAGTTTCTTGGATACTGAGAATCCTTAAAGGTCGCTACTTCAAATTGGTGGTTTTCAACTTTTTTTTCACAAAAGTAAAAAACTTTTTTGTCTATAATTTTTCACTGTGAGAAAAGAGAGTAGTGGTTAAAAAGGAATCAAAGCCTTGGAGAATCCATTCTGCAGTATTTTGTGATGGCATGTTCTAAGACTGTCTTGGACTCCCAACAGAAGACTCTATTCTCGTATTAACACTATTTTCTCCCCAAATGGTAAAGTTGTAGGCAGCATAGCCTAGTATATCAAAAGGTAAGCCTGATTGGATGCTTCTCTGAGTTACTTTCATGTAGCAATTGTCAAAATAGCATGTCTGGACACAACCTGGAATTTGAGCTCTACCCTTCATCTACTGGTATAATTCCCACCCAAACTCAAGCAGCATCATTGGTCTTGACAGACATACTTCATGCTCTGACATGTGAGTGGTTATCTGGGGAAATAGTTTGTGGGAGCTGTGAACAGCACTCCATATACGGAGGCATTCAGTATTGACAGCTAAGTAAATGGTGTCCGTATCTCGGAGCCACATTCAGGTATCTGCAACCACGTGGAGTTAGACTTGAAAATTACTTGCTCCATCTATGTATACATGTAGTTCCACTTGTTAAGTGCTTCTCTAGTACTGAATCAAGAGTTCGAAGTCTAAAACGTGTATTGATTTGTAGGCCTGTTCCTCTTTGGGGATAGGGAAGCTATAGTACGTTGGGGATCACCTACTTCTAGAAATCTGCGGATTTTTAGGACGTTTAAATTAGGTTACATTCCACCTTATATTCTTTTATAAGAAGCATGGGGGGCCAACAAGAATGTAAGCATATTCTTACAGGCATTGCAGAAACAAAAGAACTGTCTAGCATTCAAGAAAAATTTAAGGGACGTGCTTTATTCATAAAACATGGACTACGTATCCGACTTATGCTAGTGATAAACTGAGTCCTCCCTCTATAGCCTGAAGGAGCTTGGAAAGTCTGCCCCTTCCCTCTCCTTTCTAAAAGTTAACTGCAAAAAAGCCTTTGCCAAAGAATCTAAACAACAAATGGGTAAAAAGGCTGTTTACTAGTGATCTTCTGGAGAGTTCTGATAAAACACAGTGGAACAAAACCTAGATTGAAGTTGTATAAAAATGTGCATCTGTGTTTCTTCCGTCTGCTGAGAGATAGGGAGAGAAGGAAATAACTGAGCTAGATGCTGTAGGGGGGCTACCAAAGTAGTGTTAAGGGT
>NW_008795138.1:2108017-2112283 GCF_000699145.1 Aptenodytes forsteri | reverse complement strand
GTGGTTGTGCTGCCGTTTTTTGTTTTGTGGGGGGGGGGGGGGGAGGAAGCAGGGGGGATAGTAAAGGGCCCTCTTTTGTAAAGACTAGATTTTGTTTGGTTATAGCAAGTCACCTTAACATGCTGAAAGAAGAAAAAGCTATAAAAGTTAAGTGAAATTAACCTGGGAATTAAAATACCTGTCCCTTTGTCCCTTCTCAGGTTTGTGGTTTGTTTTTTATATTGGCCTTGGGCAATGAGCAACAGTGAGAAACCTCTTAAGTTTTGCTTTGTGCCCAAAACAGAGAACTCCAGATCAATCACCCTTACAACCACTGTTCTAACAGCTTTTGTTATGGCTTCCACCAGATGGTACTCCCAGACCATGATTCTGGATTGGGACAAGGTGCTGCTATGGCAGAAGCATTCCTTGGGATTAAGTGGTCCTTGCTGTTGTGACGAGACCAGCCCTGTGCTTGGAAGTGTGACCTTTCAAAGTCTCCAGCTCACCCAGGTTGCCTTGAATTTCTTGTTTGTGGGCGTCCGTTTTTGGTGTGACATTCAAGTTCACTGGTATTCAGAGGAATAAAGGCAGTGCTTCAGTATGCCCAGACTTCAGCTGGTGTGTGGTATGCTCAAGATACTGGAGTGCCACTTCCGTAGGGCAGCAACACCAGCTTGTGATTGACTGGCAAGGCAGGGCATGTGTGGTGTTCCTTCATGTGGTAGCTGTAACCTGTAGAACTGATGCATTAATCGGTAGTTGACTCTGACGTATTATTTGAACACCCCGTCAGAGCTGCAGCTGGCTGCTTCACTCTTCACTAATGGGAGATCTCTGTTTTACTCAGGCTGGGAACAACCTCATCTATTGGCTTTTTATGGCCCCAACAAAATCACAACTTCCCTGATGCCTGGGTCTCTGTTGTGCTCCCGATTTATAGTTGGGAAGTTTGTGTGTACCTTACTCTGAGAGTCTTATGGACGGTAAGGACATAGACATTGATAATCCTGATTGACCTGGTCAGTCTGTTCTAGTATCGGGCTTATATTTGCCTTTTGCTAAGAGTTGTCGGACTCCTTTTCTTAGATCCACCAACAAGTCTGAAAGTGCAGCATTTGTATCAGTCTTCCTCAACTTTATGTTTACAAGTTTTCTAGTCCACTGTGATAGTAATGTAAAAGGAGACTTCCTGCCTAAAATACCAGAATATTAAGCATACTTCTTGGGCAAAATGTGGTACTAAGGACCAGTACTTTTTTTTGTGTGCAAGTGCAATGGAATGTTGTAGCACTGTCTTAATAAAAGTGAGTTACGGGGGAAGAAAAAAAAAGGGAACTTGGAGTGAACGTGTTGAGCAGGGGAGTGTTGATGAAGAGGATTACCTGTCGCATTGCTTACTTTGCTGAACAACCTCTAGCAAAATGTACAGTAGGTCTTTAGACCTAGAAGTGATGCTCAGATTCCTTCATTTAGGCAGCCTAATAAGTGGGTAAAATCACAACTGACTGGTGTCTATCTAACATGTTGCTTCCAACTTGAGTGCCTTTGGAGCTCCCAGTCTTCCCAACTAATATGTCCAGGGATACCAGAAATGAACTCGGAGATACTTATCTATGATCTTACAGATGAAACAATCAGACTTTGACTAAACAGATGCTTTTTTGATATATAGTTCCAAAACCACACTCCTGATTCATGAAGATGAACCTAAAAAGATGCGAGTAGCATTTGTTGTAATAGACCTACTTTTATTTAATGAAACTCAGAAGTAAGCTGATCAATCCTTTTGATGAAACGTTTGATAGATAGCTTTTACTTTACAGCTGCCAAATTGTCACATTCCAATCACAGGTTGTCCAGAACTTTGAGCAGGTGGTTTTGTGTTCATATATAGAACTTGCACGCCAATATGAGTAACAGGAGTCAAGGTTGTAGATTGGAAGGTCCTTTATCCACTCTATGGAGGTGTGGACTGTTTAAATTTTTGGTAAAGGTATATATCTCTTCCCCGTAGGTTGTGACTTTAGGATTCTAAGATTGAGGTTGAAGGGTGTATGTAGAGAATCTTCTGACTCACTGCTGTGTTTGGGTTTTTTGTTTGGGTTTTTTTTAAGATGCTGGGAATCCTGTTTTAAATTTGAATGCAAGTTTGGAAGTTGACCTTCAGTTAGCTTCAAGTGAAGTAAATTATTCGACCTAGGCACTGCTAACATTTCATACTATGTTTTTGTTCTTATAATGGTACCACAAGCATGCTTCTCCAGAGGTAGAATTTGTCATTGCAAGAAGTGCTAATGTTGTTCCCCTTACTTATAGCTATCCATCCCACTGTTTATGTACAGATAACTAATAACCTTTTATAGCATTGCTTAGTAATATTAAAATGTTAGTGTAAACTTACTGTATGTTAGCATTTTAATAAATACTGTGGATTCCAAAGAACATTTTGTGGAGGCATTTAATAAAGCTACAGATACTTGCAATTTCTCTGATTTTTAAATTTCTCTGATTTTCCTTGACTTTTTTTCAGGGCTAGCTTTTCCCTGAGCATACAAGGTCAAAAACTAACTATGCTCACAAATGACATTACATCTTTGTCCTTGAGGGGCCTGAGAAATGTGTTGTAAACAAACCAGGAGCTTTCCTAGTTTCTTCAAACTTCAGGAAATGTTCTTTCTTCACAGCTGCTTCTTGTTTTTCTCTCTTACAGTATGTGTATGTGGCTCTGTATAGGTACACATACTTATTGTGTGCGTAAATATATGCATATGGGGAATGCTACTAATATACAAAAGCTAGTATGTATTTAAGTCCACACAACGTAGGGTAAAGAACAGGTTGGTTAGTAAAACGACTTCCTGCCTCATACCTGCTACAAATGATCAGGAAATGGAGAAGGAATCACTGTAGCTTGACAAAACATCAGCATTTCATGTGCATTCCCTCATTCTCATTGGTGGTGTCTATGAAACTAAATTCTTCGAGGAAAACCTGTTTCTTTGGGAGGGGAAGAAACTGTTTTTTGCTTGAACGCATTTTCTGATGACTGAAGCCAGCTGTGGACAGTGCAGGTGCTGAACCTGGAAACATACAGAGTTTTCTCCTCTTTTTGAAATCTTGAAATATTGGCAGGGTGAGCTTTTTTGCCTTAGCTGGATGGCAAACATGCAAGAATGCCCAAGTGTGTTGGGAGTGGTGGTGGGTGCAATTGGACAAAATTAGGGGTTGGGGGGAATCCATTAAGGGATGTTTAAAGAAAGCGTGACCAGTAATTCAAGTAGTTCTGAAGTCGCAGATGGTTGGAAGGACATGGAGGGGAAAAGTTATATTCTTCCCTAGGGATCTGCTATTACAGTTGGGATACTGAGTGAACAGAGCTGTAGTATGACCTTGCCACAGCCCTTCTTATATGCTCATGGGGGATTCTTGTTTCTCCATCAGGGAATTAGGTGGTCATACAATAGTAACAGAGCTAGGATGGCTTAAATACCTGAAGAAAGGTTTGTGTCATGAAACTTCGCATAGCTGATGTAGTAAGATATTTCTTCTTGCTGTGGAGTCTGCCTCAGTTGTATTTATAATCATTTTCTTAGATGCCTGAGCTATTGCTTCTAGCTTGAGCTAGTACTGAGTGCAACATTGTGTTAAGACAAAGTAAAACTGATCCGGTTTGTAAGAAGTTCTGGGCTTCTCATAGTGGAGCTCTATGGTTGACTCAGTAGCTTGCTTCTGTAGTGTATTTGTTGTCATGTCTGCTACCTCAAGACTGCAGTGCTGTAGTATAAACTCAGCTTGTTCCAAGATGCTTTGCAAACTGAAATTAGTATTAGATACTGTTGTACACCGGTTAAAATTCTTAATAAACTTTAAAAGCTCGTGTTGTCCAGGTGTTCCTTCACTTGTGCTGATTGAATTCAGGTGAAAATAGAATAGAATAGTTCAGTTGGGAGGGACTTTCCAATGACCATTCAGTCCAACTGCCTGACCACTTCAAAAAGTTAAAGCATGTTGTTAAGGGCATTGTCCAAATGCCTCTTAAACACTGACAGGTCTGGGGCATTGACCATCTCTTTAGGAAGCCTGTTCCAGTGTTTGACCACCCTCTCGGTAAAGAAATGCTTCCTAATGTCCCGTCTAAACCTCCCCTGGCGCAGCTTTGAACCGTTCCCACGTGTCCTGTCACTGGATACCGCGAGAAGAGCTCAGCACCTCCCTCTCCACTTCCCCTCCTCAGGAAGCTGTGGAGAGCAATGAGGTCGCCCCTCAGCCTCCTTTTCTCCAAAC
>NW_008795138.1:2104427-2107741 GCF_000699145.1 Aptenodytes forsteri | reverse complement strand
TTTCGGCAGGGCTGCTTTCCAGCCACTTCTCTCCCAATTTATACCGGATGCAGAATCCGGTATTTGGACTTGTTAAATTTCATGCCATTGATGATTGCCCAATGCTCCAATCTATCTAGATTCCTCTGCAAGGCCTCTTGTCCCTCAAGAGAGTCAACAGCACCTCCCAGCGAGCAAACTTGCTAATGGTGCATTCAACTCCACAGAACGGCACAGCCTGGAACAGCTGAGACATTTGGCTGCCTCAACTGAGTTGGTACAGCTCAGTGATAGAAATTTATGGTTAAAATAGGCACTGTGAGGAAATGAAATAGGGGGAATGAATACATATCTGGATTTGAAAATAAAAGCTCAATATAAACTTTAAAAAAATCAAGAAAAATTATTGGTAATTTTGTTGAGGTATAGTTTGAGCAGAACATGTAGGGTTTTTTACCAGTACGCTCGGAAGTGATTGTTTCCATTTTGCTGATTAATTTATTAAGTAACTTCCAATAAGTATTTTAAAATTATAGAAATAATTGTTTGCAGTGATAAATGTGTAAAATTCTTTATGAAAGGTTTGTATAAGCTTGTTTTTATGAACTGGTGCACAAGGAACTGCATCTGCTGTATACCTCTACCAGTAACTGTCTTAAATTTGAGTGTCTAATTGAAGAGAGAACTGGAAGAGCTTCTAGGGTGTTAAGTTTGCGTCATGTCTTTAGAGGTAGCATTATAATCATTTGAGATAAATTTCTATTTGATAAAAAAGTGTAGTTTTCAGAATTTTAATAGAATAAATATGATAATATTGTGTCTTAAGTAATGAAGGAAACTCAGTGGTGACAGAACTTAACTTTGCACATTGTGTTTTGTATAAACTACTCTGGAATAGAAGTTAGATAGCTGTTGCCATGTTTGAACAGTTGGTGGCTCCAATGCTTTGCAGCTGTCACTATACATAATGCCAAAACAAGTTAATTCTATTCTAGCAGTATTGAACTAGTCAGAAATGTAAAAAGAAAATCAGAATCAGGAACTTAGTAAATAGCCAAACACTTCTAACTTGCATTTTAAGCCACTAGTTAAACACCCTTTTTAGTTCTTAAATAAATGTA
This sequence comes from Aptenodytes forsteri, assembly GCF_000699145.1. Classification (NCBI taxonomy): domain Eukaryota; kingdom Metazoa; phylum Chordata; class Aves; order Sphenisciformes; family Spheniscidae; genus Aptenodytes; species Aptenodytes forsteri. The sequence continues at coordinate 2,106,641 of NW_008795138.1, read as the reverse complement.
AACTCCAATATTCCTGTCTAGCTTAAGATAAAATACAAGGGGCTCCTTCGTGAAGTGCCAGTTCAGAATCAGTAGCAATATTCTTAAAACCAGTGTAGCTGACAGCATTCCTGCTCCATATCGCAGGATTATACAGGCAAGACAGATGACAGCTCTCCTGACCAAAAAAAAAGGAGAAGGGGGAATAGTCAAAGAATCCATTGCTGGAAAAGAGGCAGAAATGAGCAAATACCACGTAGACAATCTTTAAACTGACTCACGCAACTGCTTATGTACTTGAAAAGGGTAATGCTTTTGTTTAGACTTCAAAATAAAGCATTTAGTGGGCAGTGGAGTTTTGACGGAGCAAGATGATAACTTCTTAACAGAAGAGCGGGTGCTGATTAGCTGTCATTTCAGTCATTGCAGGAACATTTAATAAACACAAGACTTGAACAGGATGGACAACTTTGTAGAAAGTGTTAGTCCTATAAGTCTGGAGAAAGCCTTGGATAAACGTGTAGAAATGAGACTAGAAACTTCCAGTGATGACTTTTTCCAACTTTTCGGCCCCATAAAATATGATTGGAGAGATGAAACATTCCTCCCTGGGTTTTCCATGTTCTAGGGAAAAGGAAAATGTAGACACCTCCCCACACACACTATTGGAAAACTACAGTTTGTCTATTTTAACTGAAATATTTGTATTATGCCATCCTGAACTACCATAGGTACCCCATGCTCCTGTTTTCCTTCGTGTCTTGTTTTTCATCTGGATTGTATTACCATGCTTCCTTCTTGAAACTTCTGTAGCTTATGGTGGGAACAGCGCTGCAGGACAAAATCATGGGGAACGCAGCCTTGCAGGTACAGCTTAGTCCTCCGAATTAGAGTGAGGTAGAGAGCGACTTGACAAGACACAGACCAATGAAATCATGTAGTGAGCCAAAGCTACACGTGAGTGCAGTCGGTGTGTAGCATTTTATTTCTGCAGAGTTGAATGTTATGTGCTGATGAAGTTCTGTTTGGGGGTGAAAAAAGTGTGTGGGGGGGGTATGTAAGAAACCTTTGCAATGTGCAAAAAAAAAAAAAAAAAAAAAATCCTTACCAAGACCCTTCATTTTTGTTTACTTCTGTCTCCTGGAGGAGACAAAAGAACAAAAATAGCCCTGCTGATCAGAATTTGTATGTCAGTTTTGATTGCTGTATAGCATCATACTATCTTAGCAATGTTTCATCAAACAATATATTCTAGCAAAATGAAGCCCCCAAAAAAGGTATCATTCCAACACCTACCCTCACATACTTTTTTCCTTTTAAAATTAATTTTTTTGAAATCTTTTATACTAAAGTCATAAGAGTTGCACTTGGAGACAAGGCTGGAATGTAGTTAGAGGTATAGTATTTACCAGAGAACCAGCCTATAAAACACTTTCTAAATACGTTTTGTTCATTTTTGCATAGTTATTCCTAATATTTCTATTATTTTAAGGTATTAAATGTTCCTAAATTCTACTGAAACCATGTAGTACTAAGTACTAAGATTAAACTTACATGCTTGTATTGTCCTTACAGTGCTCTGGAACAGTCAGTGGATAACAGCAGGCTAACCTCTCAAAGTATTTACATGCTGCAATATCTAATTCTTGTTCCTACAGCGGACTTCTAAGTCGCTCACATGTAATGTAATATATTTTTCATGAAATGTATGTTAATAGTATTGGCGAGACAGGACAAACGCACAATTCGGAGATCCTCATCCATGATACGCCTTGAGCTAAGACTAGTCAGCTCCTTAACGGGGAGCAGTTTGGTTCCAGTCTGTAAAAGCTTTTGTTCCTACGTAAGAGCAAACGTAGTTCCTTTGGGTGGCAGTTAAGATGTGGTATAAAAATTGGTGGTGTCTAAATATCTCCTTAAGCACCTTTTTTTTTTTAATGAGGACCTGGGACTAACTGTTTCCATGAACTAGTTTCATTTATCTGTTTAATACAAAGTGGGAAGTAAACTTGAAGTACGGCTTCACAAGTAGTTCAGGGGCAGCAGAATTCATGAAATCTTGTTGTGTGGTGGTTGGCTTTGGTATCCAAAGTAATCCAATTTCCACTTGAAGCTTTTTCTGTAACTGAGGCATTTCTGATACCTCATACCTAGAACACCAGAGAAATACCCATTAACAAGTTGTTATGGGCAGATAGGCATTAACATCATTACACAGTGTGATTTTTTTTTTTT
>NW_008795138.1:2091141-2097146 GCF_000699145.1 Aptenodytes forsteri | reverse complement strand
AAAAAATCAAGAAAAATTATTGGTAATTTTGTTGAGGTATAGTTTGAGCAGAACATGTAGGGTTTTTTACCAGTACGCTCGGAAGTGATTGTTTCCATTTTGCTGATTAATTTATTAAGTAACTTCCAATAAGTATTTGAAAATTATAGAAATAATTGTTTGCAGTGATAAATGTGTAAAATTCTTTATGAAAGGTTTGTATAAGCTTGTTTTTATGAACTGGTGCACAAGGAACTGCATCTGCTGTATACCTCTACCAGTAACTGTCTTAAATTTGAGTGTCTAATTGAAGAGAGAACTGGAAGAGCTTCTAGGGTGTTAAGTTTGCGTCATGTCTTTAGAGGTAGCATTATAATCATTTGAGATAAATTTCTATTTGATAAAAAAGTGTAGTTTTCAGAATTTTAATAGAATAAATATGATAATATTGTGTCTTAAGTAATGAAGGAAACTCAGTGGTGACAGAACTTAACTTTGCACATTGTGTTTTGTATAAACTACTCTGGAATAGAAGTTAGATAGCTGTTGCCATGTTTGAACAGTTGGTGGCTCCAATGCTTTGCAGCTGTCACTATACATAATGCCAAAACAAGTTAATTCTATTCTAGCAGTATTGAACTAGTCAGAAATGTAAAAAGAAAATCAGAATCAGGAACTTAGTAAATAGCCAAACACTTCTAACTTGCATTTTAAGCCACTAGTTAAACACCCTTTTTAGTTCTTAAATAAATGTAAACTCCAATATTCCTGTCTAGCTTAAGATAAAATACAAGGGGCTCCTTCGTGAAGTGCCAGTTCAGAATCAGTAGCAATATTCTTAAAACCAGTGTAGCTGACAGCATTCCTGCTCCATATCGCAGGATTATACAGGCAAGACAGATGACAGCTCTCCTGACCAAAAAAAAAAGGAGAAGGGGGAATAGTCAAAGAATCCATTGCTGGAAAAGAGGCAGAAATGAGCAAATACCACGTAGACAATCTTTAAACTGACTCACGCAACTGCTTATGTACTTGAAAAGGGTAATGCTTTTGTTTAGACTTCAAAATAAAGCATTTAGTGGGCAGTGGAGTTTTGACGGAGCAAGATGATAACTTCTTAACAGAAGAGCGGGTGCTGATTAGCTGTCATTTCAGTCATTGCAGGAACATTTAATAAACACAAGACTTGAACAGGATGGACAACTTTGTAGAAAGTGTTAGTCCTATAAGTCTGGAGAAAGCCTTGGATAAATGTGTAGAAATGAGACTAGAAACTTCCAGTAATGACTTTTTCCAACTTTTCGGCCCCATAAAATATGATTGGAGAGATGAAACATTCCTCCCTGGGTTTTCCATGTTCTAGGGAAAAGGAAAATGTAGACACCTCCCCACACACACTATTGGAAAACTACAGTTTGTCTATTTTAACTGAAATATTTGTATTATGCCATCCTGAACTACCATAGGTACCCCATGCTCCTGTTTTCCTTCGTGTCTTGTTTTTCATCTGGATTGTATTACCATGCTTCCTTCTTGAAACTTCTGTAGCTTATGGTGGGAACAGCGCTGCAGGACAAAATCATGGGGAACGCAGCCTTGCAGGTACAGCTTAGTCCTCCGAATTAGAGTGAGGTAGAGAGCGACTTGACAAGACACAGACCAATGAAATCATGTAGTGAGCCAAAGCTACACGTGAGTGCAGTCGGTGTGTAGCATTTTATTTCTGCAGAGTTGAATGTTATGTGCTGATGAAGTTCTGTTTGGGGGTGAAAAAAGTGGGGGGTGTGTATGTAAGAAACCTTTGCAATGTGCAAAAAAAAAAAAATCCTTACCAAGACCCTTCATTTTTGTTTACTTCTGTCTCCTGGAGGAGACAAAAGAACAAAAATAGCCCTGCTGATCAGAATTTGTATGTCAGTTTTGATTGCTGTATAGCATCATACTATCTTAGCAATGTTTCATCAAACAATATATTCTAGCAAAATGAAGCCCCCAAAAAAGGTATCATTCCAACACCTACCCTCACATACTTTTTTCCTTTTAAAATTAATTTTTTTGAAATCTTTTATACTAAAGTCATAAGAGTTGCACTTGGAGACAAGGCTGGAATGTAGTTAGAGGTATAGTATTTACCAGAGAACCAGCCTATAAAACACTTTCTAAATACGTTTTGTTCATTTTTGCATAGTTATTCCTAATATTTCTATTATTTTAAGGTATTAAATGTTCCTAAATTCTACTGAAACCATGTAGTACTAAGTACTAAGATTAAACTTACATGCTTGTATTGTCCTTACAGTGCTCTGGAACAGTCAGTGGATAACAGCAGGCTAACCTCTCAAAGTATTTACATGCTGCAATATCTAATTCTTGTTCCTACAGCGGACTTCTAAGTCGCTCACATGTAATGTAATATATTTTTCATGAAATGTATGTTAATAGTATTGGCGAGACAGGACAAACGCACAATTCGGAGATCCTCATCCATGATACGCCTTGAGCTAAGACTAGTCAGCTCCTTAACGGGGAGCAGTTTGGTTCCAGTCTGTAAAAGCTTTTGTTCCTACGTAAGAGCAAACGTAGTTCCTTTGGGTGGCAGTTAAGATGTGGTATAAAAATTGGTGGTGTCTAAATATCTCCTTAAGCACCTTTTTTTTTTTAATGAGGACCTGGGACTAACTGTTTCCATGAACTAGTTTCATTTATCTGTTTAATACAAAGTGGGAAGTAAACTTGAAGTACGGCTTCACAAGTAGTTCAGGGGCAGCAGAATTCATGAAATCTTGTTGTGTGGTGGTTGGCTTTGGTATCCAAAGTAATCCAATTTCCACTTGAAGCTTTTTCTGTAACTGAGGCATTTCTGATACCTCATACCTAGAACACCAGAGAAATACCCATTAACAAGTTGTTATGGGCAGATAGGCATTAACATCATTACACAGTGTGATTTTTTTTTTTTATTTTTTTAAATGAAATGTAAGGTTGGAAATTGACTTTTTGTATTGTGAATTTCATTCCCAAGTTCATAAAGGTTTTGTGTACTGATGGAAATTGCATCTTGCTAAATATAGAGTGATCTATAAAGAGAGCATGTGATGTAGTTAGGGAGGTTCAGCAGCCTTTCAATAGAAAGTTATGACTGTATTTTGCCTCAAGTTGCACCAGGGGAAGTTTATATTGGATATTAGGGAAAAATTTCTTCACCGAAAGGGTTGTCAAGCACTGGAAGAGGCTGCCCAGGGAAGTGGTTGAGTCACCATCCCTGGAGGTATTCAAAAGATGTGTAGACGTGGCACTTAGGGACATGGTTTAGTGGTGGACTTGGCAGTGCTAGCTTAACGGTTGGACTTGATGATCTTAAAGGTCTTTTCCAACCTAAATGATTCTGTAATTTATAATCCAGAAGGCGATCAGTGCTAGCACTTCAAGACAAAATACTCGATCATTTGTAGGAAGAGATTGGAGCCCAGTACTCCTTCCTTCCAGTACGCCAACTTGGTAGACTGAGGTTCTGCTCTCCCCCAGACCAGTTGCTGCAACTATTACAGTGCATGTTGGGATAACATGCACTCAGAGACTTTACTGTGTAGCCCTATCACTTTAAAAATACATCAATATCTCACATGTTGACCTGGGAGAGGTGTGGAGAGTTTGAATCTGTGTCAGGCAGAGACAGCCAGTCACTTACATCTTGAATGTGTGAATGGTATTACAGAAAATGAGGGTGTCTGCATTCATTTTCTTTGATACTTATTTACATAAGATGTGACCAAATTACTGCCTTTTGGTCTGAACTTGAGATTTGGTAGGCATTCTTTCGCTTAGTTTGTCGATTAGGTGGGACCTAATGGTGAGGTAGGTCACCTGCTCAACACTGGCAGCATGTAGCTACTAATGATCTAAAAATCAGTGCCTGGGAATCATTACTGATGGAAACTTAAGCCCTTACTGACTTTTAGGAGTGCCTAGGTTTGCCCTGATTTTTAAATGACTAAATTCTGGATTTAGTGCCAGTGAAGCATGCACCTGTAACTGCCTGGATTACATTGCATGAATTGGGAACTCGGTGGAGAAAAGTTAGGAAGAAACAAGAAGTTGATCCCTAAGGGCAAAACTCAGTGCAGAATTAAATCTGAGAGCTGCAGCAGGATCATTTTCAGTTCTGTTCTATGGACAATAAACCACACTGAAAAACATGAGAGCTGAAGGAAAAACCACCACCAAGGGTTGCACCTCTCTGGGTAAAGTTTTTCTACGAGGACTGAAATAACACTATGGGCAAACACTGTCTTCAAACTTTGCCGTTCGGGGTAGCTGTATGTTAAGGGCTGCAGGGGCACAAAGAAAGAAAGAACATAGACACCTTTTATCTTTGAGTATCAGTTTGTAAGACTGTATGTGAGTAGTAGAAGTGGCACGCTACTGTAAGGTAGGGTCTGCAGTTCTGAAGGATGCTATAACTTGGGTTTTATTGTCTTAGTGGAATGTCCTGAGAGGCGTATTTTTTCAGTTTTTTACTGTTGTTCTAAGTAGAATGAATGTGACTCCAGCTTGTTACTTACAGTGGAGCTTGTATAGGTAAGATGTGCTCATATAATTGCAAGGCAAACCAGACATTTCTGAGATTTACAGTTGTTCAGAACTTAGTGAATCAATAAAGACTTTTTTTTGTGAGACTGCATCTTTTTTGGATGTTTCTGTGTCCCCCCACCTGCTTGGGGAGAAAAGACAGAAAGCTAAAACCTGGTACACTGTAAATACTTCGTTGGTCCAGTTGCAGAAGCTGAAGCATCAAGTACGTTCTGTTTAGGTGCATGTCCTGTGGTTTATACCGCTTCAGAATAGTTTTTAATGTGTTCTACCCACCAACAAAAACTGAGAAGCGGGGCATCAACTACAGAGTTAGAATAAATGCTTCCCAAGTTGCAGGGGCCACGAGGAATAGTAACAGAAGTTATGAGTGATACTGCTTACAGTAGGAGCGTCTCCACATGTGCGTATTGACTTACCTGCTAACTTACGAAGGTGGTGCCTGGTCCTCTTGTTGAACAAATAGTTTCTGATTGCAGGGTCTTCTGCGGCATCATTGTTCTGACAACATAACAATATTGTGAACATCAGATATGGACTAAGGGAAATTAATTCATATCTCTAGGCACGATGAAACTTGAGTTTATAAGATGTGAACAACAGTCCCTTTGTGGCACGTAGGGAAAAGAAGAGGTATGTATTCTGTGTTTATAGATGAACAAAATTGTGTTGACCTTTTGTTGATGCTTCGAAGAAGAATATTTAAATATCCACAGACGTCTGGCTTTTTTTTTAATACTGATGATGATGAATGGATACTGATATTGAGTGTAGACTTCTCTCGTATTAGGATTGGGTTGCAGAACCGTACTTCTTCCAACTACACAACAGATTCTTCTTGTGTTACATGCTAGTATTTTGTAGAAGTTGCTGCTTTTCTTTGCTGCACTCTGCTCTACTGGGCATTCCCTCTTAGGTGTTCTTTCTGATAATGTCTTCATTGTACAGGCCTGAGCTAACTATCCTGCAAGGAAGACAAGGGATATTAATGAAAAGACAACAAGAGATTAAGAATGTTCACACTACAGTTATCTGAGGAAGTCTCCATGGAAACAGTGTACCTAGCAGTAAGAAGTACTTTTCAAAGTAAATGGCTGACTGCTGAGCTATGCTTGAAGTATAAATTATTAAATAAATAAAACCTTTATGAAAATATATGTGCCATTACACTCTGGGTACAGTACTCCGAAGTGAATGCTTGAACGGAGAATCGCCGTAAAGCACCGCAGCGCTTTCTAGGCAGGCAGGCTGCAGCGTCCGCCTTGCAGCGGCGCGCGGCGCGCGGCGGGGAGGGCCCGCCGCTGTCCCCGGGACCCGGAGCGGGGGGGGGGCGGCGGCTGCTGCTGCTGACAAGCGGTGGGAGCAGTGCCTGGTGGGCAGCGGAGCCGACCGCCGCCGCTGGCCCCCGGACCCGGCGCGGGCGGCTGCCGCTGCTG
>NW_008795138.1:2087801-2091089 GCF_000699145.1 Aptenodytes forsteri | reverse complement strand
TGCTGCTGCTGACAAGCGGTGGGAGCAGTGCCTGGTGAGCAGCGCAGCAGGCACCGCTGCCGGATAGTGGCACGAGCAGTGACGCTTCTTCGGGTCCGCCAGCGTTTTTTCCGCTGACGGTGGTTTGCCGATTTCACCGGGAAGGTGAAGAACATGTGTGGGGTTAACACAGAGGCAGGGAATTAGGGCACAAGGGATGTTGGGGCCGTAATGCACTGGGGGAAGCAGCAGCAATTGAAGTTTAGATTGGAATATAGAATAATAGCAGAATAGCGTTTGTTATGCGCTTGGGGGGGGGAGTAGGCAATGCTGATGGTCTATGATACTCCGCTGTGGCCTGCAACTACTTCCCCAGCGTTCTTTCTCTCATCTGTCCCTACCTGAGGTCTCAGCTGACAATTCTTTGTAATTGCAAGCATGAAACAAAATACTGTTTTCTCATTAAGATTTCACAACGATTTTTCAGTTAAAATTCATAATTCATTTTTTAAAAGAAAAAAACCCGCTCTTGGAGAATTTATCTCCAAATACAGGTCAAACTTGTAATACTAGTATCAACTCTTCTTCAGCACTGCAGTTAACGGACCCTTAGATGAGTTAAACTTGGAGTTGTGTGTGAAGTTTTACTGGCTTCACTGTAAGTTTATGGGGCCATTGATAACAGAGTGTGATAGTGTTATGAATCCAAATGCTGCGTAGCTTTTAGTCCTAGTTTACTAGCTTAATGATCTCAATCTAAAATAAAAGGACTTGTTTTTTACTTACCATATAACTATGGAGTAGTTCTGAAAAACTGAAGAAAAAGTTGATGGTTGTTTTTTTGGTTTTGGTCCCCCCCCCCCGTGCTGTTGCTGTAACTTCAAGGAGCTCCATTGGAGTGCTAGGATCTCCGCTCTGTTCAAAGCTGTATAAAAAGCAAAAGGGTAGCATCAGAACCAAGAGCTTACAGAGAGCATGTGTTAGACCAGAAACAGATGGGTAGAATTTGCCACTGGGCCATGATGTGGACATACTAGCCAACACAACAGTCCGTGTTCTTAATGAAAAACTTCCTTAATTGCTGTGATGTGTATAAAAATAATAGTTAAAAGACTCATAGTAAAGAAAGCTTTGAAGAATGACTTAGAAGAATGAGGCAGCTTAATGGATGTTTGAACTACTTTCAGATATATGAGACAAAATAGGAGATAGCATGAAAGAATTTGATCATTTCAGAAGATGGAGATAAGTGCCGTAGTTCTCTGGAAGTCGAAACTCCCCTTTGCGTCCTGAGATGGGAACAGTAAAAGGATATGCAACTGAAGCCAAGCAACTTGTATTTGACGTGGCAAAGAATGTGAGAAAAGTGGAAGTGGTCAAAGTGACAGGTCAGAAAAGTTATTTTTGTAGTAGCTTTCTGAAAGGATACAAACAGGGAAGATGGCACAGCCAAATAAAGCGTTTTCAATAGTTACAAGTCCAAAGGAGAACGTCATCTATGTAGATGAGCAGGAAACAGTGCTGTGTGCCAAAAATAATAGAAAGTTGCATTTGAGCTTGATGTGATTCAGAGGGATGAGTTGAAGGTGTAACCTCCTCCGGCATTGCGCCAGCGTTTCAGGTAATACAGTGGTATTGTTCATGGTGATTAAGAAAAGGAGGCAAGGGGGAATTTGTGGAAGTGGTATTCTATAGTCATCTTGAGCTGACAGCTGGATATCCATGAGGAGCCACCAAGGGCACATGTCAAGGCTTTGGTCAAGAAGAGAGACAAGTCTGTAGCCAATGTTAATGTTCTCTCATCAAGTTCATGTATGTATATTCTCGTGTTAAAATGAGAGTAGTCCCTTTCTTCTGCATATGGTTGCAAATATGCAGAAACTTTTTCTAGAATATTTGATTCATGAAACTTGTTAGCTAAAATACACATTTTAATGCTAAAAGCAGGGAAACTTCGAAGCATAAAACCTGCAAGAAAATTAAATTCAATCTCATAATTAAACCAAAGTTAATTATTTCCTTCACAGTCCCTATGCTAAAGTTATTAAAGAAAAAAAACCAAAAACAACCCAAACCAAAAACCAACCCCCCAAATCCCCCAACAAACAAACAAAAAAAAATCCCACCCCACCTTTTGGACTACACCTCATCTTCCTCATCTTGAAAGAGCAAGTTAAAACATGTATATTCAGTTTCTTGCCAAAAAGCTCCATTTTCCCTTAGCCTGTAGAATTGGAGAGTAGAGGTTTCTCTATTATTATTATTTCTATTTTTTATCTAAAGTCTTTTTATTTGCAGTGGCACTCCCTGTTCTGTTTTCCCCTCTTTTTCCTCATGAAGGGCCTAAAATGTCTTTCGTTGTAGTTTGCTTTATCAAGATGATTGTAACCTGTCATCTGAGTTCACTCTTTATATATCAACAGTGTAAGAACAGTAGAACAAATCATATTAAAGGACATTTCATATAATGTATGTTGGAACTTGCTGACAGAAGGAAGTGGCCAAGTCCAGGAGTATAGATGATTCAAAAAAAGGGAAATACTAGTCCTCTCTGCTTCTTACGAACTGTCACTCAGTAGACTGGATAATGTTAATGTAATGCCATTCTTTTATTGCTTTGCTCAGCAGAGAAATGGTTGACCTCTAGTGCAAGTTTTAATAACTTAAGTGTCAATTCGTTACCTGTATTCAAATGGATGCACAGAATAATTCACACTTGGAACTCTTTTTGCAGTCCTCTGTTGAAATTGCTGCCGCAGATAAAAGATTTATTTTTAAGTGAAAGCTGGGATAGACTAATGCTGTACGGTGCTGAATGACCACCAGCAGCTTCAAAACCGACTAAGAACAATTTCCAGCTATAAGGGGTAAGGCGTGCCGTTTAAATTTGTGCATGGAGGGGATTCTTAACTCTGGCATCAAGGAAGCTAAACTGATGAGTCCCAGCTGCTTCCTTGGCTGCTCCGACAGATACCATTGGATTTTGGCTTGTAGACATGAGAGGGTTTTGTAAACTGGTCCTTTGTCACTTCTGCCTAAGAAAACTGAAATTTTTGAAGACATCTTGAAGATAACTGAATTCTTGGAGGCTTTTGTCAGAAAAGCAAAAGTTTGGCATTTGAAACCAAACTGAATTGTGTATGTTACTGCCAGTTTGTAAGCCTATTGCGAGTAGTTCCTAAAAGCACTACAAATACACTCTCTCTCTTCTGATGCTTTTCGGGGGTTACTGCTTACACACCAATGCGTTGCTTCCTTTCCCTGTAGGTCTCTCCCCCCCGCCCCCCCCCGGGTGTGCGTGGGCCCTCC
>NW_008795138.1:2052154-2087039 GCF_000699145.1 Aptenodytes forsteri | reverse complement strand
GGGTGGCTGGGCTCGTTCTCGGGGGGGGGGGGGGCTGCCCGGCCCCTTCCTCAAGAGAGAAGATGCTCTGCTCGGGGTGTGGGCTCTGCAAAAACTGGAGCACCCCGACGCCTGGCTAAAATCCCCTTGCCCCCGCTTCCATACCGTATCGCGTGCGGCGCAGAGGAGAGAGGGGGCGAGCCGGCTTGAGCTGGGGGGCCACCCTGCTTTCAGCCGTCCGTGGGCAGGCACGGGTACATCGGTGCCAGCGCAAACCCTGAAGGAAGGGGAGAGCGTCTTGGACTGGTGGAGTTACTCTTGTGAGAAATGAGAATGATTTACACCACTGCAAGTGGTGGATCTGCACATTTTCTCTACTGGATGTCTGCCTATGGCTGTAGCTGAATAAAATTCCCGGGAAAGTAATGTCTTAAGTAATGGCAATTTGAGTACACCCTAGCATTTGTATCAACAATGAAACTTTTTTTTTTAAGCGGATACCAAATGACGAGACAAAGCATGTATGTAATAAGATGTACCTTCTTAGATTTGGGGGTTGTTTCCAGCCCCGTGAGAACCTCGGTTGATTTCAGTGGTGCTAATCACAAAAGTAAAATGCAGATCATGGTCAGGGATATAGGGTTGGAAAATACTTTTTTCTACACACATATCTGTAAAGTGTGTTCATGTTTAGATGACAAGTTAACTAGTAAATGTGAGTCAGTGCTTTCCTGACAGAAAATGACTTCAATGCAACAAAAACTGAATTAACATCCCCCTCACTTCAAAATATCAACAGCCTCTTCCTTTTTTTTTTTAAGATAATCTGTGTAGTTTTTATTAACTCTGCAAGTTGAGATAAGGCATACTATGTTTATTCCTAAAGGAATCGCCTTCAAAATACAGCTTTTTTATGACTCTAATTTTAAACATAACAGATAATCCTAAACTTAATATCGCAGTGTGCAGTTTACAAATCAAAGTACTATATTTAGGTTACCAGTACATTTGACAACACGTGTTGTCTTCTTACATTGTCCTTAGCTAAAGATTATAGTATTGTCTTCACTAAAAAGAAAATAAACACTTTAATTGGAAAGCCTGATTAGATACTGTGCAAATGAAGATGTTTGGAAAGTGAAATCTGAGTCAAAGCCCTGTCAGTGATTTAAATTTTTTGTGCTGATTATTTGTGTGAATAACATAATTATGAATGATATGGTAACAGTTTATCTATGTTCTTCTCATTCCGTAGTCTAGCGTAACTATGATGCTTTCTCTGCCATTATCATTTATTTTGATACCATACATTCACTTGTATACTGGGGATAGGGAGGAAACAAGTTGCCTCAAGAGGAAAGAACTATGGTACCTTATGTTTGTTTCTTCTGCCCTGCTCTCTGATTTCCTCCCTTCCCCTATAATATTTTTGCAACACCACTCTCATTTTCTTCTTTTGACTTTTCTGTATTTCCTGTTCCTTAAGCAAAAGCTGGTTTTGAATTATAAGAGTAATAAAAGAATTCCTTTCTCCGCTGCTGCCCCTGCAAGCAGCGGTCAGCAGGAGGTGCGGTACAGCTGTGTGGTCAGCAGCCTTTTTACTCTTTGAAGGAATTGCATTGCTGTAGGCAGCCTGGAAAACACCAGCCCTCGAGGAGCCGAGTACAAGCGTCAGAGTTCTTGCTCTGAGTAGCTTTGATCTCAGAGGTACAGGAAACAAGTAATTGCAAACAGTAAAACCCATTCAGAATTGGAGATGACAAGAAAATGGGGTTTAAATGAGTGTTTTAGAAGGTTTAGGTGTGATTAAAGGTATTTGTAGGCTGGAAACATAATGTGAAGAGAAAGAAATGTCAGTTTTGCTACTGATCTTCTTTTGAGGCAAGAAGTGAAAAATACTTTAAAACCTTTTCTGATGGCACCTAGAAATGTGTTTGTGTGTAATACACACACACGTAAACACTTTCTGTAGGTGCCCACTTGTGAAAATAGGTGTCAGAGCTGCCTTTATAAGGCTTAATTCGGTTGCTTAAATGTAGGCATCTGGCACCATCTGAGTTTCCCTAGAGTCCCTGGAATATCCCCATGGGGCCGGCAGATGTGATACCTCTGGGAGACTCCTGTCTTTCTGGAGCGGCAGTGGGCGGGATACGTCTGGCATCTCAGGCGCTCCCTGTGGAAAACTGCACTGCACGCTCAGTGCAGCTAGCGGCATCCGGGAGCTACTCGGCTACCAAATGCTAGGTGTCGGCTTTAGAGCGAGCTGCGTAGGTCCTTTGCCTAAGTTTCTTTATTTTAGTGGTACCTAGACCTAGCTTGTATAAGGACACCTTCATTTAAATGTCTTAAGCTGAACCACACCTTTTATGTGGAGAAGGATCACTAGCTGAAAAAGAGTGGGAATGTTAGCTGGTGTATGGATTTGTATACAGTGGAAGGCTACCTCTACAGTCAATAAAATTATAGGGAAGAAGTTGGCTTATATTGGCCTTATTTTCATTGTATTTATTAAAATAAAAGACTGTAGCATTCACAATTGTATTTTTTCCTCTTCTTAGTGGTAATAAAAAGTAAGCAGCCTTATATCAGTAAATCATGCAAACTGTAATTCTGTTTTGTTCGGGGACTACCATGTGTCCGTATTTTGAATATATGTAAGTTCAAAAAACTATGCATTATTTTATATAATTAGTTTTGCAGCGATTGTATGTAGTTCATGTATCTCTAAAGGAGCAAAAATATCTCTATCATCGTATGCAAAAATACCAGATATACGCACGAAGGTGATCTTGAGGGATATGGGAACCACAAATTTGAGTTTGTGTTATCATACACATAATACAGGATATCATGGTGTTGAAATTGGCAATTAAAGAGAAATTCATATCTTTAACAAAACCAAGGCTTTTATTGCTACTCCCCAGCAATGAAGAAACTTGACTAACTGTGCTCAATCGTTTGTAGCAGTGATTTGTGAACTATAGTACAGACTTACGCTCAGCCCCATTACATGCTATATTTATCACTTTCATACTGATTTTAAATGTTAGTTGCAAAAATACTTTGTTTTTTCCTGTCTGGTTCTGTGCAACAAGTGCGGTGGTGTTGGGACTGTACAGGAAAACCTCAATAATTAAAAATCCATAAACACCCTTTTCATTGTATGGAGAATCAAACAATATGCAAAGCATGAATTAAATATAAAAAGGCCTCAAAGGTTTGGGTTTTTAAGTTTTATTATGGTGTATATGTATGACTTGGATTGTTTAAAAAAATAATAGTTGTTTGCAAAATACTTTTTTTTTTACATATTTTTATTTCCTATACTCAATTTCTAGTATTGTAACCTAAACAACTTTCTTGAAGAATTCCACTCCTTTGCCCCATATATGCTAGCAAAGCTAGAGCTTTTAGCTGATTTCAGTTGCTCATGTTTCAGACAGATTAAATGGGAGCTCTCAACTCTCCTTGTTCTCTTGGTTGCAAATAAGATTTCTTCTTTGATTTCCTTCTCGGAGAATCCTTAGAACAGCAGAATAGGTTGGACAGTAAACCAGTCACCCTTGCCTTCTTGACAAAGGGCTTCCAGTAGGTACGTCAATGAACAAACTCTCAGGCTTCTGTTTGTACCAAAAAGTTGAATTCCACGGCTTACTGAAAAATGTTGTGTTTGCTGGAACTGTAGAATCAAACAGTTCTTGATGAAGTGAAAGAAAGTGCTGGAGATATTTTTCCAAGTTCTCAGCAGGTTTTTTTGGGGGGTGGTGGTGGTGGTTTTGGTGGGTGTGTCCCCCGCCCCCCCCTGCAAAAAAATCTAGGCTTCTTTTCAGGAACCTTTAGGAGGCCATGTATGCAGTTGTGAGAACAGGAAGCATAATAAAGAGTGAAGACTCTGATTAATATAAATTTTATTGCAAAGGCTTTTTGATAGAGAATCATTATGTATATGAAATTGAATAAATGAGACAAACTACGCTTGAAGAATGAGATAATCTCAGAAAAAGTTGGTGTGTAATACTCGTGTTAATTCAAGCTAAAAAGATTCTTGCTAATTCAGCTTAAAGTAACAATAGAAATCAATTTAAAATCCAGATCAGATTACTGATGCAACTCCAAGATCATCTTTGAATTTTAAGTTGGGTTTCTAGTATGATTTACATTCAGTTAATTTGTATTTTGGTTCTATCTGAAGTCAAATCAAGAATTCTTTTTTCTTTTTGGTGTGTGCAGGCAGGAGCACTTCTAGTTATGCTATTTGTCTAACTGACATTCAGATCTCCGGAAAAGGATTTTAGGCAGAAAGTGAGTTGCTCTGTCATATCAGTTATTGATGTTCATTATATTACGTCTTTTTTTGTAAAGACTGTTGCCTTCAACATAATTTTTTGTGTGTGTGAACATGCACTGTTGGTTCCTGAATGCAAGTAGTATTTCACCTCTGGATCCACAAAATGATCACTGTTAAACAATTCTTACAACATTTTGAGATTAAAAACAACAAAAAAAAGGGCTCAACTATGTACCAGCTTCCCCATCTCTCTCTCTCGCATATTTCACCTTCTCTAGGAAGTCAGCAGTGCTCAGTAGCCTTAGGACTTGATCTGGCTGGGATGACCTGAAAGGCGGTGTCCATACTGCTAAATAGAGGACAGGGGACCAGCTCCTGGTTCTTGTGCAAGTGGAATAGATTGGCTCACGTCTACGTTGCTTAAGGCTGGTATCTGGTAGAAGGGACTGACTGTCCTCACTAGATGGGCTTTACCCTTGAGTCTTCTCTAGATCCAATATGATGCTCTTGTAATGCCAAGGCACTGTGGATTTTTAGGGTTCCCTTCCACTGCAATTCAAGCAGTCTTAAAAATAGGAAGGCTTTCGCAGGCAGCGAGCGTAGTGTGACATGAATGCACATTTCGTGCCGTGAGCTGTAGCGTGGGTATATGGAGGGATGCCTATACCCTGCCAGGGTGCCTGCGAGTAGGAGGATGATCTTAGAGGATGTTAGGAAGGAGCCAAACCTGTACTACAGTGCTGCGTACGGTGTCCTCTGAAAGCAGTATGTAATGTGCACCATCTCTAGAAGTGCAGCTGGGCACTGCACTGAGAGAAATCCTGGCGCCATCTGAACAAAGCCACAGAAAGGCGTGAGGTGATAGTTCAACAGTGCGGACAGTCAGGGCCAGGTGCTCGAGGCTGATCCTTGCCTCTCTTATTTAGCAATGCTGAAGTACTTTACAGCAATCATGATGATGGCGATTAATGCTAAGTCTGCGGTGGCGCTTGTAACAAAAATGAGTTAACAGATATTAAAGGGTGAGCATGAGAAGGACTCAAGTCTGATACAGGTTGCAAATCCATTTTGCAATAAACCACTGGTTTGAACAACTGCTTCCAGGCCCCATGGCATTTCAGTGCTGGCTTCTAAAAGGCTGTTTATCGTGACAATCCGAGGTCTGTTTTGGGGTTTTTCAGACTCTGGATTTGATCTCATGGAAGTATTTGTCTAAGTAGACAGCAGAAATTTACCACACATCTGGTATTTTCTCTTCCTGGCAATTAACGTCCTCATCCGGTCAGCACTTGTTTATCTCAGGGTACTGAAAATATGGATTTGTACGGCTGAGACCGTGAATGAAAGTTTGAAATCAGTTCCAGATCTTCTGGAAATAGGTAAACCTATACATCAGAATAATTACATTTTATTCTTGCTGAACTGTCTTTTCTACACCCATCTAGATTGTTTTCAGTTGTAAAACCTTTCCTATACTATAACTGTTTATGTTAACATATATTTATGACAGTCTAAGTTATTTCACTTCTTGCTGTCTTGTGATCTTGTCTAAAAACAGATTGCAGTGTAGAGCCTTCAGAATTTGGTACTGAAAAGAGCCAATATTCCTTATTGGAACAGAAAATGTTTTCTCACTGTATTTCAAACTAATTGGTTATTGACAAAACAATCCTTGTGGAAGATAGGAAGATTTTTAGATGTGAAGACACAGAAAATAAGTGTGTGGTTTTTTAACATTGGTTGCACTGAAATGGAATGACCTGTTTCACTTGCTGGTTTACATAACCTCTTCTGAAACATTATCCGTAAGCTGTTGCTTGTTCTGTAGCTCTATAAAGAAATAACTACAAAGCCATTCTGTGGATTTTGAGCAACCGCTCCATTTTTAGTCAGTTGGGTTCTTTTGCATGTTATATTTGGTTACTTTTGCCTGACCATTGAAAGCAGCTGTGTTTAATGAGCTGGAACAGAAGTAGGTCAATAAAATGTACTTTATATGTACGTGATTAGCAGTCTTAAAGTATAAAACAAAGTTCCCTTAGGGTTGGGAATGATATCCATGTTAAAAAGATGCTGCTTAAAAAAATATTTACCATAAAATCCAGGGAATAAAAGAATATTGAAGAGCCAGCTGAAACCATAAACAAATAGTCATTATTATTTTAGAGTTTTGCTAAAAGTCTAAATGTCTTCTTGAAGCTATTCTAAAGCCTATAATAAGCCTAGATAAAATTTCATATTAGCTCCTGCTTTACAAGAGGCAAAGTGCAGAAGGTTTGAAAGCTAAGTAGTGCCTAACATTTGTTTAAAATATTAAGCGCAGTTTGGGTAATAGAGCTAATATTTAGGTTATTTAATTTTAATACTAAACAAGTAGTATGCATGTCTGTGCCTATATACATATGGAACTGCATGTGAGCAGACGCTGTGTATATTATTTGTTAATAACTAAAATGTAGTAGTTGAAGGGTCGTACATATTGGAAAAGTGACAGGAAGGTTTTGTGCAAGATCTGCTTTTCTGAACCTCGTAGGAAAAAGGAGATCATTGCTTCTAAGAAATAAAGCTACTGTTTACTTGTGAAAGAGACACACATCAAGTCAGTAGGAGAATGAGGAATAGTACTCACAAGTTCTAATTTTTGCTTGGTTTGATAGCTCAGCTACACACTTCTGATCATGAAATTATGGTTTATTATACAACAATGCCATTGACTAAAATGATGCTATATGCAACACAATGTTATTTGTGTTTAAGGCAACTTGATAATAACACTTCACCAAGTTTTCTCTCTTAAATCTTCAGTTCCAAGCAGAGAGAGGACATTTTCTATGTAGTTACTATCTGCTAAGATTTGGAGGGTAAGGTAGGTCATCTTATATACATGCTAGTGAGGTGGTTTTTTTTGCTGTTTTTAAATACTTAGTAAAACAAAACAAAACCCTCCCCAAACTCAACACAGCTATATTCTTCATAGGGAATAGCAGGGAAAGTCTCCTGCTGGCATTTGGGACCATACACAAGCTGGGTTGAAGTTTGAAGATTGAACAGTTGTATTGGGGAGACTTCTGTAATGCACTAAATTGTGTAATGTCTTTCTAATAAGTCACTTATCAGAAAACTGTAAGACTATAGTGATGTAAGAGAAGAAAAATATATCTAGTTGGGATTTTTCCTTTTTTAGCCTTTTCAGAGTTATTTTTATTTCTTAAATTATTTGGTATCTAGACTGTGTAATAAGTGTATTGAAGAGCTTAGTACTCATCCACTGTAGTAGTGTCTTGAGTAGTGTGAATTGTAAAGATTATGTCATGTTGTAGAAGGCAAACTTTCCAAACCTCATTTCCAAACCAAGAAATAATTTTGGACATGTAGAAGTCTAAGACTGAATTATCAGACCTGCTATACAGGTAACAAAGTAAGACCAACTGGCCTGCAATTCCCTCAATTACATTCTTGCTCTTTTGAAGTTAGGTGCAACGTTTACTTAATCACTGGGGACTTGCACTGGGTCCACAGCCTTCAAAAATAATAGGGAGTGGTCTCGCAATTACTTCAAACAGCTCTATCAGCACCTTTAGATACATCTCACCTGGTCCCATGAGCTTGTATGGGCCAAGATTTCACAAGAGATCCCACACTCAATCCTCTTCCACTACTGCTGGTTCATCTCCTACTTAACCCTTGTCTCTAGGCACAGAGGCCTGGGCTTGGTGAATACTGAGGCAAGGAAGGGAGTGAGTACCTCAGCCTTATCTGCAACCAAAGGGCACCCACCCCTTTCAGTAGCAGGCCCACTGTTCCTGGTTCATTTTTCTGTTGTTCACATAGTGGTACAAACTCTTGCCCGTGATATCTCTTGCCATTTTCAACTTCAGTTGAGCTTTGGCCTTCCCAACACCATTCCTCTGCACCTGGGCAATGTTTCTGTATTGTCCCTTATAACCTGCCCATGTCTCCACCTCCCATTTACATCCTTTTCGTAGTGAAACTTAGTAATGATTTCCCTGTTTACCCAAGCCTGTCCTTTGATAAGTCTACCCACTGGAGTGTCAGGATGGGCTGTCTGCTTGGACAAAGGATGGCCCTTGAAGACCTGCCAACTCTTCTGAACAACCTCACCCTTCAGCGCTGGATCCCAGAGGATCCCATTTGCCAGTTCTCTGAATAAGCAGGTCTGCTCACCTGAAGTCCAGGGTCCATACTCTCCTACTCTCCTTCCTTGCACCCCTTGGGATCTTGATCTGCATTTATTTCATGGGCACTACAGCCAAGGCTGCTATTGAGTACCTTCCCCATGACTGGGTCCTCCTTCTCTTAGTATCAATCCAGAAGAGTGCCATACCTGGTTGACCCATCTAGCTTCTGTGATAAGAACTTGTCCCCAGTCCCCTCCAGAAATCTCCACGTTTGCTTGCATCCCTCTGTGTTCTACTTCCAGCAATTTTTGTGAGATTTAAAGTCTCTCATAAGAACCAGGATCTTGCTTTAAAGAAGACTCGATCCACTTCCTTATCCTGACCTTGCACTGTATCAAATTTCTACCACAATGTCATCCTCACTGGGCTCTTTGGTCCTGGGTTACTGCATGTCATCAACCAGCCTGTCTGCTCCATATCTTCAACCTGCTCCTCTACATGAAGAGCAACCTCCCTTCTTCCCTGCTCATCTTTCCTGACAAGCCTGTACCCGTCCATTGCTGCACAGTGGTCACCCAAGCTGTTTCATCATGTCTCAGTTATTCCAGCTGTGTCTGGTTCTTTCAGGCATGTGCAGAGCTCCAATTTTGCCTTTTTGTTTCCCAGGGTTAAGGATGTTACAGGAACTGCCAAATCCAGCAGATGCTGCTCCTGGAAATTCTTCCCGGCTGCTGAAGCCTCGCTGGGTGCACTCTGAGAGTTCACTAGTGAAAACACACCCTCCCTCTCCAAATCACAAGCACACCCACATTCATGAATCCCTTGAATGTCAGCATTGCGGCCTCCCAGTCTAATATCCATGACTGATTCCCCTTAACTGCTATGCCAGACTGCTATGCCAACCTCCTCCTACTCTCCTCTCCATCAAGTTAGTCCACCTTGATGTTTGCTAGCGAACAGATGTGTGCACTCACACATTTGTCTCACAAGCTCCTCCACAGCTGAAGATCCCTTGAATATTAGCATGGGCTCTCTGTCTCCCCGATACCCATGCCCGGACTCTGGGCCTCCTTACCCACCACTGGCTCAGACACTGAGTCTTTGCAGAGGCAGGCCTCCTCCTATGCAATGGCTATTCCATTTTGAAATTTGCTAGTGAATTACACATAAACACACACAGGATTAAATTCACGAGCGAAATATAAACACATTGAGGTCTTTGCTGTTTCTGGCATTTAGACCTCTCACACCTAAGCATGCACATAGTCCCTGGTCTCCCCAGTTGCTGGTATGTAGATCTTGCAGCACTCACAAATAGGACAGAGAGTGAAATTATACATAAAAGTTAGTTAAGAGAAAAGGGTTTATTAAGAAGATAGGACAGACTGTGGTGCTCAGGTGCAGCACTCAGTGAAGCAAGTGTACTAACTGGCCTTGCTTACACATGACCAACCCCTTTTCTCTCCCCTTTCCCTCTATTTTTGCATGCTTGTTTCTCTTCTCATCCCACCTTTTCCCCACCTTTGGCTCTTACCCTAAACATCCCATAAGAAGTTTTGTACGGTCCCACAAGCCCCTTACGATATCGCATAATAAGTTTCCCACAGTCCCAAGTATCCAACAATATTCAGGTTAGTCTTGTTTCCCCTTCCTCATCAGTTACAATATTCAGGCTGACCCTCTCTTAAAGGCTCCCGAGTTTCCTTGCAGCCCATCAGTCAGTGCCTGACAAGTTCTGGTCTTTGTTACCGTCCCTGTTACCACCTGCTTTTTAGTGTTTGTGTGTCTGTGTTTTAGTTTGTAATTTTTCTTGTTCCTTGCCATTTCTTTTATACTGAGTAGTCTGTAATGAGGCAACTTAGTGGGCCAGATACCATTGCATTCGATGTAGCATCACACGTGGGCTGTGTGCATTTTGTGTACATGCACTGGCAGTGGGCCCCCTTTTAACCTGCTTTATCCTTCCTGAGCGCTCTCTTGCACCCATCTCTGGGTCATGTACACTTACCACCGCTGACCTCCCCTCCCATGCTTACTTGCAAGCTGTTATCAACACCCCCCTGACGTGCCTATTTCAAAGCCATCCTTGCCAGGTTGGCCAGCCTCTTGGTGACGTTGCTCTTACTCTGCTTTGTCAAACAGGTCCCGTCTTTCACTAACAATCCTCCTTCCTTAAAGAGGGACCCATGGTTGTAAAAGCCAAAGCTGTGTGTGATACTTAAAGGGAAAAACTTCCTAGTACAAGTAGTCTAAGACAAATCAGGATGAAAGTGGTTTACTGGTTTGTTAAAGACACCTGACAATCAGTTAATTATACATTCAGGGTCAATATCAGTAATACAAGAGATAAATAGTCCTGGACACAAAATGTTAATAAACACCTGCAAATTTCTAAGCACCTTTCTTTAACTAATTCTAAAACTTTCTAGTCCCCTCTCCCCACCATGGTTATATGCAACCCCCACACCAGCTGTGCAGGCTCCCCTGGGTGAACACCCTTCCTGCAGGAGACAAGGCTGCCCCAGCTTTGTGTGCACCCCTGCTGCTCCCAACACCCCACTGATGCACCCCCCAGCAAGGAGGTGTTGCTGCACCCCAGGGTGGGGGCCCTGTGTGCTGCCTCTGCTCTGCCAGCCCACTGCTGGGTGCAGGCTGCTCCTGGCACCCCATGCAGAGGCTGCGCCGCCTGGCCTGGGCAGGGGTCGGGGTGCCCCGGCGGACACTGCCAGCAGGGACAGACCCCCTGTGACAGCTGCTGCTTCCTCTCCACCATCTCTCCTCGCTGTCGCAATTGTTTGTGCTTCTTGCCAAGGTCACTCCTTTGTTTCAAAGGAGTAATTGTAATTCCTCAGTTAATGTTTGATACAGCTAATGGTCATCTTCCTCTTCAGTATGATGAGTTTTGGGCAAATGACTCTCTCAGGCAGTTCTGCGGTTTTGGTGCACCTTGCTGGTATTAACAACTGCTGTTGTCACAGGTGACAGAACAGCTGAGGGGGGAAGGCACCTCTGGAGATCCTTTAGGGGAGCCCACTGCTCAAAGCAGGGTCAGCTGCAGCAGGTTCCTCAGGACTGTGTCCAGTCTCTGAGGACGGAGACTCCATGACCTCTCAGGGCAACCTGTTCAGGCGTTTGACCATCCTCATGGTGAATTTTTTTTTTCTGCAGTGGCTGCTTTGCCAAGGGTGGTGAATGGTTTATTGCATATTTAAATTGATAAATAGGTTACGTGAAAAAGAATAAATGAAATTAGTTTTAAATAATCATAACAACCATTAACTTAAATTAGAACATGTCACATCATGCCTAAATTGTGCTTTACTTGTTCTCTTTTAGGTAAAATTTGAGAAAAAATTGTAGTTTCAAGAAATCTGTACCTTTTAATTAAAAGAAAAGAACCTCTAAAAGTTTACTAACTAATCTGATTCAGCCCTGTAAAATGTGAATGCTTTTATGTGGCTAGTAAAAGGAATTGGTGTATGTTACAACTGAGGATAGCAACAGGAAAACATGGCATTCTTTTTTTTTTTCCTCTTATTATTCTGCACTAGGAATAGAATTGAGTTAAACGTAATGACCTTGCCGTGATAAATGTGTTCTCAAATGAAGGTCAAAAAGAACAAAAATTAGTTCTGATCAGGAAATACAGAGCCTAAAGCCAATCAGGAGGATATATGGTTTAACATTTTACATTTTCAGGGAAGGGGTTCAGGGAAGAAGCATGGTATCTCTGTGTGTATTTAATGTCGCTGACTTTAATCAATGCTAGAAGCTAAACAGCTATAGCACTTTCCCCTTTTTACCATCAGTGAATTAATCTTCGCTACAATAACAACTAAACCAAAGTGTATGCTAGTCCTGAAATTACACAAGGAGAGAGGGTGAAATAGAGAGGCTGTATGAAAATTGCATGTCAGCACTCTGTAGTTCTGTTCATCCACTGGCTGGTGTCTGCCCCAGCTCCCTTGTAGCCTGTGTGGGTAAATCTTCTACCCCTGTGCTGGAGGGAGACGTCAAGTGCCTGGAGCTCAGTATGGAGCTGAAACATGGCCAGCACGCATGCGAGGACTCCGTATCTGGTGAGTACTGCTGCATCCCACGGCTAAGATGTGCCCAGGGCTAGGCAGAGCCCAGACCAATAATTACCTAATAGAATTTGTACTTCCTAAAGAAATCACGAATGAAATTCTCATGAGATCCCACCGCTGTGGTGCTGACAAGGTTAAAATTCAGGACCCCCTTTTCTCTACTGGTGTGCTCTGATTACTGTGCATGGCCCTTCTGCACACAACTCAAAGCAGAAAAAAAAGCAGTGGGAACATCACACGTTATGAATTATCAGCTTCAAGTGAGCACTCTGCATACTTTGAAGTGTTGCTTCATTAGTTCGGTTTTTGTTGTGTTGTCTTTCTTGCCTTGTGGCTGTTGCCATCCTTTTCCCTAAGACAGCAAGCCAAAAATTTTACTCTGGCTCTTCAGTAATAGTTGAAGCAATTTAGCTAACTGCCAATCTCATATAGCTGATTCCCCCCACACCCACACATACACACACAAAAAAAAAAACCACAGAAGATAAAAAAAAGGCAGAGGATGTTTACAGATGTCATGAACAAAAAGAAAAAGAAAAAAAGAAAAGGCATTGTCCGTGCTTCATTTGGATCAAACTTACTCCAGCCACTTACAAACCTCACTTCTTCATTTAACAAACCAATGGCATATGTCATAGAGAAAGTCAGAATAGTTGTTTGTAATGCTTTGAATACCATGGAAACACTTCTGTGATGCTCTAAAAAAGATATACTTGGTATTTCAGACTAGTATTTATGATTGTAGACCTAGTTCAAAACTATAGTCAATAAAGACCAGGATCAATTTCTGCATATGTGCCTGTAGAGAACAGCTAGAAAATCTAAATTCTTGTTGATGACGTTAGTACAAAAGTGTCTAATTTTATTTTTTTAATTATCCTTCTGATTCTTAATGCTTTTCACTTCAGCTATACTAAAATAACTAACCTAGCCCTGAAAAAGAGACTCGAGTGTATTCATTATGTTCCACCTGCAAATTAAGTCAAACCTTCAAAGTTTTTTTGCTTTTAAGACTTTCTATGCTTTATTAATTCATTAATTCTGTTTGTGGCCTTGAAAATGTATTCCATATTGATATGCTAACTTTTTTGTCTAAGTTCATCTATGGAAAATGTGTATATTGCACACTTCATCGCTGCAGAGAAGCAAGTTGTGGAACGTGTAGCAGAGTGCACGAGTCTTCAGTGTGACACTGCATAATTCTGTTTTCTTCATAATCATGTTTTCAGCTCATGAAGAAGAACAAAGTCCTAATGTAGGCAATGCTTAGTAAAATTTAATCTGGATTAATTTATCCTCCTCTTTGTTGTTTAATTCTAGTTCAAACTACTGCTGTGTTTCTTATTCTGACTTATTTGTTGGGCTCTTATAATCGTACTTAAAATTTTCTGAGGTTAAGATAAGGATAGTTAGGTATGTTAAACTTAAAAAGTATGAAATAAAGAAATACGAAAATTACTGAGAATTGTGCTAGAAAATAAATATTTGTATTTTTATATACATATATAATTATATTAAATATTTATGAAAGAGAGATTCATGAGATGAGTGGATCAGGGTTCTCAGGCTGCTTTGTGAAATTGGAAGCGAGAGGAGCATGCTGAGAATGATTGCTTCCAGCGTCTGGTAGAATAAAAGGGTTTGGAAACCAAAGCCATCATGAGGAATCTTAGTGCTAATGGTAAACTGAAGGAGCACATTGCAGGAATCGTGGAGAAACCTTTTTTAGAATCATACAGGAGCAGTGGGTTATCTTCTGGGTATCTAGAAATTAAGTAACTTGTTTAGTGTTTTTGTCCCCATAAAACCGATGCAGCTTTGAGGGAAAGCCAAGCTCAGGGTTGTTCTGAGTTAGCTTCTGTGTCAGTCTCTTAAGTAGGTGCTGAGCATGTTTCTTGACAAAGACAGGCTTTGGGCAAGGTCAGACATGAATTTAACACATATCACATAGTAAAATTTCTAGTCGCTCTAGAGGTTTCAGCAACATAGGAGTTCATAATTTAATCCAGATGTTAGTCTGATTAGATGAATTGATGAACTGATGAATTTGTGCCTAACTGTTCAGCTTCTGTTTCTTATAGGACGAAGATATTCTCTTAATAGGATATTTCCATTGTAGAGTCCCAATTCAGCTGCACTTAAATTAATAGATATATTAGTTACCAAATGTAAGTTTGAGCAGCAGTGCTAATAATGATGTACCAGACACCTCAAAATTCATGCATCTGGGTTAAAAAAATCTGTCTTAGATTTGTAGTATCACAAGTGACCTCTGTCCCCTCTGCACTCTTTCTTCATAAGTCATGCTGGCTAGAAACTTCTTTATGAAGATAAAAGACTTTCCTGGAACAGCAGAATTGGAGTTTTAAGAAAAAACAAGTACTGCAAAGAATTGTAAAATTGCTTGGTTTGTCAACATGAGACCAATAGACAAACACTAATAGATCAGGCTGTATGACTAATTCTTTCTTTTTGATCTCTCTGCTGATTTGAAGGTTAGTAAAGAGAAATCATATGCACAAATAATTAAAAAAATTAAAGAGAGAATCTATTTTTAAATAAGCAAACATAAATAAAACCTTTCCTTTTCAGAAAAGAACCTAAAGAACGTTTATAGGGGAATAAAGAATACAGTAAGTCTGAAACTGGTATGGCATTGAAGTGTGTCCAAACAACTTAATAACATGGTTCCTCTCTTTTACAGTGTCTGTTACATGACTAGGTAGCTGCCTGCCTTTTTTCAACAGTAGTGAGTTGGGTTTTGTTACAAGCAGAAGATAATATTCAGTAACCAAAAAGGAAAAAAGGCTGTTGTAATGCAATACTGTGAATATTGCTATCAGGATACACATTTTTTCTCTTGATGTTTGTTAGGTGTATTGCTGCTGGCATACTACAACCTTGGCTTGTCTCATACTGTGATATTCTTTGTGTGATTATCTCTTTGAGAGTAAAAAAAAAAAAAATGGGAGAGAGAGAACTGCATGTCATACCTATGGATAGGCCTTTCTGGTATGATGAGTAAATATTGCTACAGGCTTATTTATCATTCCTTTAATTTGTTTGTAGGTGGGTGGTATATTAGTCCTGTTTGCCGCTTGCTGTTTTAACAGTATGTTATTTTAAAATTCTCATTTGCTGTAGCTAATATTTAAATTAATTAGTATTCCGTATGACAGCAAATGTATCTAATGACGAGCAAGAGGATTTAAAAGGATTAATAGAAACTTGCAGTGTTTTATTTCCTTAAACAATGTCAACTTAGACACGTTTTGCATTAGAGTTACTGCACCTGAAGTTATATGTGTTTTATATACATGCAGCATAACTCACCCCTGGAACAGGTCGTACTAACATAGCTTTAATCCTTACATTTCTTGATTCGAGTCATGCACCAGTAATCTGTTCTCTTGACCCATTCGCTTGAGTGACTGCTCTCTCTTTCCAGAACCAAAGTTTGCTGAACTGATAAAAAGATTTAGCTTTTAAACAAGTGTCGTAAGAGCTACAGCTGTAGGTTGCAGAAAAACAAACTTCCATGTAGTTCAAGTTCCAGCTTTGCCTGTTTTAAATCCTAGATGTGGCCAGCCTTAAGCGCAAGCATCTGAAGTGGTTGCTTGGGGTCCCATGACTTGGTCCGTTCCCACTGCTGCTCCTTCCCCACTTTTTACTGAGTTTTAGCTGCACTGCAGCAATTGCCCCCTGCAGAGAGGCCTGTACCCGGAGCAGCCGATCTGCATTATATCGCTCTTAGGTGATGTTGCAGTTTCTACGTCTGCTTTGTTTTATGCTGGGCTGCGCTTTGGACTATTGCAGGGCATGCCATTATTTTGTGAGGAAAAGTGGGATCCTAAATGATTCTATGATTCTATGAGAGGAGAGGAGTCTTCAGTATTTTGGAGGTGGGGTCGTGGTGCCTAGGATTGGGAATGTGGGAATGCTGTAGGAAGGTAGGGATGGTCAGCAGTGCAGGGGCCTCAGTTTGGAGAGCTGGTATGGATTGGGAGGTTGGAGTCAGCGGAGTCAAAGGATCGACATCTGGCTTGGGTAAGCATGGGGCATGCAGTAGGAGATGGAGGCTGTAGATAGATAGTTACTTGGATTCTGAGGTTGTAGAGCACTGGTGAACCAAATTTTTAATACTCAATAAAAATATTGTAAGATGCTCATTAATGTTGCTTGGAGGCAAGCAACTTTGTTTAAGGCTGGCTCTGACACTAAGCATTTTCTTTGGCATGCATAACATAAATACTAGAGTAGCTACTAAACAGATAATTTAATAGACCTTAATTTTGCAGCTTTATTTTCATTCTTTGGCTGAACCGGAATGTCGGAGGATGGAACATACAAGTTTTCACATGGCAAGAGGTTTGTAAAGGCAGCTGGCCAGGAGAAATGACTTAATTTGTAAATTGTAAAAATGTACAGACTGAAGAACATGGAAATTCTATTTTTAAATAAATGATGAGGATAAATAGCCTTCAAAAACATCAAGCTGTATGAGGAAAAAGATATCTTGTAGCAATAGTATAACACTTAAGAAATAAAATTTCTTGATACTCACAGAAGTTCAGTGATTCATACCCGCATTAGAATAGAGTTTTAGCTTTCTGTTGTGATAGTGAAGGTGTTCAGCTTCCTGGACTGTGGCTTGTAGGTGTTAAACTGCTATTGGAAGCCACTTCAAAGAGATTTATAGAGATATCATTTGCCTTACTTCATTTTCACATCCAGAGGTTACATTCTTACTTTTGCATGCTACCATGAAGTCAATCTCCGATTTGTGAATTCTGTATGGTAGTAGGATTTCTTGAAGTATCTACTGCTTTCCTTTAACATAATGATATTTACTGCTGCTTAGGTCTGTGAAGTGGATTTATTTCAAGGCACACATTTTTGCCATGGGCAGTAAACTGTTCTTGTGTATATGGAGTCAAACTTTTGTCTTCGTAAATATGGAATTATATCAATTCCTGAGCAGCACTTCTCACTAAAATGAAAACTTGCGTCATACGACCTAAAGCGTGAAGCAGAAAAGATCCTTTAAAAATAAAAAGAAATTCTGTATTATTTAATACTGAAGGTTCAAATGTATCCTCCTTCCACACCTGCTTTTGGATGGAGGGACCAGGAATTGTGAAGATGGAAACCACCGATGCCAGAAGGGAATGTTCGGCAAATCTGAGACCATATTATCTGCAATTAGCAAGGGAAATTTGTTTATTTGTCATGGGAATCAAATTACTTCTGTGTAGTATCGTAGAGACAAGTGTTCATCCAGGACTGGGATAACTTCCTTTTTTTTTATGGTCCATATCATTTACCAATTTCATTCTGGTCTTGTGCTTTTCTACACTTGATTTCTAAGGAATTTTCCGGATCTTTTCTACCTATCTAAATATGACACAGTGGGTTCCTGCTTCAGGACTGGGATTGCTGTATGTAAATAATAACATTTTTTCCCATTGTGTAGCTGAAGTGAAGTTCCAGGGCCAGGAATCCCTTCATTAAGATTGCTTCAACCAACACATGGATAAAGGGACATAAGCTTAACTTTTCTTTCTTGGCTTTCTGGAATATGTTATTTAAAACACCTAATTTATATAAGATAACTAATGGAATATTTAGGGTGCAAAATGTGCAAGGCCTCCCTTTCCCCATAACTATATTCATACTACCTTAGAATGATTTATCAGAGAAAAATGGGGGGGGAAAAAAGATATAAAAAGAATGTTAAATCTTGTAGGTTTAGTGGTAGGGAAATAAAAGGTTAAGTACAAAGAGGTGGTGTAAGAGCTGAAAGCGAGTATAGAGGCAAGGGCGATGTGAATTTAAGTTTTGAATTTTGAAAGTCTTTTTTCTTCCAATCGTGATCTTCCCTTTTTAACTATTACGAAGAAAGAGTGACACGTATACACACAAGCGCAGAATTAGAATTTAGTCCACGAAGCAGATAAAAATGGTTTCTCACTATATTTGCTAGAAATCTTGTGATATCTGTCAGTGAAACAGCATATCTGAGAACAGAATTTGGATTGGACAGTTAAATTTTGTATTAATATAATTTAAATTTTCACATCTTTCTTCTTTCATGCAATGTTTGTTTCCTCATTTTAGAAAGCATTGTTTAGATACAGTCTAAAAAAGATTTTAAATACCACATGATAACAAGGAAGGTGAATAAGGTATTTTCATGCTTGATTATGCTCCAGTTATAAAAAAAAATACGAAACAGACAGCTGTTATAACAGTACTGCATTGCCCCTCTTGAATTTCAGCGTGCCCAAAATTTGAAAAGGTATTCCTTTCTAGGAACATTTCCAGACCTGTTAGTGAAGTAGTGAATTGGCATGACAGATACGTGGGAATGTCAGACATTAGAGAAAGACACAGTAAGAGAGATTAGACTGGAATTTAGGAGTGCTCCTGTCAGGAATGAGCTTTCCACTAATGTGTTTGTAATATTTAGCAGTAGTTAGCTCTTTCCAGTCCAAGATTTTCAGAAGAACAAGAGTGCCAGCCATGAGCTGGCCCAGCAGTTCAGTATTCTAGATCATGTGCAATGCATATCTAGTGTATTTTACCAACATTAGTTAGCAATGTTCACAGCTGGAATAAGATTACGGTGTCAGGGAAATTATATTATATGACATGAATTAACTGTAATAAGTGTACTCTTCCCACAGAATTTTAGTTAGTATCTCCTTCAATTTTTTGTTTAACAAGACCAGATGTCTTTAAAGCTTTGTGTATTTCTTTTATGTGTCTATACCTATGTTTTAAAAAAAAAGTAACTGTTTTCTATGTATTTGTGTATTGCGTATTTCTGTTTTGTAGTAATCAATGTAATTATCTCTTTCTCTAGGGGTTGATCTCCAGGTTTGTACTTCTAAAAATCCAACATGCTGTACCAAAAAGATGGAAGAAAGGTATCAGGCTGCAGCAAAGCAAGAGATACAGCAAGTGCTTCAGACATCGAGCGCTACGTTAAAATTTTTAGTATCTCGTAATGCAGCTGCTTTTCAAGGTAAAGCTTTCTGGTTTTTATTTCCAAACTTGTTCATACTTTTCTTGATTTTCATCTTTCATTAGTTTATGCATGTAATAAAAGTTATCTGTTAATTTTTAGCTTCTCCCTATGCTTTTATGCTTTCAAAGAAGGAGTATTAAATCATGCAGGTGATTAGAAACTGCATTGCTTTTGGAATTCGTGACTTTTAAAAAATGATATTTGAGAAAAAGTAAAAAATTGCTTTGATTTAAATTGTAAATTTAAATTCCTCTTGAACTTCTTTAATTTAGATGATACTAAAATGCAAAATTACTGCCCGGAGTGCTACAAAAGAGAGATTTTGTTATATCAGTATTTCCGCCCATCATGTTCTTTGTCTTGTTCTAATAGAAATACTTGGGTAGTTTGTTTTTGAGGTTCATTTTTGGGTTCTAGTTTTGTAAGCTTTTGAGTTTCTAAAAAAACCCTACCTGAGTTTCTAAAAATAATTTAAAAAAAAAGGGAGGTTGAGTGACAGTTGTTCCAATGCACCATAGGAAGCTATCTGATAAATTAAGAGTTATCTAGGCTGATGGTGAGATTGCCTTTTAGCAATTACTCTGCATACTATACAGTTTTCTCTGAATTAATAAGGCATAAGTTAATGCAGAAATTGGTTAGGAGCTGGGAAGATGTGAGAAATAGTGGCAATATGAGGTTGTATGTGATAGAAAGGGATATAGAGTTCACATGTGTTGAGGACAAAGCCCTACAGTCTTGTCATTTGTCTATTAATGTGTAGTTATGGCCTTAATGACCACGTGGTTGGACAGGATAAGATGGTAACTTCATGCAGGCTCACGAAGTTGTCCTTCTGGTGACTCTCTTGTTTTTAACCTGTGAGGCTAAAATGGTTAGCAGAACAAAAACAACTGCCTGGGGTCATAAAATGAGCAGCAAAGTTGACTGGGGTCCTAAAGCCTTCCCTTTATGAAATTTAGGCTGTCTAATGCTAAAAACAAGTTGCAGTTGCTCTCTACTTTCTGGGAATATTGCCATTTAGCCTGCCTAACACAGCTGTCCATGGGTGTCACGGTCGGGAGATCATTGGTAAAATGTGCAAAGAAATGTCTCCCTCCCTCTTTTCTGCCTTTGTTCTTCATTCCAACTTCTGTATATTAGCTCTCTTTTTTGCACCATAATAGTACAATATGTTGTACTGCTTTGCTGACCTAGGGCTGTAGGCTCTGTAGAGCTCAGTAACCAACTGTACTTTCCTTAAGTGAGGGCTGTACTCTCTGCCTTGGTGTTTTAACACCTCCTCCTTTCCCCCATCCCCAGAAAAAACCCAAAACAACAATGCACAAAAAAACCCTTAGGTATCTAGATAACATACTTGTGCAATCCCAGGATTTCTCAGTCTTCACAAGAATGGGATTTAAGTGACATTTAAGTGAAGTTAAGTGAAATCAGGACCCAGAAACTACATTTCTATTGCTTTTATGTCCTGAGGGCTCAGTCAGTGGGGTGTTTTCAGAGTGCGTGCAGTGTACATCTCCCCCGTAGGTGAGTTCTCTCTGAAAGACAGGGATACACACATGCCTTTGAGGAGAAATGGTTGTGCTTTCCTTGGGTACAATCTGAGCAGTTATTCAGGGTGTGGGTCCTAGGCCCTTCTCAGCTTGTAAAGATTAAAATTCTGTCACCTGCCAGTCCAGGGGGATGCCCTAAACACCAGTTCAGAGGCTAATGTGGGACATACGCACTTTTCACTTTTCCAGTAATGCCATTTTAGAGTGTAGAAAGGAATTCAAGAAGCGCTGACTCAAAGAAAGGAGCCTGCCTCTGTAGCCTGGTGATGATACATCCTCCCTATAGAGGGATGGTTTCAGAACTGCTTGAGAATTACAGTTTTTCATTTTTTTGGTGAAACACGCGTGAACAGTTCTTGTTGCAAGAATGCAAGCCATCCTTCCCAAATATGTAGCCTAACACTAATTACTTCTCCCACTGGCTTTCTTTCATCATTTGCTTTTAAATAAATATTTTTCAAAGCATATACTTTAAAGTATATATATTTTATATACCTTATACACTTCATATATTTTTGAGGTACATGCTTTAGTACTTTTGTCTTTAATTTCCTTTTATGTAAAGAAGTATTGGGACCAGTTCTGTTTAGTATCTTTATCAGTGATCTGGACAAGGGGATCGAGTGCACCCTCAGTAAGTTTGCAGACGACACCAAGTTGGGTGGAAGTATTGACCTGCTCGAGGATAGAAAGGCTTAAGGCTCTACAGGGGGATCTGGACAGGCTGCATCAATGGGCTGAGGCAGATTGTATGAGGTTCAACAAGGCCAAGTGCCGGGTCCTGCACTTGGGTCACAACAACCCCATGCAGCGCTACAGGCTTGGGGAAGAGTGGCTGGAAAGCTGCCTGTCAGAAAAGGACCTGGGGGTGCTGGTCGACAGCTGGCTGAATATGAGCCAGCAGTGTGCCCAGGTGGCCAAGAAGGCCAATGGCATCCTGGCCTGTATCAGAAATAGTGTGGCCAGCAGGAGTAGGGAAGTGATCGTGCCCCTGTACTCGGCACTGGTGAAGCTGCACCTCGACTACTGTGTTCAGTTTTGGGCCCCTCACTCCAAGAAGGACGTCGAGGTGCTGGAGCGTGTCCAGTGAAGGGCAACGAGGCTGGCGAGGGGTCTGGAGAACAAGTCTTATGAGGAGCGGCTGAGGGAACTGGGGTTGTTTAGCCTGGAGAAAAGGAGGCTGAGGGGAGACCTCATCGCTCTCTACAACTACCTGAAAGGAGGTTGTAGCGAGGTGGGTGTGGGTCTCTTCTCCCAAGTAACAAGCGATAGGACGAGAGGAAATGGCCTCAAGTTGTGCCAGGGGAGGTTTATATTGGATATTAGGAAATATTTCTTCACCGAAAGAGTTGTCAAGCACTGGAACAGGCTGCCCAGGGGAGTGGTTGAGTCACCATCCCTGGAGGTATTCAAAAGACGTGTAGATGTGGTGCTTAGACATGGTTTAGTGGTGGACTTGGTAGTGCAAGCTTAACGGTTGGACTCGATGATCTTAAAGGTCTTTTCCAATCTAAATGATTCTATGATTCTAAGTATAATTGAGAGAGAATATTCTGTGGATTATGTATTATTTAGATTTATAACCTTGTTTAACCTTGAAGTAGTTATTTGTGGAAAAACATGCTGTTGAGCATGCCACTCATTTTTGAAGAATTGGTACCGTTGCTAACTAAAATTCAAGCTAAATGATTTCAGATTCAGGAACCATAAAAAGATGCTGCTGATGTTTTTTGGGTTTGAACTCGAGGAACATAATAAGACATTATACCTGGTCTGAATTCAGTTTTGACCCTGCTTTGAGCAGGAATTTGGACTGGAGACCTGCTGAAGGTCCTTTCCAATCTGAATTACTGTATGACAGGGTGTCTATCTCAGCATTCACTACCAAATCTTTAGGCATTCCCTTTAGGTTTAGCTGAGGCTGGGCTGTGCAGCTAGGAGTGTGATTACCTCTTCTGCTACTTTGGCAACTGGACAGACATCTCAGCAGTTATGCAGAAGGCGTGAAGGGGATTGTTGGGGTGTGTACAGAGGGGAGCAGGTGTCGTGGACTTTGTCACTGTTGTCACCTGCCTCTTTTTGAAGTCTGTTGAGGTTGGATGCCTTGGCCTAAAAGAGGTGGACTGGATCCAAACACAATAAATAGCTAATGTTTTCTCTCCGTTTCTTACATATTCAGTAGAGGGAGGTAGGCAGTTAAAATAAGTGATCTGTATCTGCCTCTGGAGGTCTTCAGAGGTGTGTTTTCTTTCTGTATTACATACAGTCTAGAGATCCTGAGTACTTCAGGATGACTAAGTACTAAGTACTTTAGGATGACTGTGTTTGTGAAATGAGACATCTGTCTGCCTATCTGTCTACCTATTAACTGTATGTGTGTGCATGTATCTTTATGCGAGAGTAAATATAGATATATATTGACATATCTTTGTCACCTTCTAATGTTTGTTAAAATCCTGTGGTTCTGTATTGTGGTAAGTGCTGCCTGCTGACAGTAACTGTCTATTGACAACTTTCAAATGTTGCAAAAATTCCATGTCTCTTAGGACATGTCAAGCTACATGGTGCAAATTGCACCACTTGTGTACTGCTTCCTAGCAAGTACTGTTACAGTTTTTTCCTTACATTTCAGGGTGTTTCAGAGCGTGTATTTTCTTTTTCACTGTGATTCTTGTTTCTTTTTAATACCTTTGAGGAGTGGTAAGGGAACAGAAGGATAGGTAAGAGTGAATTTAAATGAGATATTAATCTGGTAGGTGGGAGATATATTACAGAGAGCAAGAGATCATTCTTCCCTTGGGAAAGGTGACTAGAGAACTTAAGCTGTATGACAATCATGTTTCAAGACAGTTATTTTGATAGGGTAACATTCTTGCACAGCTCTGCATTTTTAGTATTTATTATCTTAATAATAACTGAAAAAAAGATTGTGAATGCTGTACAGGGATTGCCATAACATCTCCATTCTAGTGGTAACCATAAAAACAAATGCTTTTTTAACCTTTATTTTATATGCTGTACACCTATATATACACACACACACACACACACACACACTCCTTTTGCACAGTTCTAGATGTTACTCAAAGTTCACGCAGACCCTTGTCTATACCTCCAAACACACACACACACACACACACACACACACTCCTTTTGCACAGTTCTAGATGTTACTCAAAGTTCACGCAGACCCTTGTCTATACCTCCAAACAAAAGAGGAACAAGCACCACGAGGGTCAACCCTTGTATAGTCACAATGCAGTGGCAGTTTTTGTGTAGGAAAAAAAAAAACCCTACGATTTGTAACAACTTGGAGAGGAATTGAATAGTCATCTAAGAATCTGGTGATTTTGAGTGGGATGGAGCTCTCTGCAACAGAATAGCAGATCTTGTGTCACTTCACTATTTTTTCACACAGAGAGCTCATAACCCTTTAAAAAGTGGCAATGTGTGACACAGAGTGAGGTAGCAGCTTGTCTGGTTGAATGGGAAATTTAGAGATAATAATTAGGTTGTAGAGTCTGAAAGCAAACGGACTTTTCTTTGTGCTACTGCATTTGGCAACTCCAGTACTGTACAACTGATTTAAAAATATGGAACTGTGAATGATTTATGAATGTGGCAACCTGTCACCAAAACAGTGGACTTGGCAAGTATGCTTCTGTAAGAAAGAGGTAATAAACTGCATTCTTCAATACAGCATTTTCTGACACTTTCACTACTATGTAGGAAAACTCTTAATGCTTTTGTGATGTAAGTTCTGGAGTATTTTCAGTCAGGTTTTCCTAATGCAGTTTCATGATGTTCTGTGAAATTATTACTACACAATAGATCAGTGTCCACTTTATCCTAGACCAGACTTAAGTGAAGTCAAACTGTTATATCATACTGTTTCAGGTCACAGTACAATTACTACCTTTAAATATGATAAAGTTGTAGTCAGTAGCTAAAATAAATTGTGTGAACTAGAAAATGTGTTGAAATCTTCTGAGCTGCTTTCTCTGGTAGCATGGTAAGCCATAAGAAATAACGGAATATCTGTTCATCCTTGTGAAACTAAATCTGCCCTGGCACTGATTCAATTGTTTTCCATTTGTGAAGTTTTCTGAAGAATGATTTGAAGATCGGCAAGAGCTGCTGTATCTCACTTACAGTTTCAAATGATACGTTGCCCTCTAGATCATTTGCAATGCGAAAGAACTGCTTCGAAGTTCCAACATTTTCTTCTTTCTCGGCTCCATAATCCTTTTGATTTTAAGTGTGATATAAATAAGCTAAAATCCAAAAACCTGTGAATCCCAACTTCTCTTAACTAAATGAAACTGAATGATTCTATTAAAAGTCAAAAAAGTGGACAGGCTAAGAGACCTGACTGTCACTTGTTATACTTAGGGATGAGGGTCTCAAAAATGTCTCTGGTTCACCAGAGTTGTGCTCCTCGTTCTCTGTTGCTCTGCAGACCTTCCCCACAGCTACGATCGTGTTCCCCTATGGACTGAGGAAGCAGGGAATTTTAATAACACAGGAAAACGGTTATACCCACTGGTTGGTCTAAGGAGCAGAGCTGTTATACAAACCTTATTAACTTCAGCAATCATCTATTCAGATGGTATTTTGATTCCTTTATAATACAAAAGCAGGATAAATAGTATGCTAATATAACTTAGAATTGGACCCAGTACGTCTATATATACGTAAAACACAGCATTAAGGGGCTGTTGTAAGTGCAGAAATCTGGAGATTTAGATTAATACTTAAAATTTCATTATTAATCCTGAGTTTTATTTCTGTATTGCAAGCAAGTCTTTTATCAATCTAGAGGGATTTACTTC
The DNA here is from genome assembly GCF_000699145.1 of Aptenodytes forsteri. Classification (NCBI taxonomy): domain Eukaryota; kingdom Metazoa; phylum Chordata; class Aves; order Sphenisciformes; family Spheniscidae; genus Aptenodytes; species Aptenodytes forsteri. The sequence goes on along the minus strand of NW_008795138.1, from coordinate 2,061,130 downwards.
CATTGTATCTCATTCTTATCTTTTAGATACTGATTTGCATACATGTATGCTGTGCTACAGGCATTCCTGGGGTGTATATACACAGGGATTTAATGGGCTTCTGTAATAACAGTTTTCACCACATCAGTCTTTTCTTAAATTGTACTTTTTTAATGTGCACTTGTGCTCATGGATTCTTGTCTCAGCCTATGTTTATTTACCATCACTTAATTATTTCTCCTAGTTGCAATAATACCTGAGCTGCAATTAAGCTGACGTAGGTGCACTGTTCAGACTCGCATACTCGGTGAATACTAAGATTTTTTCATAATCATATTTTTGTTAGTATCCAGCTAACTACTATTTTGGTTTGTGTCTGTGTAACACAGTGATCAGTGTAGACGTATGCTAATTTAGAATTTTTATACTCTATGTAGTGCTCATAAATTAGAAAAAAACTGTGAAGTACAAATTTAAAGCATCATTCCCTTGGGAGCAGTGGCTATAGAAAGTTTTCATTTTCACAGAACTGTTGATGCCTCCTTCCTGCTTATTCTGAGAATTTTGGGAAGCTGATTTGCTGGCAAAAGGTAGGAGTTTGAAAGAAGACAACTCTGAACAGAAGAAGGCAGTGTGAAGTTGGTAGTTTAGAATGAATGTTTAGTGTTGTTTCAAAGATAGCATTTTTTGTAGCCTTTTACATTTCCAAGATTTCTAAGTACATGTGGAAAAGTTTTCATTTAGTATTTTTATTATCTCCATTAAGAAAATGAAAAAGCATCAGCAAGTCAAGTCTTGTTGGAAGAACTTAAAAAAATCTTGACAAGTTGGAGGCAAAGTGTGAAAAACATGTTCAGCAGGAGCAAATGCAAGGTCCTACATTTAAGGGACATTAAGGGACATCCTGTTAAGTGGAAGACATAACAGGATGGGGCATAACTTGGAATGGATCTGTTCTGTTTCCATGTCCAGAGGTCTTAGAAACAAGCTGGACAAGACAACACCTGCCATATGTTGTAGATATGACTGATTCTGCTTTGGGGCCAGGGGATAGATTAGACTGCTCAACAGGCTTTTCTCAACTCTATGACAGGCTTAAAATACGATTTACAAAGAAAGGTTAAAGGAGTTGAATGTTTTAACTAGTTTTAAGCTTAATCTATGGGTGCTATGATCTGACAAAAAAGGGTTTGTTAATTTCTTTCCAAGAAGATAACACAGTTCTCTACTATAACATAACGGGATTGTCTACTTCAGCCATAAAGATGCTTGCAGATGGGTTTAAATTTAGAATACTCTATTTCAGTATTAAAAGAACATGAATTTGTTCAAAACTTTGTACATGAAATATGATTTCATTATTTGTTATTCTTACAGTGGAACTGTTGTGTATAGAGCTACTAAATCTGTACGCTGTCACTTGAATAGACATTTAGTAATTACAGTGTTATGAACTACATATTCCACATGGGAAATTCAAGGAATTTTGCAGTTTTTATAATATAGAAAGTCTTATTTTTAGCCCCATTTTTTTCAAATTGCATCTCAGTGAACCTGGCATACTGCTTAGGAGAAATGGATCTACTTCATTTTCAAAGGCTTTGTGAGAGGTAAAAACAATTTTCTTTCCCAGCAAAAATGAACTAAATTTGTATGGTTTTAGGTGGCATTTTTAAAGATAGATGCATTTACATCTAAAGCAGGTAAATCTAATTGCATTATAAGTGACATTTTGAATTAGAAAACCATCTTGTCAAAACAGCAAATAGGAAGAGTGAGGGAGGGTAGAATTGCATCAAATGGGACTTAATCAAATAAGCATTAGAATACGTTATTACAAAATTTAACAAACCAATACTGACTTTTTCCTGTAAATAACTACACCTGTACTTTAAAAAGTAGATGATGAGTAATAAAGTGAGAATTAAACTAGGAAATCTGCAAAAAAAGAACTGAACAGCAAACAAAAACCTGGAAGGAGAATTTTGCTCCTGTGGAGAAAAAAAATCTGAAGTTATTGCTAGACACCATAGGGCATGTCAAACAGCACTAGAAACCTATGGTTAGGCAGCTGAACTGAGCCCAGTGTCACCCTTGACTACAATGAAAGCTTGGACACTTAAACTTCAAATATTTAGATATCTACACTGAGGTGTCTGAAGCTGTGCCCCGATGCCTATATTATACACACCAAAGTAATAGCCCTCAGAAGTTCCCTACTCTCTGAAACCTTACAGCCACCCTGTCTAATGTAGCTCAAGGGTGTGAGTAAGGTCTGGGAACACAAGCAGGTTACTGAGCAATAAGCTAATATTTGAGTTTCCAGCCTGTCAGCTACTTAGAGGTGATTGCTTTTATCCTGAAGTAAAGGAAAGCTGGCTTATTGCTCAGAGTGAACTACTTCCCTCCTGCCAGAGAGGTAGAAATGTGCAAGTAGATTCTGTACACGGAATGTGAAACCTACTGTTCACCCCTTTGCTTATCATGTGGCAATTTGCTTATATGAAAAATAGGAAGCGATTATCTACTTTTCTTTCTGTTCTTTTTCTGGAATGAAGCAGAAAGGTATGTCTGTCTCATGTCATGAAGTAGGTGACAGTGATTTTAACAGTGGTAATGAAACAAACCTTTACTAATATTAAACAGGTCATCAGCAGGCGCAGGTAACTGTACTTTGAGTCTTGAAAGAGCTATTGGTGCAAGTATTGTCAATTTTTAATAAATCTACAAATCTGAGCTTGCATTAAGGGCTTGAACTTAGGTCTGTGCAGACTAGAGGAGTGCCGTGATAGAGATCTGCTGATCCTGGAGTTCCAGAAGAGAACGTTTTCTATTCACTCCGTAAGTGCATTTAAAATGCATATGCATAGCAGTTCACAATACAGAATGCTACAGATTTTCTGTAGCTAGGCTGCATAGCCATTTAGCACATGTAGAGTAGCCATTTATATAGGATTTTTGGATAGTATCTAAAAATACAGCAGATTACTGAGGAGAGATGACTGTTTTCTGGGTTATTTATTTTGCAGTGTATAACTCTTAATCTTCCCTGTTGCAGCTATTCTGGTCTGTATAGCTACTTAATATTCATTGGGACAGAAGCAAAGTGAAAAATTAGCTCTGTAGTTCAGTGGTTAGGGTACTCATCTGCAACAAAGGAAGGTTGCACGTTGCTGCTCCAGTGAGTAGTTTTAATTATTTGTATAATCTATAAATATAGTCTGCACTGGCATAGTTTCACCTGCCAGGCCTGAATCACTTTAGAACAAGTGTTTTTTCAAGGCATGTGTGAACTCTGGGCTGGATACACATCCAGTTTTCCATATCTCATCAATTTTGTTGTTGCCCTTTTCAATGGATCCTGTACGGTCACCAGGACTTTAAAAAGAAGGGATTATGTGCTGAATGGGAGCCAATTAACTGCTCTTAAAGAATAAAGAGGGATGCATGTAGATTCCAATGGATGTTCCCCTCCACTACCACTACTGTGATAGCTGTGGGCTGGCTGCTTGTTTTGAATGAGAGAAACTTGTGCAAAGTATAGCATAGATATTCTGCAGGATCAGGCTTATTAGGTGGCTGAGAAAATTTCTTTCAAATCAAATTAATGTGTTATTTTTATACTGGAGTATAGCATGTCTTTGTTTTGTGCTTGTGTAAAATGCAGTATGTATGTATAAATATATGTATTTATTGTTAGATATCTAAAAATAATTAAATATTTGAAGTATTCCTTGTTCTTTATGTTGTACCTACAAGGTCTTTGTGATTTGTAAAATGGGATAATGTAGTTATAATTTGCAAGGTTTGTAGATGTACAGAATGGGACTAGAAATTTTAAGTTATAGTATGGCTTTGCATTGTGCTCCCATTATGTCATGGCAATTTTAAACCTAAGTAGTTTGTAAGCTAATTTTCTTGCTTTTGCCTAACACAGTTTTAACCTCATGTTATTTTAAACAAATTGCTGGTAAAGTAAAATACCTGATTATCACCAATCAGTATTTAGTTTTGTCACTCCTGATTATGTTACTTAAAAGCTGCAAGCAAGAATCCTGTAAGCAAAGTAAGGCCTCGTTCAACTATATTAAAATTCTATTTACATTTTAATTTGCTTTCTGCTGTGTGACTGTGTTATACTGAAGCTATTACCTGGCTCAGTGGTCCCCACAGACCATTTCCCTTTCTCATTCTGATTTTATTGTAAATGATTGTCAGCATAGTAGAGGAAACTGCAAACTCAATTTTGATCAGTCCCATGAGGGACTCGATTCTTCATGACTTATTCTTGTTGTTTTAAAAATAAATTGAAATAGCCATCTAATTTAAGGGTTTCCTTCAGAGTAGAGGATTAAAATCTGTAATTTCTTTTATGCAAGGGCTTTTCTGTTATTGCGTTATTAGGTAGAAGTTAATATTTAAGGAAATTTTGTAGTGATTACCCCCTTGGGAAAGATTTAGTTCTTCGTTTAATATTTCCATTTTATATTTAATGGTTCGTTAAGCTGGCTTTTTTTTTCTTTTACACCTGGTGATCATAAACCTGCTGTTTTCTTTTAAAGATAATGTTTTCTTGAGTGTTTATTATAATTTAAGATTTAAATACAGCCCTTCCTGCACTCACTGCACTTAGTCCTTACTGTGAAAACAGATTAATGACCCCTTTGGTTTAAAGAACTTTAATTTTGCTTCCTCTCTCTGTGCTGTGTTACTGTGAGACAAAATAGCCAAGAACGTGGAAGATGAAATAGTGCGAAGTTAGAAGGGGACCATGAGGAGGAGAGAAGGTAACTGCGTAAGAACAAAAAAGGTTAGTGATATAGTGCAGTGTGACCCTCCCAGAGGCAAAGGTGTTAACAGTAAATCACTGGGATGAGATTTAGGGCTTGATTCAGCTGCACAACAGGCATCCATCTAGTGCTGGTTTAGCTGTCATAAGGTGTCCTGTCTGTCCTCCAGGCCTGCCTCTACAGAGAGGTGCTGGTCCTGTTTGTCCTCTGTCATATCTGCTGATCCCGTGGAGGATGTCCTGCATAACCTCGAGAAAAGCAAATGGCACTATATTTTCAGCAAAAGATTCAAGTTCACTCTTTCAGACTGTAGTTGTCCACGTCTAGTGTCTACATGTGAGGTGGGGCTTTTGGTCCCATAATGCTCAAAGGAGATAAGATCAAATACGTCTATTTTAAATTGAGTTAAGTAACTCCGATGACTACACCTACATTAACAGTGTACAGTTTTTACTTACATAAACTGTATATAGTGTATATTTATATTTTAAAAGTAAGGGACTAAGTTATATTAAAGCCTTAGACAATGTCACCATTACAGAACAGTCACTGGAGCCTGAGGGGGAAAAGGAAAAAGAAATTGCGAATCAAATTGCTGCTCTTCAGGAACATCACACTTTTTGAATTAGATACAGAACAGACAAGGTAGTAGGGCGAAAAATAATCGTGATCGTAGGTTTGTTCTTGCTTCTAACTACAGATTTGCTTCCCTAGCTGAAGTAGTTCTTCGATACTCAGCTTCCCTCCCTGCAGTTGCTATGGTGCCTAATGCAACTGGAACAGGAGCATACTGTCAAGCAGATTTGGGAAGATGCACCCAGGCTCAAGCTTTTTGCATATCTTCTTAAAACTCAGCTCCTTTTATAAAACCAATCAAGAGCACTTGTATTAGTTACATAAAATAATTAAAAATATCTATGTCAATTGAAGATCTTGAAAAAATATCCAAGCATCAGCTTATGTCTGTGTACTGATCAAAACAATCAACTGGGGGATGGATTAAAAAACAAATAAACCAGAAATGAATAAATCCTAAAATCCCAAACCTTAGAGAAGTAATGAGAGAAGTATAGAATTAGGGTGTTAGGAAGAAAGAAGGAGAAGAAAGGGGGAAATAGGTGTGGTCTTTTTCATTTCTTGTTTTCTATAGAACTTTACACCCTCAGTTCCCTCATCTGCACAATGTAACCATAACCAGGGTGTTAGGAAGAAAGAAGGAGAAGAAAGGGGGAAATAGGTGTGGTCTTTTTCATTTCTTGTTTTCTATAGAACTTTACACCCTCAGTTCCCTCATCTGCACAATGTACAACCATAACCAACAGTCCTTTCTTGAAGACATTACAACCTAAAATGAGACGTAAGTATTGGAAAGGAAGGGGGAAGTCAAAGACAGTATTAAGAAATCAGTGTATCCGATTAATCAGCTGGTTACCATAGAGAATCTGGAAAGTTTCTGCTCTTCAAATGAGGACACTACTATTTATGTAACCTGAAGAAAAGAAAATCTGATTGTGTTGTAGAAACCATGATTCCTCTCTTCTCTGCACCATCTACCTTTAAATTTCAGTGAAACGCATTACCGCTAGAAGCTGTAAGTAGTTCCCTAACTTGGTCCATTTACATGCAAGTATCTACTGAAACAGTGAAAGACAGACAACTATGGCATCTTCTCACTGTGTATGTTGAGAATTCAGAACAAGTGATAGTTTTTTTTACTTATCATTTAAAAATGTAAAATCTCATACAGTGTGTGAACAGTGTTACAACCTTTTCCGGAAAAATTAAAATAAAAATTCTTAAGACCAAAAAAAGTCTATTTGATGTTCTAGCAAAATGAAGTAAGAAAAACATTCTAAATAGAGCATGTCAAGTTTAAGTCAAAGTATAAGTGGTTTCTCAAAAAAAGCTAACCTGCTTCTGTTCCCATAATAATATAGGAAAAAGTAAAAGTGGTTACCCTGACTCAAAACTTCAGAGTTTGTACAAATTCTGGGGAAAAACATGTGCTGTTTCGCTCTACAGCACTGCATCTAGCTTTTCCATTGCCTTAAACTTCAGAAGTCATTCCTATCTATTTAATATGGAGATGCAATGCTAGTGGCATTCTTTTGCTGTCACTTTGTGTCCACTTTCACAGAGTAAATACTCAGTTATCTGAAGGATATGAATCCAGTCGATGTGAGCTATTAAGTAAATCTACACTGGTAAATGCATCTTCTAAGCAGGGTGATCTCTGGCCATGAGGAGGTACCCAGCTTGGTTGAGGTGTGTGTGCAATATCCAGGCATAAGCAGTATCTAGGCCAGTGCTTCCACGGTGGACTAACCACATCCATGTGCATAGGATTGAGCTGTACCATTTGCTGCCCTTATGCTCTGCAACATGTGATTATTGTCACAGGTTTTCTTTTTCGCTTGAGGATGTCTGAAATAACGATGGTAACCCATCAGAGTATTGTTTTTAGAGCATGGCATCAAATGTAGGTGTTGCATGCCCTTGGGTGTGGTGTTGGGGCAAATGGTGGTGCTTGAGTGGCAAAGGCTGCTGGAACAGTGATGATGGTGAACTGTATAGGCTGGAGGGAGCCAAACTCATCTATACTGCTTTTTAGTCCCAGGTCCCTGGAGTGAAATGGGGTTTTGTTTCAGTGGGTACAAGTTGGCTCACATCAATCTTAGGAGCAAACTGGCATTTAGACCATACAGATGATCGGGGTAGATAGGAATGAACTGGGGAGCTAACTTGCTTGGCCTTGTATACATAGCTATACTCTGATTGATTAGTCTTCCAGGAAACTTTTGACAAAGTCCCATCAACAAAGGTATTTAGTAGACAAGATAAACAAGATAAAAGATAAAATGCTGGTATGACTGAATAACGGGGGAGGGGGGGCGGGGGAGAACAAGTTAACAAAAAAGTATGGGAAGAAATGGTTGATTCTTACCTCCCTCCCTTGGAGGGAGGTCACCAAAGCGTTCTTCAAGGGTGTGTGCTGTTCAACATAGAGCAAAAAAAAAATCTGGAAGAAGGAAAGAAAAGTAAAGCAATGCTTATGATCATAAGTTATACAGGGTAATACAGAAGAGAGCCAAATACAAAAAGTTGCAGAAAGGCTTTACAAGACTGGCTAAACAGGAATTAAAATGGCAAACAAAATCCAGTAAAATTACATGTCAGGTGATATATATGGGGAAAATAAATCCTGTTTCTTATGTAAAATGATAGTCTCTGAGTTGACCAGTAATAAGATCTTGTGATTGCGAGAGGTAATTCTGTGAAAAATGCAGCTGGATGCTCTATAGCAGTTAAAAAAGCAAATAGCATATTAGGAACTGTTAGAAAAGGAACAGATAGCAAAACAGGAACCCTTGTGTGTTCTTACATAAATCCATGTTTTCCTGCATTTTGAATACCATGTGCAGTAGACTACTGACATAGGCTTTGGAATCCCTTGTCACTGAAGCTTTCTAACTTCTTAACAGAAAAATCCCTCAACATCATCTGTCAGGAAAGTTATAGTTGTCGTTTATCCTTTCTTGGGGAAGAATGAGAGATTTGATGACTTCTCAGAGTCTTCAATCTGTGTATTTCGTTCTGGGATTTTATTTTTATAGCTTATCAGTAGCTACAGTATTCCGGGTACTAAAGAGTTCTTTAATAACTGAAGCCGTAACAACAGCCACTGTCTGGGAGCTCAAACCCAACCCCCCCCCCCCCAGCCACTGTCTGGGAGCTCAGCCAGATGGACTCAGATGAGAAATAAGCCATAAATTTTAATAGTCAAGGTGATTAGCCACTGGAACAGGCTAACTATGGGTATGATAGAATATCAACCCCATCTCAAGTTCTTCAGTTCTGGTTTAGCATCAGCTTTTGAAAATGTGCTGTAATCAAATGCCAGCAACTGCCCTATTTTGTAAATAAATATTTTGCAGGCCCAAGGTGCGTTACAGCAGTCAGATTCTACAATCCTACTCCAGTCTTAAAAATGGTGAGTGTGAATGTATGAAGGCATTCATTGTAGTACAGTCTGGCACTGGAATGGTTCCTCGAAAGATGAATAATGTCAATTTAATCAGAAAACTGAATCCAGTCTACCCCAAACACATCCCCCCACAGTTTTCTTCCTCATGCAGAGAGTTAGAATCATAGAATCATAGAATCATTGAGGTTGGAAAAGACCTCTAAGATCATCGAGTCCAACCGT